>NC_142018.1:4675000-5019375 GCF_049901735.1 Notechis scutatus | reverse complement strand
CCTGGATTAATCAACATTTTTTTTCCAAAGGGGTTGGTGGTATCCTACCTTTCTTAATTCTCCCATCCCTCAAGAGACATCCAACTGGCTGGACACTGGTTACATAAATAGGGAGTTTTGCTCTGCCGTCTCTTCCTCCTCCTATTGTTATACCAAAGGACTCTTTGGGGTCCTTTTTTATGGTAACCACCTTTTCCTGGCTGAAGTATCCGTGGGGGAGTATCTAAAAGTTCAGAGGAGGACAGGGAAGAAAGTCAACAACCCATCTATTACATGCACAGCAGTTCATGTTAATTAACTAAGTTGATGAGATGCCAGCAGAATCCCCATTACATCAGACTGAAACAGCTCGTTTTCATATTTTCATTTCCAAGGGAGGTTTTGCAAAGGATGGATGACACCATGGCAATATCCAGAGGAGTTACACAGTGGTTAAAAACACTAGAAGACATTTCTCGTGAGAATCCCATAGGTGCTTTTTCAAAAGGCAACTGGACTTTATTTTTCCTTGAAGATCTCTCACTTCTCATCCAAGAAGCTTCTTCTGTTCTGACTGAAGGGTGGAGAATGGAAAGATTTACATTCCTTGCAGTCATCCGGTCCTTAGCACTCTCTCTGAGGTCACTTGGAGGTTTATCTGTGCCCTCAGGGTCACCTGAATAATGCAAGGAATATAAATCCTTCCATTCTCTACCATTCAGTCAGAACTGAGGAAACCTCTCGGATGAGAAGAGAAGGGGGGAGAAATCTAGCTGCCTTTTGGAAAATCCCCTTTGGGGAAGCCACCTGGATGACTGAGAATCTCCACAGACATTTCTCATGAGAAATTCTTAAAAGTTTGATTTGGAGAAAGGAAAAAAATACTTATGTTTAAATGAAAGACAAAAGTATTTTGTCTAGGACGACTTTCAGAGCTGAAAACCTATTTTTTTAGGTTTGAATTCCTAAGTAATAGGCTAAGAAAAAGGTAAAACAATGTATTCAAAACATGTTTGTCAGCTGCAACACCCTACCCAATTGTTCCCTATTCTCTCTCATGTCTTAACTATATGCTTAATTCTCATGAAAGGGCTACAGTTTCATTCCCTGAAGTTAAAGGTGAACAGGAAATGAGTCAGACAGGTATCCTGGCTAGAAAAAATGTCAGCCCATCTTTTGCAGAAAAAAAGCTGGCTTGCAAAATGTTCCTGAATATAATTAAGGGCAGCTGTTGAAAATGATTTCAAAAAGTATATTTAGGCTTTTGTGTGGATCACCAGATGCCTGAACTATTTCTGTACCGTACTGTACAGAATGTTTGTACGGGTGCATTTTTTGTTCACACTTCAATAAGGACAGATAAATAACTACTTCAATACAGAATTAAGATGAACTCCCAATAATGGTAAAATGAGAAATACCCCCTACAGGGACCACCTGTATAGCAGGGTATGGAAAATTCATTTTTTTCCAGGAGACAGAAGCCCTATCTGTGGCAAATAGATTTTGGACCATTAAGTCCTGAGAATGTGCAGATCCCCACCAATCATGGAAAATCAACAACCTCATAGCAAGAGCACTTATGTGCCGCTTTACAGCCCCCTCTAAGCAGTTTACACAGCCGGCCTCTTGCCCCCAACAATCTGGGTCCTCATTTGACCCACCTCGGAAGGAGGGAAGTCAACCGTGAGCCGGTCAGGATGGAACTGCTGGCGGTGGGCAGAGTTTGCCTGCTTTACTGCATTCTAACCCCTACTTCACCACAGCTCCTTTAATTATGCTTTAATTAACCAGGATAAAGGGGGGCTGGGTACTCAAATATACAGCATGATGGACAATTGAGGGAACTAAGTATGTCTAGTTTATTGTAAAGAAGGATTGGGGGGTGGGGACATGAGAGCAGTCATCCAATGCTTGAGGTGCTGTCACAGAGAGGAGGGGGTTGGCTTATTCTCCAAAAGCATCTGAGATCAGAACCATTGGGTAGAAGATCATTCAAGGGAGATCCAACTCGGAACTAAGAAGGAACTTCCCGACAATGAGAACAATTAATCAATGGAAGAGTTTGCCTCCAGAGGGTGCTCCACCCCTAGAAGCTTTCAAGAAGACCTTAGACAACCATAAGTCTGCAGGTCCCCCCTTCCAGCCTTCTGTTCTATGATCAGGCTTTTACCCGACCCCACCCAATGAAACCAGCGTTTCTCTACCAGAAGGCGACCTTGACGAGGACACTGGAACAGGCCTTCTCACAAACAGCACTTCCACTGGTGGATTTCTCTCCCCAAACCAATACAGATTGAGTTGCACACAGACCTCCCCCCACCCTACACTCTATTCTGCCTGGCCTTATTTTTGAGCTTCTCTGCTACTGTAATGACCGGGCACTTTGTACCATTTCCATGACATTCTTGTGTTTGTACCCAGAAGATTCCCCAGGAGCCCTTATTAGAGGGCTGCCTGTGTGTGTCGTACCGTTTCTTCACACGTGGCATTTTCACCACGATCTTGGCTCCAGCAGAGAGAGACCAAGTGGGTGTCCCAACCAAACCTGCCTGAGCGGCCAATACCTTCTGATAGTTGGATCTTCGCCGGAAGTGACTCTGCTCCGGCTTCCGGTGACTGCGCTGCGGCACAGGGCTGCCCCCATTGCTGCTGGCGTTGGAAGTGCTGCTGCTGCTGCTGTCCTCGGCAGCTTCCGGAGGCTGCCCGCCGGACGGACGGAGGACCACGAAGCTCACCCGGGCTTCACTGCTCTGTCAGGGGAGGCCCCAGAAAAGGAGAAGCTTAGGAGAGAAGCAGCCCCGCCTCTTTCGCACCCGGTGAGGTCATGGGGTCAGGGGCTTTTAAGGATCCCCAGGGGTCTCTGGGAAAGCTATAGAGCAGGCTGCCATTAAGGGTCTGTTCTATTTCTTTAAAGCCGGTTTCATGACGACCTTAAAAAATAGAAAATTCAATATATGCCAAATGGGGCACCCAATATATGACATATATTGGATTTTCTATTTTTTAAGGTTGTCATAAAGCCACTATCTATACACACACACACACACACACACACACCTAAAATAACTGCAATAAAAGTAGTAACTTAGTGAACAAATAGCCATTTGCACAATCAATACACAACTCACTAATAGTAATGAAATATGCCATTATTTATTTCCTAATGTTACTTGTGTAAATAACTCAAGGGGACAAACACACCTATCCCTCCTTCTATTTTCCCCACACCAACCTCTCTGTGAGGTGGGTTAGGCTAAGAGAGGGAGGGATCGGTTTTTGTGCTCAAGGCAGGACTAGAAAACTCCGGAGTCTCCCGGTGATTGGCCCAAAGTCACCCAGCCACCATTCGTGCCTAAGGCAGCAAGGCCCCCTGATTTCCAATCTGAGACCTTCACCGTTAAACCAAACTGGCTCGACATAACCATGAAGCATGACACAAGCAATAGCACCTAAGACTTATATACCGCTTTACAGTGTTTTTACCGCCCTCTCTAAGCGGTTTACAGAGCCGGCCTCTTGCCCCCAACAATCTGGGTCCTCCTTTTACCCACCTCGGAAGGATGAAAGGCAGAGTCAACCTGGAGCCGGTCAGGATCGAACTGCTGGCATTTGGCAGTCAGCAGAATTAGCTGGCAATGCTGCATTCTAACCACTGCGCCACCGTGTCATAAAACCACAGCAGTTTCTCTTTTAGCTGCATAGCCTTGAATCCAAAATTTAGGGCCAGAACAGGAAATGGGCATGGAAATGTCCGAGAAGGAATTCCTGATCCCCCCACCCCTGGAAATGCCTCCCTCATAACAGAAAGGGTCAAAATTACTGTACACATTTGGAAAGAAAAAAAAACAGTCAGAATGGACAACTGCAACTTATAATGCATAACCTTGAAATATTAATGCAGGTTAGTGTTGGTTTATTCTGTCGAAGTCTTGGATTGACTCTTAAGCCAGCTCAAGTGAACACTTAAACCAGTGGTTCCCAAAGTAATTGCTCCTTTACTAATACAATTATTCTAAGACCTGTTGATACATCACACTACAGCAGAGTGTTGTTGTTTACTCAATGCAACCCCATAATTATGATTTGCAAACCACAGTATAAAGCTTAAAGTTTGCACATCACACCAATTATGGTTTACACAATAAAATATGAATCAGCACAACAGCCAACGGAGTTTCTGTTGGTTTTGTTAGAAAGAAAGACAGGGGATTAGTTTCCCATTATCTTAATCACCCAATGGAATTCCTTCGAAACAATGCATCTTTTCTTCCCGTGCTAGTTATGTGTGACTTATCATCAGCATCCAAATAAAGGCACAAACTGGGGTCTTTGGTGCTCTATGAATAAGGTAGGGTTGTTGTTGTTTTTTGCAGACGTTTCATTACCAAACTAGGTAACAGAAGCAACAGCACTGACAAGGTTACCTAGTTTGGTAATGAAAAGTTTGCAAGAAAACCACCAAACTCAGAGATCATCAAAGAGCCAAGAGTTCAACTCTCAGCTACAAATACTACTATAAATACATGTGGTCCTTGACTTACAACCACAATTGAGACAAGAATTTCCACTACTAAGCAAAGTCAGTCGTTAAGTGAATCTCACCCAATTTTACAATCTTTTTACCATAGTTGTTGAGTGAATCATCACTCATTAAACAAAGCCAACTTCCCCCATTGACTTGCCGGTTCCAAAGTGCCCAAATTTTATTTAATGCCTTAACAGTCATAAGTGTAAAGACCAGGGGTCAGTCCCTTGGTTTGGTGCCGCTGTAATTTCAAACGGTTACTAAATGAATGGTTGCAAGTCAAGGAGAATCTGCAAGCAACTGGCTTCAGGGACCCAATCCGCAGCCCGTTGCATTTGAGGTCTGTGGGTCTGTCTCATTACATACATCTATACTTTTTCAATCAAAACTGGAATTTTTGCCCTCAAATGGGGGACTATTTCTCTGTTCTAATAATCACACATTCATCATAAAACTTCAGCTCCTTGGAATTTTAAGAGATAAATAGGATACACCTATGGGGTGTTTTTCTATGTTTAATTTAAGAGGCCCCTGAAGCCATGAGAGCTACTTCTAATAAAATGCACAAAGCTCCTCCAGTACGACTCAGTGCATGTCAGACAAGAATTTTCGGTCTAAAAGTTCAGGTGCAAAGCCATTTCATTCCCTTCTTCTCTCATGAAATCTTGCAGTAGGAATTTTGCTGCACAGCATTCCTGCACACATACAGTACATACATACCTACATATAAAAATAGGGCACTGAACTGCTTTACAAAGTTCATTGTTACGCTTTCTGATCAGTCTTAAAGTCAGAAAAGTATTAATAGTGTATTTATTATATTTTCATCTCATTTTAAATATGATGCAACCCTGGGGATGGCTTAGGGCTTCCTCTACCTTGTTTAACATTTTGAACTCTTCTGAATTTGTTAACATTTTCATCTTGGTCTTAATTCTGTTTTTAACTGTGCTTTTAATCGGGTGTTCATATTGTTTTATTAGTGGTTATAAAACCTCCCAGAGTCACTTAGGTGTGATGGATGGTATAGAAATTTAATAAAGAAATAAATAAGAAATAAAATATTGAAATGGCTGATGCTTTTGGTCACTCAAGCCCAGGTGACCTCCCCAATGGACTACTGTTTTGTCCTCCACATTGGGCTGCTCTTGAAAACTATCTCAAGGCTTCAGCTGGTGCAAAAGGCAGTAGTGCAGGCAGCTATGCTATTAAACTCCTTGGGGCTCTCTGAGCGTGCTTGTTTTCTTGCAGACGTTTCATTACCCAAACTAGGTAACACCATCAGTGCACTGGTGATATTACCTAGTTTCAAAATAAAGGATAATATTTGGAGCTCAGGGTTTAAAGGAGGGGCCCTTGGTGCTCTCTGAGCTTGGTTATTCTTTCGCAGACGTTTCATTACCCAAACTAGCTAACACCATTAATTTCCCCAAACTAGGTAATACGCTCAGCATGATGTTACTTAGTTTGGCTAATGAAACGTCTGCAAGGAAACCACCAAGCTCAGAGGACACCAAGGACCCCCCTCACTGCCTAGTTTGTCCACAAGAAAACCACCAAGAGCCGTGGTGGTGCAGTGATTGGCATGCAGTATTGCAGGCTAATTCTGCCAACTGCCAGCAGTTCGATGAAGGCTGAAGGTTGACTCAGCCTTCCGTTTTTCTGAGCTCAATAAAATGAGGAGCCAGATTATTGGGGGCAAGATGCTGATACTGTCAAGCACTTAAGAGAGGGCTGTAAAGAACTGTGAAGTGGGTATATATGTCTAAGTGCTACTGCTAAGCTCAGAGAGCATCAAGGGCCACACGGTTCATCCCTGAGCCACAAATATTCTTCCTTTCCATTAGTAGGGTGTGCTTCCAGAACTGCACAGGTTATACCTCTGCTCTGTGAGCTGTACTGGTTTCCAGTTTCCTTCTGGGTTCAACTCAAGGTGTTGGGGATGACTAATGAAGCTATACGTGGCATGAGGCCAGGTTACCTGAGGGAGGGGCTCTCCCCAGTTATTAAACATCCCATCAGATCTGGCAGGAGGGCCACTGTTGTGGGCCAACGTCAGCAAGGAGCTTTTCTTAGCAGAACCTAGGGAGAAAAGTCGCCTCTGCTGTGGTTCCCTCCCTTGAACACACTGCATGAAATTGGCCCAACCTTTTTGGCTTGTCCAGAAGACCCTTCAAACTCTTGGGGCTTGGGGATCCCATGGAAGTGTGGGGCCCACTAAACGGTTATGTGGTGTCTCTCATATACTTTGTTATTATAGTTTTAACTGTTTTTATTTATTAAATGAATATGCCACCCATCTGACTATAATAGCAACTTTGGGCAGCTAATTTAATTTAAATTGTTTTTAATTATTGTAATTGTTTTTTTTCTCTTTTAGTTGTGTACACTGCCCACAGTCACAAGCATGAGATGGCCGGCTGTATCAATCTAGTAAATAAATACACTGCTCAGTACATAAATATTTGCTTTAACTCCTTGCATTTGTGTTTCTATTGTATGTGCGTTTCTTCACACGTGCTTCCATTCCTTACTCCATAAAATGTGGCATGGCGCAATTCGTTCCAATTTTACCAATAATTGTTTTCTTTTATTGTTTAACTCTTCACCAACCCCATAAATTCACAAATTTGACACACTTGGCTTATTTTCCCCAACCTTCCTTGCAGATTCGTTTATCCCCTTCCTTTTTCTCCTTATTTCTTACTCAATATCTTTCCAATTTCGCAGCGGAAAATTTAAATCATGTCAGTGCTCTAGTATTTAGGAAGTATTTGAAAAAACGCTTAACAGCACTTTTAGTAAAAAAAAAAAAAAAAACATGTCGGGAAAGCTAGGAGAGACTTTGGTGCACAAACAGAACGGATTCCAGGAATTCCGTGCCAAAATAAAATTTAAAAAATAAAATAAAAAAAAAAGCCCATCCTCAGACTACGATTTGCTTTGATGTCTCACTTTCTGAGCTGGCAGGAAAACGAAGACCTGCAAGGCAATTACCTGACTTGATTACCGTCTGTGGTTCCTCCTTGTCTTTGGGGAGAGGCCGTATCTCTTGGCTGGCAAACCTGCTCTGAGGAGCCAACTTTAGTCATGGCAGGTAGTCCTCGACTTGTAGCCATTTGTTTAGTGACCAAAGTTGCCATGGCACTGAAAAAAAGTGACTTGTGACCAGTCGTCACATCTACAACCATCGCAGTATCTCCAGTCATGGGATCAAATTTTGGGCCCTGGGCCACTGGCGTGCCTTTACGACAGGGCTCTCCAACCTTGGCCACTTTAAGCCTTGGCGGACTTCAACTCCCAGAATTCCCCAGCCAGCAAAGCTGGCTGGGGAATTCTGGGAGTTGAAGTCCGCCAAAGGCTTAAAGTGGCCAAGGTTGGAGAGACCTCCTTTAGGAGTCCTGCAGCATCCTGTGGTCATGGAATCGCTATGTGTGACCTTCCCAGCCAGCTTCTGACAAGCAAATTCAATAAAGATTCGTTTAACCCTGGCATAAAATCAGGTGCGACAACAATTGTCTAGCTTAGCAATGGAAATTCCAGTTCCAAATGTCGTCCAAAGTCGAGGACTGCTGTAGTACTTTCCACAGAAAGACCTCAGATTGCAAGGGTGAAGAAACATCTCACCTTGATAGCTGCAGCAGCCATCCAAAACAGCCAACACTACAGGATACGATCAAGAAATCTGCCGCTTTGCTGGCTGGGGAATTCTGGGAGTTGAAGTCTACCAAGTTTTGAGACCCCTGCTTTTACAGCCCTCTCTAAGCAGTTTACAGAGTCAGCATATGTGCCCTCAAACAATCTGGGTCCTCATTTGATCAACCTTGGAAGGAGGGAAGGCCGAGTCAACCTTGAGCCTGATGGGATTCGAACTGCCAAACTGCAGGCAAAGCTTTTCTACATTGAACTACTGTACTCCAGATTACAAATATTCCTTGACTTACAACCACCATTTAGCCCAACATTTCTGTTGCTAAGTGAGACAGTTGTGGGGTGAATTTTTGCCCCATTTTATGACTCTTTCTGCCACCGTTAAGTGAACCACTACATTTGTTAAGTTGGTAACGCAAGTTGTTAAATCTGCCTTCCCCATTGACTTTCTTTGTTGGAAGGTCGCCAAAAGAGGATCACACGATCCCAGGACACTGCAACTGTCCTAAACAAGAGTCAGTTGCCAAGTGTCTGAATTTTGATCACGTGACCATGAGGACGCTGCAATGGTTGTTAAGTGTGAAAAACGATTCACAAGTCACTTTTTTCAGTAACGTTGTTAACTTCTAACGGGGTGAACTGTTCTAAGTTGAGTGTCAACTCATAAAACATTCCCATGCCTGTTTTAGTATTTGCCATTAAAAAAAGGGGGCGGGGAGGAAGGAAATCTGGAAGAGCAGTTGAAAGCAAAAGCACATTCCAACTCTTATCTGTAAAAGATTGTAACTAAAATACCGGAGTTTTTGCCCGGAATATATTTAATTGGAGAACATGATTGATGACACCCAGCCTGTGAAGGTGCTTAGTTGGAGAACCTGGTTTATGACACACCCAGGGGTGGGGAGGAAACAGGGTCCCAGGGGACTGTAAATTACGTAGGCCAGAGTTGGCTTCATCCAGGGTGGTACCAGTATGTCGCCTCTAATGAATCCTTTTTTCAAGTTTTTTGAAGGTTAGCTCAAGAATTATGATTTAATTAGAGCGATTTCTGGAATCCTGACTGCCTGGACAGTCTTTCAAACTGACCTGGATTATCTGCGCAGCTGCTTCCGGGGTTCCTTGGCGTAGATCCTGACCGTTTATAGACAGGACTTTGTCGTTCTGACGCAGCTTCCCATTCTTGGCTGCCAACCCTCCGTCCAACAGGTCCAGAATAAAGATCCCAGGCACGTCCGTTTTTCTGATCAGTTTAATGCCGAGGGGTTCGGATCGGTCTCTTTTGACGAGGATAACGTGGACCACTTCCTGGTTCACAACCGGCGGAGCCGTCCGGTTGGTAAAGCCCTTCTCTTGGAGCACTAGGAAATGGAGCGCATCACAGGGTTGGCGCAAGAGTGCGATGGCTTGGCAGTGGGTCACGCTGCTGATGTTCACGCCATTCACCTGGCAGAAGGACAGAAACAAGAGCTGGTCAGAAGATGGCCTCCTCTCGGGATACCCTTCCCTCCTCTCCGTACCAGGGCAAAAGAAAACGAACGAATGTAAGCGCCGTAGGGACTGGCATCCTGGTGCCCTATGCATTGCTTGCTGGCAGCCTGCCATGCTTGAAGGGGAGGGAGGGCTGTGGGGCAGGATAAAGGAAGGCGGAGCTCCAAGGTCCCACTGTGGAATGCAGAGTCAATCACCCAGCAAAGGTCTCAGAGACCGTTACCCAAACCATTTGTGGGTGTCTGATTGGACACTCAGTGATAACCAGGGCGAAAGGTGGGAACAACCATACGCCTTGGGCACAAAAGCCTCAGATCTTGGTTCTTCTGTAGCCCACTTGGGTGTTAAAAGTGTACTTTTGGCAAACTGTGGTCTCGAAAATCTTTCTTTTTGAACTTACAAAGTTGGGACAGCTGACAGAAACATTTTCTTTCTCTAGAAATTTGCCCTGAGTTGCTTAAATAAAGCTAAATAAAATAGGATTATTCTGAAATATTAAATATATTGGTTGTACTGGGCTCAATTGCGGCTGTAAGTTGAGGACCACCTGTACAACCTTCAAAAATCCAAGCCTGATGGTCTCACTACTTTTTAACTCTGCTTTTAAAATGTGATTTTAAAATCAGCTGCTACAGCCGATTACCAACCGGTCTTTTTGCCACGGGGGTTTAACGATAGCAAACCCACCTCTAGGATGTGGTCTCCAGGTGCGAGTTTTCCATCGGCAGCCACCACGGAATCCTGAAATATCTCCTGCACAACGATGTTCCCGAGAGGGGTGTCTTTGCCACCCACTATCCGCATGCCAAGCTCTTCCTCGGGGTCCTCTCGGTGGATTTCGACGGTGTTTGTCTCCGCCAGAAGACTCGCTCTCTGAGGTAAATCTGACAGAGAAGTCAGAAAGGGCACGAGTAAAGAGGAGGTCCTGGATTTTTAACAATGTACAGCAAATGTGAGCAACCTGCATCCATCCCATCCTTTTCTCACCAGTGGTCCTGCTATCTCCAGCTTGGTGAAAGGTGGAATTTTGGCTACTTGAGGAACCGTCTCACAGTTGACCCGCCCTGTCCCACCTTCACCGGCAGAGCAGACCTACTGCGGATCTCGTCAGTCAAGAAAGGCCAGCTGGTGGGGTCTTCCCTGCCGTGGCTCCTGCCTTTGGAACCTTTTAACCCCCGAGATGAGATGGGCTCCCACCCTCCTGATTTTCCCCAAGAGCCCGAAGACCTGGCTCTGCCTGATGGTTTGGAGACCCCATTGGGGGAGCCTCACACTAGAGGGGGTTGACTAATTAAAAGCTAATCCCATCTGCCCCCCACCCAACGTATCCAGCTCCCTCCTTCGGTGATTATTTTAATTTATCTGCTTTGTCATTTTATACGGTTTGGACAAAACTCAACAGCACTTTTTCGTGCAGCTGTTGATAAAAATGGGATCACCAACATCCGATGGCAGATATGGCACAAGAAGAAGAAGAAGTCATCATTTTATATGTGAAGATTTTCATGTTTGTTAATGTTCCTTTCCGGTAAGCCGCCAGGAGTCATTTGACATAAGAAAGAGGTCAAATAAATTTCATAATAATTAAATAAACACTAAATTTTGTATCTAGAGTTTGTCCTTCCTCGTTTCTAGAAGCTAACCCTGGAATAACTTGACTTCAGGCTTCTGAAATGTACTTTGGAAAAGCTTTCCAAAGTAGAAAACTTTGGAAAAGCTTTCCATGACTACTTTTGAGTCAAGATGCACACTTGAGCAAGGGGCTGGACCAGAAGGCCTCCAAGCTCCTTTCCAATTTTGTGATTCTGTTATTCCCTCACTTCAGTTGGGGGGAACTTGCTGTGTGAAAAGGTGGCCTTGCTATTGTTCATGAAATGGAAGCCTGCAGTGAATATTCCTCTCAAAGGCTTGTGACTGAATTTTTTAACTGCCAAAGGAGTCCCTCCAATTATGAGTCACTGGTGGGTGAGATGAAAGTGTCACAGTTGAAAATTGCTAGCAGGTAACAGAGTTACAGGTGGAAGGGACCTTGGAGGTCTTCTAGTCCAAGCCTGGACCATTTCAGACAAGTGGCTGTCCAGTCTCCAACAACGGAGCCCCCACAACTTCTGGAGCCAAGCTGATTACCGTATATGCCGGCGTATAAGACGACCGGCGTATAAGACGACCCCCAACATTTCCACTCAAAATATAGTTTGTTATATACTCGCCCCTCTTCCGCACGCCTTCCACTTTTGCACTTTTTTTTTTTTGAGGCACTTTTTGCACCGTGGAAGCGATCCCGTGAAGCCGAAAGGAGCAGCCAGCCTTCTCCCAGCTCCCAAGGAAGCAGGCTCGCACCGCCCAAGCTCCGCTGAGGTATCCGTCTGGGGCTGTCAGGAGTTGTTGCCGCTGGCGCGCTCAGCGCTCCAGTCCCGCGTTGCCTCGGGAAGGGAAAGGCAAAACCAGGAGCCGCTGCTGCCATTGCAAAGCCCCGCCGTGGCTCTTCCTTTTTGCCTTTCCCTTCCCGAGGCAACGCGGGACTGGAGCAGCGGAGCCGCGCCAGCGGTAACAACTCCTGACAGCCCCAGACGGATACCTCAGCGGAGCTTGGGCGGTGCGAGCCTCGTTTCCTTGGGAGCTGGGAGAAGGCTGGCTGCTCCTTTCGGCTTCACGGGATTCGCTTCACAGTGCGCAAAGTGCCTCAGCCGCGGGCAGCCGCAGTGCTTCCCAATTACTATTTGCCGGCGTATAAGACGACCCGGCATATAAGACGACCCCCCCAATTGGAGGCATGTTTTTCAGGGCAAAAAAGTCGTCTTATACGCCGGCAAATACGGTAATTGTTCTCCCTGTCAGAAAAGATCTCCTTATAGATTGGATCTCTCCTTGATAAGTTTCCATCCAATACTTCTTGTCCTGCCCTCAGGTGCTTTGGAGAATAATTTAACCCCCTCTTCCTGGTGGCAGCCCCTCAAATAGTGGAAGACTGCTATCACCTCCTCCCTAGTCCTCCCTAATTCCTGCAACCATTTTCATGTTATGAGCAAGAAAGATCCGTGGAGCCCTGGATGCTCTGAGGCTGATGGTTTGTTTGCAGACTTTTCATATCATCAATTCAGACTTTTCATACCCTGAGTTCCCTGAGTTTTCATATCCAGAGTTCTACCCTGAGCTACATGCATTTTTTCCCCCCGTGGAGATGAAAGAAGGAATGAGAATGAAGAGAAGGAATTTCTTCACAGCACTGTGACAGCTGAGAAAACATGGGATCATTTGTTATTTGTATTTATTTATTTCTATCCCGCCTTTATTTTTATACATGACTCAAGGCAACAGACATACCTAATGCTCCTTCCTCTTGCTATTTTCTCCACAACAACAACCCTGTGAGGTGAGATGGTTTGAGAGATTTGGATTGGCCTTAAGTCACCCCACCCACTTTTATACCTAAGGCAGGACTAGAATTCACACTTTCCCAGTTTCTAGCCTAGTGCCTTAACTACTAGACCAGGGGTTGCCAACCTTTTGGATCTCAGGGACAACCAAACTCATAATTTTAAATCCCGTGGACCAGAGACCCTGGGAAAATCCCCCCCAAAAGTCTGCAGGAAAATTCCCGTTTTACTACTGATTGATCGTTCTTTATTTGGGATCGCAGGATACCGTCTCCAGCTCTGTTCTCGGTGGGGGGACTTTTGGCTTCATGCAAGGAAAGCAGCAGAAGTCTTTCTTTCTCTCCCCCAAACTCTGCCATCTTTGCTATTTTTTTCGAGGTTGCTTTTGCAATGCAAAGGAGAGGCAATGAACTGCATCCACCCTGACTGTGGACTGAGTCGAAGCTGGGAGTGGCCAGTCACAGAGGGCGGAGCTAAGCTAATCAGCTTTGACAGACTCAGTCCAATCAGCTAGGACAGGGGACTCCAACCTTGGGAATTTTAAGACTTGTGGACTTCAACTCCCAGAGTTCCTCAGCCAGCGTTGAGGAACTCTGGGAGTTGAAGTCCACAAGTCTTAAAGTTCCCAAGGTTGGAGACCCCTGAGCTAGGACACTGAGCAACCTATTCCTGGCCTATTGTAACCTTACAAGGGAAAACTTGGGGCTTTCAGTTGTGATCGCATGTTGAGGATTTGCCTGCACACAGAAGACATGACAGAAGACCTCAATATAATTTCTCTGCAAGCATTGGGTAGGTCAAGTTAAGTGAAAAGGAAGACTCCAGACAACATGATAGTGATGTGCCAACATTGGAAGGGCTGCCACAAAGGAGAGGGAATCAACCCATTCTCCAAACCATCAGAAGGCAAGACAAGAAGCAATGGATGGAAACTAGTCAAGGAGAGAACTAAGCACTTTATTGTAACCTAGAACTAAGGAGAGATTTCCTGATGGTGGAATGGTTTACCTCCAGAAGTCGTGGCTGCTCCATCCAGAAGAAGAAGGAAGAAGAAGAAGGAAGAAGCAGGAGGAAGAAGGAGGAAGGAGGAAGGAGGAGGAGGACTGGTAAAGGGAGTTGAACTACAAGACCCCCAAGATCCCTTCCAACTCTCTTTTTCGGTTCTGTTATTCTGGAAACTTGCTCACATGTGCTCCTACATCAGCCTTCATTTCTCTAGCACAGGGGGTCCCCAAATGTCAACTCATAAAATATTTCTATGGTCTTTTTAGAGTTGCCAACAGAAAGGGAGGGGGGAGCTTGCAAACAGAAACTGCATTCCATAAAATGTTTTCAAAGATAGTAACTAAGTGACCAAAGTTTCTGCCACGCAAAATTCTAACTGGAGAGCCTGATTGATGACTCTGGGCTATGGAGGTGTCCCATTGGAGGATATGAATTACGATATACCCAGGGGGTGGGGGAAAACCAGGGTCAAGGGTGACAATGAATTATGTGCCTCAGAGTCGGCTATACCCAGGCAGTGCCAGACATGTTAACTCCCAATAAATCCTTTTGAAGTTTTGGAAGTTTGGCTCGAGACTCATGATTTCATTGGGGGTATAACTGCAGGAATCCTGACACCAAACTCGGCAACTTTAAGACGTGTGGACTTCAACTCCCAGAATTCTCCAGCCAGCTATGCTGGGAGTTGAAGTCCACAAGTCTTAAAGCTGCCAAGTTTGGAGACCTCTGCTCTAGCAGCTTAAGACAGGCCTACCTTCTTCACTCCCATCAAAGGCTGGGTTAACCACCCCAGGATCTGCGATCTCTGGTGACGGAACGGCAGCTACTGAGCCTCCAGGCACTGAAGTGGACACTCCGTTTGATACTTCGGGATCTTTTACAGCCTTTGTTTCCAGCCTGGAAAGAGAATCTCCCTTCATCCTGGACCGAGGATTCCTCTTCCTTTCCAGACGCTCCGTGTATTTCTTGAAGCCAGGACACCTAAAATTAAGACAGCAAACACCAATTCCCAAAGAAGCTCCATGTCTGTCCTCTCACAAAATTCACTGCTGTCTCGCTTAACAATGGAATTTTGTGGCTAAATTAGCCACCTGAAATATTTCTCTAACTTGTGTCTGAATTTTGGGTGGGCAGAGATGCTTTTTAAGAAGAGCAATCAGAGTAATAAGTGCAGTAGTAATAAGTGCAACCTTGGGAACTTTAAGACTTCTTCTGGACTTCTTCTGGACTTCAACTCCCAGAATTCCCAAGCCAACATGGACGGCTAGGGAATTCTGGGAGTTGAAGTCCACACATTAAAGTTGCCAAGGTTGGACAACACGTGTTCTAGAGGGAAAGGAATTAAAACAGTTGTTAAGGAAGCACTGGTCTTTCAAAAATATACAGTGGTATCTCGCTCAGTACTTGTCATTAATTGGTTCCAGGAGGCAGGGCAAGTACCAAAAATGAAGAGTACCAAACCAATTTTTCCCATAAGGAATAATGCAAATAAATGCAATGCATTCCCAAACCAAAGAAAATGCACATTTTTAAGGCAATGTAATTTTTTTTTAAATGGGACTGTATATCATTATTTGCATGAGAAATAAACTTAAAAATGAATAAATACTTAAGATTAAATAAAATAAAAATGTCACTTTTCCTGTGAAAAAAAAAAAGCACAAACATACTCAACATGACCACAGAAGCCAAGATGAGACTTCAAGGGGATGTGCACAGGGCAAGAGCTACCGCTGACCTGCTCACGTCATAAGCGTGTAAAACATGTGACGCTTTGTTTTGGCTGGGAAAAATAGCAAGTCACAAGGCAACGGACACTGATGACTTCTAGCTTCTGCATCGAATGCCAAACAAATGAGGAGTCCAGGTGGTTCGACTTACAACAGTTCCTTTTAGTGACTGAAAAAAGTGACCAGTGACCACTTCTCACGCTTACGACCATTGCAGCATCCCCATGGCCACGTGAGCAAAATTTGAACCCTTGGCAACTGATTCAGATCTATGACAGTGGCAGAGTCCTAGGATCATCTGGTCAGCTTTTGCGACCTTCCAGCAAGCGATCCGCAGGGAGTCACTTAACAAGAAAAGGCTGCAAAATGAGGCAGAATTCACTTAATGGCTGTCTCGCTTAACAATGGAATTCCGTGGCTTAATTGTGGTCATAAATCAAAGACTACCTATCCTGGGACAACATTTTCACATCGAAATGCATCTAGTATGACATTCGACGCCTTTGAAAGCGGTCAAATGCCAAGGTATGACCGTATACTATTTTTGAGACATAAGTAAATAGGTGAGCCTGAGAAGAAGCAAGCACGTTGGCAGGTTATAATTTAAAAGATGCTTCCTATATGCACCATTTCCTCAAGTGAACTTGAGGATATAAATAGTGGGAGCTATTTTTACCTTGAGCCAAGTGTGTGTTTTCCCCCCCAATCTATCACATTCCTTCTAAAACTTTCAAGAACCAACCAAAGTGCAGATTAATACTCCCAGAGACACCAATAGTGTCCATCACTGGGGTTTTTTAAGGAGAGACCGGATAGATTATCTGAAATGGCGTAGGGTCTCCTGCTTAAACCTTCCAACTCTTGTTATTCTGTTCTCAAAAACATCCTTTTTTTAGTAACTCCCTACCCAAATTTCTCAATTCAATTTCTTCCATCCCAGTTTCTCTCTCCACCCAGCCTGCCTTAATTAGTTTCAGTATCTTCCCAAAACTAAGCAGAATGTCATCCTGGCGTCACTCAGACACTTACGGCTTTTCGTTGAGTAACGTGGACAGAATATGAGTCACTCAAGGACATTCCTCTCCGAATTGTCATTATTATGTGCAACATTCAGCACAAGGCTGGCATGAAATGGTAAGTTGCTAACCGTGCCAAGAATAAAAGCATAACATGCAAGCATCGCTGAGGCTACAAGGGAAAATTAGGCACACCTGTTCTGCAAGTGAGCTTCGAGCTCACACCGCTGCATCGTCTGTGCACAGTCTTCTTGAAAGGGACAAAGGACAATGAGCTTATCCAGCAGATTCCGCACCAGCAAGCTAGACTTCCGGCAGCTCTGGAAGGAAAGTTTCTTCCGATCCATGGGGCAGAAGCTGTGCTCCTGCATGAAGTTTTCAAGACACCTGAAGCAGTACGTGTGTCCACAAGGCGTGTCCATGGGCTGGAGCAAAGGCTGGAGGCAAATGTGGCAAGTCAAGTCATCGTCTACTTCATCTTGGAAGTTATAAAGGTGGTTGTCGGGCAACAAGTGATTTTGTCCACATTCGTGGCAAAGTTCTACAGGTTTGGAGACGTGTTCTTCTCCTGCAGGATTGGCCATGGCTCCGAACGTCTAGTGAGTTTACGTCAGCCGATCCTCCTTTCTGCTGGCAATGATAAACAGCAAGTTCCTTAAAGGAAAAGGAAAAATGAATACGGTATCGCTTTAGATCAGATTAAATCAGTCAAATCACCAGTAGGGTGATCGAATCCCAATCTTTTGGGGAAAACAGACTTCATATTGGACTCTGTTCTCTGAAGTCCTATAAGCCAGAGAGAAGGGGAATATTCCGAAGGCTTTGCAGGAACCCGGAGGGCAGAAGCATTCCTTAAGCCCCAGGAAAGGGGATAGTAGTAGGAAGAGGCTCAGGGTGGCTTTTCCCCCCTGTGGGGGGGAAAGAAGAAAAACACAACCAGACTCGAAAGGTTCGGTTATTCTAGTCTAACTCAACAAAGCACAATTCTAGTTTCTTTGTGCAGTCAGCTGGTCTGTTCTACCTCGTATGGCTGGCAAATACATCACGTCTACTCTAAACATTAAATTGAAAAGGATTTCGTTTATTCTATTTGTAAAATAAATCTGTTACTTTCTAAAGCCCACTTATCTAACATGTAATGGCATGAATCCAATTCAATGATCTATAGCTTTCACATTTTGTTCACTGATAACAAGATTTCTTAGAAGCCGGTCAGAGAACACATCCATTAAAAGAGGAAGAAAGACAAACACAGTCCATGATCAATCTTGCACCTTGGACTGAAAAGAAGGAATTCTAAGATTTAAAAATAAACATTCTGAGCTTTTATTATTTGGTCAATTTCTGTCTGAACATCACCATTCTTTTTTATCTATTTATCTATTTGGAGTTTCATCGCTCAGCTGTCAGTTTTTTACCATTCAAGCAACTGCTGGATGTAACTTCAATGGTTTCTCTGAAGCTGCTTTAAATTCCTGGAAACTAGACTTAAACTTAAGAGATAAAAGGTAATCCACACCTGTCTGCAAAACAGGAAGGTGAGCAGCCCTCTTGGAGACAACAAGCTGCAACCGGTCAATTGTGTCTGCCGCAAAAGAATCTGACACCCAGAGCTCCATTCAATCCACATCACCAAACATGTATTTAATGAGGGTTTCAATTAATTTAGTTGTAGTAGATTTCATTTCACTCTTGTGGATTTAACTTATTCAGTTTTTCTGCTCAGATACTGAGAGAGGAAGGGGGGAGGTCCCAAACATTTTCAATCATGCCTTAATAAAACTTGGTTCCCTGGGAAGTTTTTAAAAATGGCTCAATTAGATCAGCAGCAATAAAAATACTAAATTTTCTTTGCAACACAAAGCTGCAGCAAACAACTTACATCTATACGAAGCACATTTTTAGTTTCTACAAAACCCTGACATTTTGTTTCACTCTCAACTGCATATCTGAATCTATTCCAAAATTTTCTGCAACTCACAACAGACATTCAAGGACCAAAAAAATCAATTTTGGATAAATTCCAGAGAATAAAAGTTGAATCCTTCTAGAAGTGCAAATGTTCTAGAAATATTGATATCATGAGGCTGGGGGATGGAGTATTTTTTCATCGTTTTCCAGAAAAAGTGAAAGTTGGAGAAAACTTACATTTATGCAAAATTCATTTTGATACTTTACTGAAGTAAGTTTTTTTTGTTTTTTAATAACAAATTTGATCCAACATACTTTGCTTTGCTCATCCATATTAAATGAAAAGCTCTAATACACACAATAGGGTAGTTATATTGATTTAATTCTTTCTAATTAAATGTATTTTAAATAGAAGAATACTTGTGGAACTCTTAAGAGACGAGGATGCTTTTTTAAATTTTGCCAGCTTAAGGTGGCAAAACGTAAATCTGAAAACAAGATTCATGCTTTTTAGAATAAATAGGTTAAAACAATTGATGTGTAAGTTTTACTTTACACGGCTATTTAGTCCCATTCTCTGAGTTATCACTTCTAGATTTTACTGCTGCTAGTAATGCTCGTTTCTTTCTCCATCTCTCTCTCTTTTTTTTTTACCCCAGCACTGATCAGATTTAACTTGCAAGGTTATTTTTTTAGAGAGGGGAAGGAGAGGAGAGGCATGTAGTAACTTCCTGCCTTGTCTGCAGGTCCTGATTAGTTAAATCTAATTCTCATAAAACTCTGCCCTATCCTGATCCTGAAAGCTTTTTTTAAAAAAAGGAATTAACGTGAGTCCAATGGCTTAGCCTTCTTCAACTTCCAGAAACGGTTTGGAAGGAGGGGAGGGGGGCAAATGCTTTTAAAAAGAGCAATCAGATTAAATAAGTGAAGCAGAGCAGGAGTGAGCAACCTTGTCATCTTTAAGACCTGTGGATTTAATCTTCCACAATTCCCCAGCCAGCATGGATGGCTGGGGAATTTGGGGAGCTGAAGTTCTCACATTAATGTTGCCCCATGTTGTACACATGCACTCCAGAGAAAGGAATTAAAACCGTTGCTAATGAAACACACTGGTCAAAGTGAAGAGAAGAGCAACAAAGTTGATTAGGGGACTGAAGGCTTAAAACACACGAAGAACGGTTGCAGGAACTGGGCTTGGCTAGTCTAGTTTAGTGAAAAGAAGATAAGAACTAGGGGGGACATGATAGCAGTGTTCCAATGTTTAAGGAGTTTCCACAAAGAGGGGTCAACCTATTTGCCAAAGGCAAGACAACAGTGAATGCAAACTAATCAAGGAGAGAAGCAACCTGGAACTAAGGAGAAATTTCTTAATAATTAACCAGTGGAACGACTTGTCTTTAGAACTTGTGGAGGTTTCTAAGAAAAGTCTGAACATCCATTTGTGTGAAATGGTATGGGGTCTCCTGCTTGAGCAGGGGGTTGGACTAGAAGACCTCCAAGGTCCCTTCCAATGCTGTTATTCTGTTACTGGTGTTTCTCCACAAGATTCTAATGAAACATTCATATGAAGGCATATAAAGGTAGCCCTAGACTTACGACCACAATTGAGCACAAAATTTCTGTCGTTAAATGAGACATTTGCCAAGTGAGTTTTGCCCCATTTTACGACCTTCCTTGCCACAGTTATTAAATGAATCATTGCAAGTTGATAAGTTAGCAACCTGGTTGTTAAAGTGAATCTGGCTTCCCCATTGATTTAGCTTGTCAAAAGTTGTAAAGATGGCCACATGACCTTGGGAAACAGGAATGGTCGTAAGTATGAACCAGTTGCCAAGCATCTGAATTTTGATCACATGATCATGGGGATGCTACAAAAGTTGTAACCGTGAAAAACGGTCATAAGTCGCTTTTTCCAGTGCCATCGTAACTTTGAATGGTCACTAAATGAAACTATTGTAAGTCAAGGGGTGAGCAACTGTGGCCCTTTTACAACCTGTGGACTTCAACTCCCAGAATTCCTGAGTCAGCCATGCTGGCTCTGGAATTCTGGGAATTGAAGTGCACAGGTTTTAAAGGAGCCACAGCTGCCTACTCTGCTGTATAAGGAAGGAACAGGAGGACAAAACATGATTGGAGCCCAGGTGGCCACACCCATCACACCTGTCGGGAGGATCTTCAAACAGCAGCTGGGCTTTGCACAGCTCCTCCTGCAATTGCCATGTGACCTCCGAGAAAGAGGTGTCTGGTTGAAGATAGTCCAGACAGGTGCTCTGTGCACACCTCCACACACTCCACGTCACACCTTGGCCCTTCAAACACAGTGCAATTCTCTTGTTAACTTAAAATTATTCACTACAATATTAGCAAGGTGCTCATGCTTGTTTTTTTTTTACCATGCCTTCTCTTGTTATTTACTTAACCAGGAACTGCAGGAAACATTTTAAAGGAACAAAGTAACTGGTCTTTTAGTTGGGTTTTATTTTGGCTGAATTTTCAACCTACAAATAAACTATGGAACACAACGGTCTAAAAAAAGTGTGCATTTTATTTTATTTTTTGTTTAATTAAGCCCACTTTGAGAATTCACTTCTACAGATGTTTACCCGAAGTACTAATACCCAGTTCTAATTTAGAATTCAGATCTAATTTAATTTTTTAGTTCTAATGCTAATACCTCTGCAAATTTACACAGACTTAAATCCTCAATTATTTCAATGATACAGTAGAAAAGCAGATTGCCAAATAGAAATATGAGGCAGGATGTGCAACATTCCAGAACAAACAAACAAGGGTAGCATCCCCAATACAGTTTTGGTGCGTAGTAGATAAAAGGATACACCTAATTAAGCCTGCTGTGTGCTCTAGTTAGTAGAGTGATATTACCAGAGAAAAAGCTATGCAGGATTAGGTTTACAACTCTTAATGCCTTTTTGGTTATGTAGTTACAGTGGGCTCTAGCACTTAGGTCATTAGAGAGCAGTACTCCAGACACGTTTGGCTTGGGAATTCTGGGAGTTGAAGTCCACCGGTTAGGGTTAGGGTTGCCATAGTTGCCCACCCAGCTTATAAAATGATTATATTATGTTCTTGAACATTCCTATTACTACTTCTTCCTTTCTCCTTTTCTTCCTATTGCTAGACCAATACTCGAATACAGCTCATCAGTCTGGAACCCGCATTACATATCTGATATTAACACAGTTGAGAAAGTCCAGAAATATTTCACAAGAAGAGTTCTCCACTCCTCTGCTCATTTCAGAATACCTTATGCCACCAGACTTGAAATTCTAGACCTAGACAACCTAGAACTACGCCGCCTTCGGTCCGATCTAAGTATAGTATATAAAATCATACATTGCAATGTCCTACCTGTCAATGAATACTTCAGCTTCAACCATAACAACACAAGAGCACACAATAGATACAAACTCAAGGTTAATCGCACCAAACTTGATTGCAGGAAATACGACTTCAGCAACAGAGTGGTCAATGCCTGGAATATTCTACCTGACTCTGTGGTTTCTTCCCCAAACCCCAAAAACTTTAACCTTAGACTGCCTACGATTGACCTCACCCCTTTCCTAAGAGGCCTGTAGGGGGGCATGCATAAGCGCACCAACCTGCCTACCGTCCCTGTCCTATTGTGTTTTTTTTCTTATTCGTATCCATTTCATGTATTGATAACTATGTTTATACTTATACCTGTTATCTAATAATCGCTTGACAAAATAAAATAAATAAAATAAACGAACAAAATAAAATAAATAGAATTGAAGTCCACCAAAAAGTTGTCGTAGTTGCTCATTCCTGCTAAAAAAGATCTAGTGACCCAAAGAGGAGAGACTTCATCTGGAGCCATCCTCTCTTGAGCCTTGTGGTTAACTGGGAATCCAAGCTTGGTCCAAATTCAGTGAAGTATATGTCAGCTTCCACCTTATGCTTGCTTGTGCTTCACTGCTATGTGACTGCCATGAACCGTGGGAAGGGGGAATGAAGGAGGGAAGGCTTGGGGAAATGAAAGTAAGTGCTATGCCTTCTCCAGACACTGCCTCACCTAGCTAAAAGGAAGGAGCCACATATCAAAATGGACTGACTGTTATGAAAACATCTTGCCTGAACCTGATTGGTTACACTGGGGTGGGCAATGAGAGATAGTTAAGGGAAGGAAAAGTAGCACTTAAGGATTTTGGCAACACAATTCTCAGTTCTGGCTTTGCCATACTGCAATATACTTGATCACTAATACAACTATAACTTTCTCAACAAATGGAGCCAAGGATCATCTCTATTTAGAGGCTTAAGTTGTGCAGTTCCTTTGCTGTAGGAAAGACAGAGGTAGTTTTTCTAGCTAGTAATACTTTGGATAGCCGAGTTAAATTTGTCCTTAACTCAGGAAGAAATGGGCATTGTTATTCTAGATCAGGATTTTCCTGACACAGAACCATGTTTTTTTTTCTTTTCAAAACCCGATTGTTGCATTATGAACCAACAGACAAAAGCACTGTAAAACTACACTCACTTCCTGGTAATTCCCCAAAGGAGAGGGAGTTTACAAAAGCATCCAGACAAAAGAAACATGTGTGACTTCTATAAAACATGAGGCTGGTGGTGAATCCAACACAGGACAAATGAGGAAAATAAAGGGATTCAAATCCTCCTGACACACAACACGAGTAACAACCAGAGCAAAGAGCTGAGAATTACTTTTATTAAATTTGCCTTTTGTGGTTTTTGGTATGCAATTGCCTCTTATTCATTACCTCACTGCATAGTGAAGTTGCACTTATTTACTTCTTAAACATTTCTAACTTTAGTGAATTCCGGGCAGGGTTCCAAGTCTTAAATTAGATCCAGCATATTCCCAACAAAGACTCAAAAGAGTCTACAATGAGCTCAGGCCAAAGGAGGAACTGTACGTAGACAGACCATCGAATCAACACCACCGGATGGCTATAACCACCCTTTTTGAGACTGGCTATTAAGAACAGAAACGTTCAAGTCTGATCGTGCTGCACCTCCTCCTCCCTCTGACGGAGGCAGGTGTCGGTCTGAGAGCTTCTGAACATGATCTAGGCATGTCTTGCACTCGTCCTATTTTGCCTCAGCAACATCACTTTTGAATATCTCCAGGAAGGTCATCTCCCTTGCCCTCCACATTACGACAAGGCTCTCCGAACTCGGTGACTTTTAAGACTTGGGGACTACTTCCACTGGGCTCCATCACGGGAGGTTTTTCTTTACAAAGGGGTCGGACGGCCATTTGTCCAGGATGGTGTAGGGCAGGGGTCCCTAAGCCCTGGTCCGTATTGCAGCATGCCAGAAACTGGTCTGCACAAACAAGCCAAGCCCCATCCGTGGGATGCAGGCAGCATGTGAAGCCACGCCCACTCCAGTCCACGGGAAATACTCTCTCCACGGAACCGGTCCCTGGTGCCCGAAAGGTTGGGGAGGGGGTTAGACTAGATGACCTCCGAGGTCCCTTCCAACTCCGCTATTCTGTATTCTCTGAATTCTCACACACAATTACAGACTGGAATCATCAACTCAGGCAACAGGGTTGGCCGCTGCCAACCACCCTCACTAACATTAATGGCTTTAACTAGATACTGTTGATGGCCCTGAATTGCGCCGGGAGATTCCAAAGGATTGCTACCTGATTAGGGCAGGTAGCATTGCTTCCTCCCACAAGGAAGTGTTAATTATCTCACACCCTGCCTGACCACCAGAAAGAACCAGAAAAATGCACAGCTCAAGCCTACTGACTCAAACCACAAAGAACCCTCTCCACTTCCTCGTCTTCCACGTGCTTGAAGGAATCCAGATCACCTCCAGCTTCATCTTGTTCACCTCCATAGCTCGGCCCCAATTATTCCAGCCCAGAATAAATGCACCACTTCTGACAGACCCACAGGAGATGCGTCCCTGCCGTCTTTCCAGAGCAGGGTCCAGATTGTTTTCAATGGGGTTAGGGAGGAATCTCTGAGGGATGCGGTGGCTCAGCGGCTAAGAGGCTGAGCTTGTCGATCAGAAAGGTCGGCAGTTTGGCGGTTCGAATCCCTAGTGCCGCGTAATGGAGTGAGCTCCCGTTCCTTGTCCCAGCTTCGGTCAACCTAGCAGTTCGAAAGCATGTAAAAAAATGCAAGTAGAAAAACAGGGATCCCTTTGGTAGGAAAGTAACAGCGTTCCATGCACCTTCGGCGTTTAGTCCTGCTGGCCACATGACCACAGAGACGTCTTCGGACAGCGCTGGCTTTTCTTTGGCTTTGAAACGGAGATGAGCAGCGCCCCCTAGAGCCAGAAACGACTAGCACATATGTGTGAGAGGAACCTTTACCTTTTACCTTAGGGAGGAATCTACAAACGCAGAAAGTGCAGACGTGAACCGATGTTTTCCCCACCATTATCACCTGTGCACAGGTTCAGATTGCGCTGTTACCAGGTCTCCATCACCGCCACTTCTATTTTTGACCCTTGAGCTACCCAGCTTTCCAGTCACTTCAGATCCCCCCCCCCAGTTCCTCAGCAAACAAGGGGCCTCACTGGAGCTCTGACTGCCTCTATCCCACAGACCAGCCGTCCCCCAACTCTCCAGCTGGGCGGACCGATGGAAGGGGCAGTGGGGTGGGGGGAGGGGATGGTTTCACACATGCACCACTTTCACAACTGCAGCTTCGCGCACCCGCCCACCACTTCCACGGCCCAGTTCCAAAGGGGCTGCAGCACAGCACAGGGCCACAGACCAGAGTTTGGAGACCCCCGTCACAGACTGAGCAAGCAGAAGATGAAGCTGCCGAGGGCACGGGCATTCTTCAATGCTGAGAAAGGTCTGCTGGAGTGTAGGTTTATCAAAGGGACTTTAAAACATCGCGTGGTGACCTTATCACAAAATTTATGTAAATATTTGAGCCACTGCATGTAAAGTTTAGTAAACCATTTTCACTGCTGTTGTTTGAGCTTAGCGGAAAAATGCTTCTACAAGGGCAAACAGTTCTTTGGTTTTTAGTTGCTAAAATGTTGATTTACTATAAATCTCTCCTTTTAGACCTTAAGATGCCTATTCTATTCTTGGGAGAAGTGGAAATAAATAAAAGTTGGAGTAAGAGCTCGAAGGACCAAGCAAAGAGCCTGAGGTTTTATTCTGCAAGAGCAGTGCAGATGTAAAGCCCCCTCCCCTGCTTTTATTCCACTATAAAAGCTAAGATTCATTAATAAGAACAGATGGAAGATTTGAATCCCAGAACCGGTAATATATATAAAACCTGAGGTTTACAGTTGGGAGTAGCTAGAGGCAGCTTTTCTAGTGTCTGTAATAAAACTAGCTTATAACAAGCCGTGACCTTGAAATTCTGGCTCTTAGCCTTTTAATTCATATATTGGCCTAAGGGAATATCTATTTCTTATTGTGATTGGTGGATACAAGGGTTGGTCTCATTGCTGATGTCCAAATTGAGCACACTGGCCTTTTTAATGCCACAACTGGGAGAAAGCATCAATCAGCTTAACCTTTTATCACTGACCAGAGTTCTATAAAGCATCAGTTGAAAACCCATAATACAGCATAATGCAAATACAAACGCATTTAATAGGTTAGCAGCCTGCTCAAATTGCAAATATTAATTATAGAAAGATACTCAAATTGCCTCATTTTCCCAAACAATTTTAATAAATCAAAGATGATGTGCCAAGAACAGTATATTTCGACCCCATTTAATATTTACATTAAATAGGGATACATATGGTAATAAAACTACAATACCTCTGTAAAAGATGCCATTAGAAAGATACTGCAGCACTGGACTACACAGTGAGAAGGAGCTGGAATTATGGCAAAGATCAGAAACAAGAAATGACAGATAAACAGGAAGTATTAGTTGATGACAAAAGAACATTTTTTGCACTATAGATTGTACACAAACACATACAATTACTACCTGGTGACTAATGATATCTGATCTTCAAAAGTCTAATGCTTTATGTTGCCTGAGTGAAGTGCAAACACTTCTATAAATTCAAGTCTCACAAACATATTCTTGCAATTGCCTTTGTCTCAAAAGACACGTTAAACCAGAGGTGTCCAAACTTGGCAACTTTAAGACTTGTGGACTTCAACTCCCAGAATTCTCCAGCCAGCATAGCTGGGAGTTGAAGTTCACAAGTCTTAAAGTTGCCAAGTTTGGACCCCTCTGTGTTAAACAGTTGGAAGCCCCAGGCAATCTAAAGAGGTGTACAGGGAGTCCTCCACTTATGACCACAATTGGGAGCAGAATTTCCACTGCTAAGCAAATGGTTAAACGCCTTTGGAGATTCTCAGTCATCCAGATCATGACTGTCTCAAAAGTGCTTTTTCAAAAGGCAACTGGAATTTTTTTTCCCCTTGAGGAAGACATTTTCCTTCTCGTCCAAGAAGCTTCTTCAGTTCTGACTGAATCAGTCAGACTGAATCAATCATTCATCCAGAACTGAAGAAGCTTCTTGGATGAGAAGCAAAATGTCTTCAACGAAAAAGAAAACAAATTCTAGTTGCCTTTTGAAAAAGCGAATCCCTGCATAGTTAAGTGAACAATGGCATGATCTCATTCCTGAAACGGTTCCCTTGTCTATGGTTGTAAGTCGAGGACTACCTGCATTGCTTCTTGTCTATAACTCTGAACCAAGCTTTCTGCATCCATACCAGCATGGATTCACTGCCATTTTTCTGCCCCTGAGCTCAAAGCTCACAGTGCCATCATCTCTGGCCAAAATGACAACCAAGAGGCAGCCAAGCAGGTGAATCTAAGCTCCCCCCCAGCCTTGTCTATCAGCCATCCATATTCTGAAGACCCTAAGCAGCCTTTCCCAGGTTTGTTGTAAAGAGAGCAACAACAAAAATCACGTGTAACTTCATTATAAGTGTGTGTGTGTGTGTGTGTGTGTGTGTGTGTGTGTTATAAAGCACTTGCAATATAACTGCATGTCTTGTATCCTAACACACCTATGGAAGATCTTTTGAAACAATGAGTTTCACCATCATTTCAATTATCACAAAACAGCATCACAGAGATAACCAACAGTACAATGCAACAATATTCTAAAAAAGTATAATAATGCAACAATACAACACAGATGTGGTTATGTAAATGTCAGAATTATCAAATATTATACAGGTGTAGGAAGTGTGAGTGCTGATCTTTATTATTTTTCATTCACGGCCTCCTTAGCTGGAAAATAACTTCCCTGGTCTCAAATCTGTAAACAATGTACTTTTCTGAATAATTAAAACCTAAGCACCAAGTTGTTAGATAACTCCCTTTCCAGTGCTTAAAACCTATATATTTCTGTTCAGCCACCTAAATTTATCTGCTGTAAGGATCTTGATAGGTATTTCGTGTGTCAGGTTACACAGGAAAGCAGCTGCAGGAGAAGTTTAGAAAAAGTTCAAGAGGAAGAATTCAAACAAAACAGCTTGTATTTATTGGCACAGTGTGGGAGGAATATAAAAATAATAGAATGTAGGGCAAGAGAATAGTTAGCGATATAGACACAGAGAAAGATTCTCTACACCAAATCAAAGGATTGGTCCTACGGATAGTCCTCGAGTTAGGACCGCAACTGAGCCCTGCAATTACGGTCATAAGTTGTGATGGTTGTAAAGCAGAGCGCCACATGACCAAACACAATTTTGGGACCCGTTTTGTGGCAGCCATTAAGCAAATATGGCAGTTGTGAAGAGATCGCCATAAACCAGAAGTAAATGCTGGTTTCCAGCAAATCGTGGTCACAGAGGGCCACAACTGGCTGTCAATGAGGACTGGTTGCCAAGCACCCAAAATGCAGGCAGGGTGTGTGTGACATCAGAACTTCGAAACTGGGTCGTAAGTTACTTTTGGGGGCTTGTTATAATTTCAAAAGGTTGCTAAGCGACCGGTCATAAGTTGAGGACTATCTGTAATTCAATACTCTGCACTTGGACATTTCGTACAGCAGCATTTATCAGCTCTCTCTCAAGATGGCAAAAATCAAAACTGGACAAGAATCTGCCCACAGCCACCAATTTTGGGCAGAATACCAAGTGAATTGCTGTTTGCCTGAGTTCACAGAAAGCAAAGGAGACATCGAAGAAGCTTTAATATATTTTGTATAAACTGTCAATGCACACTAAATCACCCAAAATGCTCCAAAATGCCAAGGGAACCATGCACAAAAGTATAAAGGAGAGAATTTCTTGAAAGGAGAAAAGCCATTATCTTACTTTCAAACAAATATGACTTAGTAGATGGTTTATTTCTAGCCTGCTTGTTGAATTTAATTTTTTCTTATTTACAAAGTTTAGTTTTTATCTATAAGAACACACTAAACAAACGGACTAAAAACCTGAACTGAAGGGTCATCAATACACAAATATTCCAATAAAGGAGAATATTTGTAGCTCGGGGCTGAAATGAGGGGTCCTTGGTGCTCTCTGAGCTTGCTTGTTTTCTTGCAGACGTTTCATGACCCAACTAGGTAACAGCATCAGTACTAGTAAGGAGAGCTGTTTGTTCTCAGTTTATATTCTGGGATCTTGCCCGTCTGTGCAGCTGAGGGGCAGTCTTAGGGATTCTTTGGTTGGGCTGTTTACTGATGGCTCTTTGGCAGATGTTTAGAATTAGCCCCTCTGCCTCTTTATTCAACTTTACTGCTCTCGGCCATTGCCAGATCTTCTTGTTATCTGCTTTGCCTGCTAGGTTTTTTGTATACTTTATAATACAGGTAGTCCTCGACTTACAACAGTTCGCTTAGTGATCATGTGAAGTTACAAGGGCACTGAAAAAAGTGACTTATGACCATTTTTCAAACTTATGATGGTTGCTGCATCCCCATGGTCATGATTTACATTCAGCTGCTTGACAACTGGCTCATATTTATGACGGCTGTAAGTGTGCCAGGGTCATGTGATCATGTTTTGCGACCTGACAAGCAAAGTCAATGGAGAAGCCAGATTCACTTAACACGTTACTAATTTAACAGCTGCAGTGATTCACTTAACAAATGTGGCAAGAAAAGTTGTGAAATGGGGCAAAACTCACTTAACAAATTTCTCACTTAGCAACCTAAATTCTGGGCTCAATTGTGATTGTAAGTCGAGGATTACTTGTACTTGACGCTCTCTTTTCTAGTTTTCATTTGGTCTTCCTCGTAGGCCATTGTGGCCCCTCTGTGAGCCTTCATGGTCTGTTAGCTTGAGCAAATCTTCTTCACAGCCTTCCGATATTCTCCCAAAGCCCTTTGTTCTTTTTCAACTGTCTGGCGTACTTGCAACATCCCGTGCCCACCTATTTTCCTAGGTAAGTAGAGTCTGCCAATATCGCCTGAAGGATATTGAAGGGCATGATTCATTGTCGTTATTTTTTCTGGTTTTCCTATCCAGGGCTTTTCGTTCTGCTTGACTTCAAGTCCATTACTTCAGTTATGAATCTAATGACTGGAGCTGCCTCCGTATTTATTGTCTTAATGGTATTTCCTCCACTGAGTTTAGACTTTAACATCTCTCTCATCACTCTCGTGATATCTTGACTTCAGTGTACAATTACAGGATAATTGGTCTGTAAGTTGCCTGGTGCCCCCCCTTTTTTTAAATCTTTCATTATCAGGTAGGTTTTGCCAGGTGTTAACCAATCTTCAATTGCATCTGCTTGCAGTATGTTGTTCAACTGCTTGGCAATGAGTAGGTGGTGTAGACCAGTGAGATGTTTCCAACCATGCAGTTCATCTTCACCTGGCGCTGACTAATTCTTGATCTTTCTTACCTTTTTTCCCACCATTTCTGCTTTTATTCCAAGTTCTTTCATTTCACACTTTTATTTTATCATTATCTACCTCCTTTATCCGAGCTACATTTTTTCTGTGTTTCTTTGCATCGTTTCTTCTTGTCGGGTGTTGACTGGTTCACTATAGTCTCTCCATAGTTGGTAAAGTGGTGGAAAGCAGGGGGTGGGCGGCTATGGGTTCGCCCAGGCCCATTGATAACATCATGGCTGGTTCGGCGAATCGCCAAATCCCACCCCTGACTGGCCACGCCCACCTTGCCCCTCCCAGGAATCTCTATACGGCCAGTTTTGGATGCGAGGTGAGTGCAGGGCCTGCATGGATGCTCAGGGAGTAGGAAAACGGACCTCCTAGGACAGGGGTCTCCAACCTTGGCAACTTTAAGCCTGGTGGACTTCAACTCCCAGAATTCCCCAGCCAGCAAAGCTGGCTGGGGAATTCTGGGAGTTGAAGTCCACCAGGCTTAAAGTTGCCAAGGTTGGAGACCCCTGTCCTAGAACTTCCAGAAGCCCAGAAACAGGCCTGTTTCTGGCCTATGGAGCCCGGGTGAGGCCATCTTCGCCCTCCCAGAGGCTCGAGGAGAGCCTCTGGAGCCTGGGGAAGGCGAAAACAACCCCCCACCCACCATGGTGCAGGAGGCCAACTAGGCCACGCCTTCCATGGCCACACCCACCCAGCAACCGGGCAAAGAACCCACTACTGAATTTATTTATTTTTGTAAATTTTATTGGTTTTTACAAACAAACATAAACAAACAAAACATGGAAACATCAAACTTTCTTCCATAAGTATACAAGCAGTGTGCCGGTTGGTTTACAAATTATTTTGTGCATCCATTTTGTAGTCTTCAGTTACAATTACATTGCATAATAATACCTCATATTATCAATCAAAAATTGAATACCCTAGTATCATTATTAATCAATCATTTGACTATAGTTTTATTCATTCATATTTTACGAGATAACCATAATTTACTTAGTTTATTTTATAAGAATTCATATTATCCTCCCAAATCTATCCTAAAAACATTTTGTAGATATAATAAAAAAAGGTACATCTTTATATATTTATTATTTTCTAAAAATCTACATATTTCATTACTGTATTTTATTATCTAACCATTGATAGAAAAGGTCCCAAATTTTATAAAACTGTTTGTCCTCTTGTTCTCTAATTTCAAATGTTAATCTACTCATTTCAGCACATTCCAATATTTTCTTAATGGTTTCCTCCTGTGATGGTATCTTCTCATTTTTCCAGTTTTTAGCAAATCCAATCCTAGCCGCTGTTAATACATTTACAATCAAGTATTTCAAATCTTTGCTATATGTATCAGGTAAAATTCCCAGTAAAAATATCTCTGGTTTCAAATCTATATGTTTTTTTTTGTCATTTTTTCCAACCACATGTGGATTTTAGTCCAGTATTTTCTAGCGTCCGCACAAGTCCACCACTACTGATAATTTTTGAAGCCCACCCCTGGTGGAAATGTTTCTGATTTGACTGAAATTGGAGATTCTGCCTATAATGGGCAATTTGAGCTTTGTACTTGCTCATCTTCTTGGCTATAGCTATTTTTTTTTTTCCTACTTTATTATTTCCAGAGCTTCCTTAAGTATTGATCAGGTATTCTTTGGTCTTCTTGTCCTTCAGCTTCTTTTATTCACCTGTGGTAGCTTGCTTGCATTTGATCTTGGCATGCTGATCTTATTTCCCAGTCAAATCTTCCCTTTTGGTGATGCTCTGTGTGACTTTTCTTCTTCTTTGTTGATGTTGCATCCCAGATATTCAGGTATAACTGCAGCCATGCTGTAAATTAGTTGGTTTGTTTCTTGAAGTGAGCTAGTGTTTATCTTTGACATTACGGTATTGGCACCTTTCAATGCTTGTGCTAGTTGTTTCTCCAATGCAAGCAACCTTATTCGGTTCTTTCTGCCCGGTCCTAGGTGCTCAGTCATTCTTTCTTTCAATTCTTCTACTTCTTTAGAGGTCTTTGTTCTTTCTGAGAAGGAGGGGATGCTTGGTTTAGGAATGAAAAGAATTCAGTAAGTATGCTGGCTTTCTCTACTGCTGACTCCCCTTGGTTTGCCCCTACAATCTGAGTTTCTTCTGGCAAGGCTTTGATTTCTTTGCAGTATTTCTGTATCTCTGCAGTTATACCAAGTCAATACTTTATTCCAGGGGTATCTAACCTTAGCAACTTTAAGCCCGGAAACTTTAATTCCCCAGCCTGCAAAGCTCACTAAGAAAGGATTTTTCAAAATGACCATCAGAGCATTAGTATTTTGTATTTTATTATTAACACGCTCTGATGCTAAGGAGTTCTACTCCCCTCCTCACCTGAAAAGAAACCTGTTCCCAATGCAAACCACAAGGAGTTTCACTTTTACTTTTAATTTCACAGCACCAAGCAGCTTTAGTACAGAACAGTTGAGCTAAGCCACGCCCAGGCTCCTTGCTGTCTCCTTCCTGCTCACACAGCAAATACTGCTTCACTTTCCAAACAGCCCTCAACTGTTTTATACACTGACAGGACGCTAGCCAGATGAAGACCGATGGATGTTGGTAGGCAGAGGCAATTTTTCCCCCCTTATTTTCCTCCCTGAAAACTAAGCCTGACCACAGTTTCGTGGCGAAGCGCGGGTATCGAGCTAGTTTGCTAATACACATCAACATTGATCTGCTAGCCTCTGTTCTGTTCTTTCTTATTCTGGATGTTGTTCTTTCCAGAACTGTTACATTCTTTTTCTTCTCGTTGGACTTGCTTTGTAATTATGGTTTGTCACACAGATGCTTAGACTGGATTTGGCATTTTCATCCATCTAGCAAGTCCTTCCCAAGAACCTGGGGTGGCAGATGTTTTTCATGTTGTTGATGTTAAAGGTGTTAAAGATGTAAGCTGTTCCAAATAAAGCTGCCTTTTGCAATTGACTGATGGTGAATTTATCAGTGCCAACAGTGTTCAAGTGATGCTCCAATTGTTTGGAGATTGTGGTTATTATTAGGTTTTAGTATGAATATTGTTTTTAAGAATCTTTTGCAAATGTTATCAAACAGGATCCAAAAAAAAAGTGTATCAAATAAATAAATATTTATATAAAAATAACATACACACATATTTTTAATTCCTCTTAATTGATTTAGCAGCTTTCTTTACTATCAATTTACAGCTATCAAAAATGAAATTTTTGGAAAATGACTATTAATTTCAATGGCTATAGATAATATTTTCTACTCTCGTTCTGAGTAAGTTCTCTTCATGAAAATATTTTCCTTCACTCTTAAACACTGAAATCTAGACAATTTGTCACACTTTGCTCTCTATATGTTTTTCATTTCAAAGAAGACAGAAAAGAACTTGGCTTGCAGTTTTAAGGACCAAGACTGAACAAATCATGTGTGCTGCAATTAAAACATAAAATCCCTAAAGAAAAGAAAATGACAGAGGATTTAGCACATTCACTGAAAAGATTCAGCAATAAAATGTTTAGCTTCTAAACAGCAAATACAGGGTTGAGACTGAATGTCTACCAACAATTTTCTTAAAAAGCCCATTTCAATACACACATCATTCAATCTTTACCAGAAAATTACAGTTTAGTTGCTTTTACAAGAGTTAATCCTAAATAATTATTCTATCTTAAGAAGTATTAGCAAAGTACAATGCCTACAGCCACATTTCTAGTTTGGCCCTTTTTTTTTTTTCATTCTAGCCCAATCATGCCACGTATGTTTTTAGCAGCCTGAGACATGAAAGAGATCGTTGGAAATGGCAAACTGTCCATACAATACTAATCACAGATACACTCTTTGCCCTACCTCATGGTTAATACTCCCTGAAATTTACTTGGCAAGAAAAATTCCTTATCCATCAGAATTTGGAAATGTTAATCCAGAGTGTCTAGCCAAACAGTGATGCACTTTCCCATACACAATCATTCCTCAAAGATGGCACAGCAGCAACTCCTCTTATCTAATATATAATTTGGAAATATTATTCAGAAGAGATAGTCAGACGCTTATTAGCATATCATATCACGAACAATTCATTTCAGAGACAGAATGACAAGAAACAATAACAGCTTCTGTTTTCAGTAATCTTAGATGCAGTTCAGTGGTGAGAAAAGTAAGGTCTTGCACTAAGAAAAACCAAATGCACAGGTGTAGAATGGGGGCACCTGGCTCAACAATAGTAACTGAGAGGGATCTTGAAGTCCTAATGGACAATCACTTAATCCAGGAGTCCCCCAACTTGGCAACTTTAATATTTGTGGACTTCAACTCCCAGAATTCTCCAGCCAGCTATGCTGGGAGTTGAAGTCCACAAGTCTTAAAGTTGCCAAGTTTGGAGACCTCTGACTTAATCACTTAGATAGGAGACAGCAGTGTGCTGCAGCTGCCAAAAAAAAGCCAATGAAGGCTTGGGCTACATCAACAGAAGGATGATGATGATGATGATGATTTAGAAAATGTATATTGCTGTCTACTTGCACATGGCGACTCAAGCCAGCTATCAAGGATACAGTTAGTCCTCGACTTACAATCACAATTGAGCCCCAAAATTTCTATTGCTAAATGAGACATTTGTTAAGTGAGTTTTACCCTGTTTCACAACTTTTCTTGCCACAGTTGCTAAGTGAATCATTGCAGTTGTTAAGTTAGTAACACAGTTGTTAAGTGAACCTGGCTTCCCCACTGACTTTGCATGTGAGGTTGCAAAGGGGGCTCAAACCAGCCTGGGACAGTGCAACTTTCATAAATATATGAGCCTCCAAATTTTGATCCCATGCCCCTGGGGATGCTCCAAGGTTGTAAGAGTGAAAAATGGCCATATGTCACTTTTTTCAAGGCAGTTGTAACTTTGAATAGTCACTAAATGAACTGTTGTAAGTTGAGGACTACCCTGTAGTACCAAGACCACATAGACCCGTGATGGCAAACCTATGGCACGCATAGCAGAAGTGACATGCAGAGCCATTTATGCTGACCCGCAAACTGTTGCCCGAAATAGAGCCACCGCGCGTTGCATTATGGAAGCAGACAGGTGGTGACGAAAAGGTTAGCCATCACTGACATAAACTGTTAATACCACTTTATGGTACCCTGGTAACGCTTGGAATACTGCCTCTAGATTTGGTGACTATGACACAGAAAAGATGTTGAGACTCTAGAAAACATGCAAGAAGAGCGGCGAAGATGATGAAGGCTCTGGGAGCTAAAAGTGTGACGAAGAGTTGAGGGAACTGGGTACGTCGAGTGTCAGCCCTGGAGCCATTTTCCTTGGCGTCTTCAAAGGGCGGGGGGGTTGTAACCAAAATAAAATATTTTCCTCTGAGAACCAAGGACAGTCCCACCAGGTGCGAAGAGGCGGGACGGGAGTCCGGATGAACTTTGGACTGTGACCTGATTGGGCCATGGGATGGTCGGGGAGGGGCAGGAGGAGGAAAGAAGTAACTTTTCACTGGGAGGGGGACCTGGGGGGTGTTAGAGTCTGGTTTCCCTAGATGTGCCACCAAGCCAAGCCACACCCACCAGGCCAAGCCACGGCCACCAAGCCACACCCACAGCTGATAGGCTGGGTCTCCTTTGGTTGCCCTGCACAGGAGAATGGAGCTGGAAAGCAGGTTAGTGGGGTGGGGAGGGAAGGGGGATTTTGCAGTATCCTTCCCCCAGGAGTGGGGAGGGAATGGAGAATTTACAGCAGGGGTCTCCAAACTTGGCAACTTTTAAGACTTGTGGATTTCAGCTGGCTGAGGAATTCTGGGAGTTGAAGTCCACAAGTCTTAAAGTTGCCAAGTTTGGAGACCCCTGTTTTACAGCCTCCTTCCCCTGCCACGCCCAAGCCACGCCCACCAAGCTACACCCACAGAACCGGTAGTAAATTTTTTTGAATCCCACCACTGATCTGAGGGCAGGGCAAGAAGTAGAATGGAAGGTTGTAAAAGAGAGATCCAACCTGGAACTAAGGAGGAATTTCCTGACAGTGGGAGCAATTAACCGGTGGAACAACCTGCCTTCAGAAGTTGTGGGTGCTTCACCACTGGAGGCTTTCAAGAAGAGACTGGACTGCCATTTGTCTGGAATGGTGTAGGTCTCTTATGCCATTCCAGACTTCTGGGGTGGGCTGGAGGGGTGGAATAGATGACTTCTGAGGCCCCTTCCATCCCTATGATCCTATTGTGAAACCACGTTTTTCATTCATAAAATTACAGCGACAAGGCAGGACACCTCAAAAATTATTTTATTTTTGTCAGCGTCCCGAGATATCTCACTGTTTTTAAGATCATTTTCTTACCTCCACGAAATATACTAAGAATGGCCTTTCAAAGTTTTTTTTAGAAACAACTTAAGGAATTTTGAATAGTTGAAATATAAATTTATTTATACCACACGATTTCTCTACAACTGCTCCACGTAACCATGCACTACTTCAACACCTGGCCATAGCCAAATACACTTTTCTATTACGCCTCTGCCTTCCAAGGACTGGGTCCAAAACTCATCTACTCCTGAACACTATATGTCAAATACACAGATTATTTAGCATAATTACTATGAGAGCCAGTTTGGTGTATGCTGAAGGCATCAGGCCAGAAACTGTGAAACCATGACTTCTCGTCCTGCCTTGGGCAAGATGTCAGCTTAAACTTGGCAAGTTTAAGGCTTCTGGACTTCAACTCCCATAATTCCTGAGCTAATATGAGTGAAGGAGGAACTCTGGGAGTTGAAGTCCACAAGTCTTAAACTTGCCACGGTTGGAGACCCCTGCTTATCACCATTTTTCACACTTATGACTGTCGCAGCATCCCCATGGTCATTGATCAAAATTCAGATCCTTGGCAACTGACTCATATTTATGACGGTTCCAGTGTCCCAATGTCTAGGTCACCCTTTGTGACCTTCTGACAAGCAAACTCAATGGGGAAGCCAGATTCACTTAACAGCCGTGTTACTAATTTAACAACTGCAGTGATTCACTTAACAAAGGTGGCAAGAAAAGTTGTAAAATGGAGCAAATCCACTTAAGAAATTTCTCACTTAACAACATAAATTTTGGGTTCAATTGTCGTAAGTTGAGGACTTATTTCCTGAAAACTAACAATACGCCAAATAGACATATATTTAGCATATTTTGGGCTTATTGTGAATGCCAATTTGGTGCAGTGCTTTAAGGCATCAGGTTAGAAATCGTGAGACCATGCCTTCTAGTCCTGCCATGGGCACAATACTGGCTGGGTGACCTTGGGCCAGTCACTCTCTCTCAGCTCCAAGAAGGAAGCAATGGCAAATCACTTGGGAAAAACCTTGCCAAGAAAATTGCAGAAAACTGTCCAGGTGCTCTCCGAGAATCAAGCACAATTGGAAAAGAAAATTCTGGGCATACATTTTTTTTTTAAATTCCGACTTGTCTGATCACCATCATATACATTTCCATCTTATAACCTAATAGACCTCAACGTTGCTGCATTAAGTTTTAGCAAATAATATTAATGAGTGAATTTATAAAAATTAGCAGACAGCTCTGCATTTCCAGGCAGTTAAGATCAGCTATTGGTTAGTTGTATTGCAGGAAATTAAATGTTTCTCACTTCAGTTGGCTTTCCACCCCTCCTGCCATGTTTAGTAGGAGAGTATCAGTACTGAGACCCCTAATATGTAGCAGAAAAGCATTCTGGCAAATCTAATGACAACTAAATCAACATCATTTGATAAAACATGATTTCTCAACTGTTAAACCACAGGGCTCCATTTTCATTTTGAGGAAATGTACTTTTCACAACTACACCCAAATCAAATGTCACATTAGGATCTTAATCAGTTCTTAATAGATGATACTACTTGTAATATGCAAAGATTGTTTGAATGCTTAGCCTTAGAGCATGAAAAGAACATAAATGGGGGTGAGGGAGCCAACAGCATCATTCCCCTTAAAATGACCCAATGGTCTTTGGTTGATTAATAAATTATAACATTATCAATGGTATAATGCTGTCTTTGTTACCAAAGATACCCCTCCAAAATTATTATATAAAAATTATGTAGTTATTTGTATTTCCCAGTTTCTAATTTATGTTTTTATATAATATATATCAGCACACCCTCTAAGGCTCCACCTAAATTCTCTTCAGTAAAGAACTTTAACTACTAGGTTGCCTCTAAATGCAAAGGCAAACTTTACCCAGGAATTTCCTGTGTAACACCAGGGATTTTAGAAGGTGAGCTCTTTCAAGAAGCAAAAACATCTTTTTATCTGAATTTAAAAAAGAATATTTTATGGGAGTATCACAGTTGGGTTTTTTTAATCATCAGTTGTTGAAATTGCACCATTGTTCTATCCATATTTCTAAACTCTGGATTATAAATTACAAATGCAGATTTTTTCCCCCCATTACATACTCAAACATAAGAAATGCCCTCTTTTATCCCATTGAAAAATAGACCAGATGGAAGTTTATATTAAAATTGCTACATACTTTGCCATGTATGAAATGTTTATTTGGATGCATTTTATTAGCCTCACCCAAGTAAAACATTATCAGAAATACTTCTTCCTCACCTGTACATTTTTTCATGCCTGTTTCATTCCTGTGTCATTATGCTCCTTTCTTACTGGAGTGTTTGCAAAATGAAAGATGCTATTTCAGAACGTTTTGAATGTTTTACGCAGAGGGCTGGCAAAACATTTAACATTCAAAAGCGAGCTATACTAGCAAAGCAGCAAATTACCCTTTCATCTCAAAGCTCTCCTTACAGCTAAGCAAATTCAGTTCAAACCAAAGACAAACAAGTGGTTACCTAATCAAAAAGGGCAGAGTCCACATTTAAACCAATGAAAAGGGCAATCTTGAATCACAGTTGTTATTCCAAATACAGGCTTTCCATGGGAACCAAGGTGTTACAGTTATAAAACAAAAAGGAGGGAAAGAGGAAAGCAAGGTGGACAATTATATCAGGTAAAGCCTCTTAATATGTTCGGCTCAGGAATGAATTACTGCATTTCCTCAGCCAGCTATTATTTCTTAAAAGCATCCCTATTTGGTGTAATAGGAGCATGTGGCATTCCAATTAAAAGCAATCCTGAATTACGCTCCGAAATACATTCACCACCACTTCAATTACATAGCACCCAGGAGTAGCAATGTATTCACAGCTACTGCCCTTGGGGTAGCCACAGGTCAAGAATGCACAAACAGAAATGGTGAAAGGTGCACCACGGCTCAAAAACCACGTGGCTTCTCCCATTAGGGAGAGAAATAGTTAATACTGGGTCCCGAATGAGTGATATATGTAGCTTTAAGAATGCAATTTGCTATTACTCCCTGCAGGGATGCACCAAGTGGCAATGGCTCTTGCTATTGAAATAGATGAGGGAAAAATCCTACAGGCAAAAAAAGCGTTTGAATTTAAAAGTTTAAATCTCTAATCCCCACTCTTACCGTAGCTTATGCTTAGCTCAAAACACTGCTTTGAGAAATCAAAGGCTGCTTGATGTCTGCACTGTGCAGAGGTGTAATAAATTTAGCCCCCATTTGTGGTTTTGTCCAACACACAGATACAGAATATATATGAGTGTGTAGCTACTTGTTTTACCCACAAGGCAGAGAAAATCTTCCCCTCCCAGCAACCCTGTAAGTACCAAGGCTAAAAATTACAGGTTCTCCTTGCTTATCTTGTGTAAGGGACAGTTTGCAGTTAGAACAGTGGTGAAAAAGGAACTTTGTGACCAAGCCTCATGCTAACAATCTTTGCCATCTTGTAAAGCAAAGTTGAAGGAAGCTCAAAAACACTGTTAATAATTTCACTCAGCAACCACTTCACTTAATAGTGGAGTTGCCAGTCCAAATTCTGGCTGCTACCTGCAGTAATTGGCCCCCAATTATCAGCAGTTGGTCCAAATTTCTTGATGAACAAGACTCCTGATATAAGGTGAACAAAGCACCCGCATCAAGCCAGCATATCGGTTGTTCTCTTTTCCTAAGTATATTGTTACGGTGGAGCGGGACAAAGATCAGATTCCAGCCATTCTCAACCACAGAAACTCACTAATAAACAAACCAGCTTTCTCTCCATCATGGTTTAACTGGTAGGGGTACCTCTTAAACTCTCAACTGGCTTAACCAGAAGCTTTATCAGGGCTGAGAACTTAGCAACTTTAACACTTGTGGACTTTGACTCCCAACTCTGGAAGTTGAAGTCCGCAAGTCTTAAAAGTTTGGAGGCCTCTGGCATAGAAACTCACAGGATCCTCATTAATACTAGGAAGAGGGATCACAGGGTGAGCCTGAGAAGAAAAATAAGGGGGGGAATGCTGGGAAAAAAAGCACCTGGCAACCATTTGCTGAGGAAAAAAATGGGGGGCTGAAGCCCCCAAAGGAGTTGAAAGTCAAATATGCCCACTGCAGTTCTGCTTAATTACACCCAGTCCAACCTGACACTCGCAGGAGGCGCCCACCTGGCCAACAGGGGAGGATGCGAGTTGGAATCCAAGATTTGGGGGGAGTTGGGAAAAGCAATGTGTCTCTGGGGAGGGGGGGTTCTGATCATTCCTTTATTTGAAACAATTAAATGAAAAATGAAAAATTAAGATAGTTAACTTTGCTGGAGAAATAAATCCAGCCAAGGACAGGGGGGGGTTTGGACTAGATGACCTACAAGGTCCCTTCCAACTAATCTGAATCTGAAAGACGAAGAAGTCGCGCGGAGAGGGGAGGGGGCGCCACCTGCTGGGAAGGGGCGTGGTCGGCGGCCGGTCTCCCTGCCCCGCGCATGCGCCGCTCCCTCCTTCCCCCCGCGCGTCTAGCTACCTGAAGGGAAGCCTCCTCACCTGGGGGAGGGGCGCCGCCTCAGGGCGCGCGGCGCGGCTGCTGCTGCTGCTGCTGCCCTTCCTTCTCCTCGTCGCCCCGCCGCCCGCCTCTTCGCTCGCTCGCCCGGCCAGCCAGCCCAGGCAAGCCCCGCTCGCTCCGGCGCGGGCAACGTGGCCACTGCCGCCGCCGGTGCCAGCGAGTTTCCGGGCAGCGGGAAAAGGAGCCGAGCGCGTCGAAAGGAATCGAGGGCGGAGAAAGGGGAGGGGCCGCTGCGCCGCGCCTAAAGTGGCCCTGGTGGGCGGGGCGGGGGAGTGGGTGGGGCCCTCCTGACCCCGCCCCCTCACCTTCGCCCCCCTCTTGTATTCTGCCTTTTTTCCTTTTCTTTCTCCTTCCTTCCTTCTATTATTTCTTTCCCTCCTTTCTTTCCTTTCCCTTTCTTCTATTTCTTCCTTCTCTCCTTCTTTCCTTTTTATCTTTCTTTTCTTCCTTTCCTCTTTCTGTCCTTTTTTCCCTTCTTTCTATTTCTTCCTTCCCTCTTTCTTTCCTTTTCTTCCTTCTTTCTATTTCTTCCTTCCCTCTTTCTGTCCTTTTCTTCCTTCTTTCTATTTCTTCCTTCCCTTTTTCTTTCCTTTTATTCCTTCTTTCTATTTCTTCCATCTCTCTTGCTTTCCTTTTCTTCCTTCTTTCTATTTCTTCCATCTCTCTTTCTTTCCTTTTCTTCCTTCTTTCTATTTCTTCCTTCTCTCTTTCCTTTTCTTCCTTCTTTCTATTTCTTTCTTCCCTCTTTCTTTCCTTTTCTTCCTTCTTATTTCTTCCTTCTCTCTTTCCTTTTCTTCTTTCTTTCTATTTCTTCTTCCCTTTTCTTTCCTTTTCTTCCTTCCTTTTTCTTTCCTTTTTCTTCCTTCCCTCTTTCTTTCCTTTTTCTTCCTTCTTTCTAATTCTTCCTTCCCTTTTTCTTTCCTTTTCTTCCTTCCCTTTTTCTTTCTTTTTCTTCCTTCTTTCTATTTCTTCCTTCCCTCTTCCTTTCCTTTTCTTCCTTCTTTCTATTTCTTCCTTCCCTTTTCTTTCCTTTTTCTTCTTTCTTTCTATTTCTTCATTCTCTCTTTCTTTCCTTTTCTTCCTTCTTTCTATTTCTTCCTTCTCTCTTTCCTTTTCTTCCTTCTTTCTATTTCTTTCTTCCCTCTTTTTTTCCTTTTTCTTCTTTCTTTCTATTTCTTCCTTCCCTTTTTCTTTCCTTTTTTTCTTCCTTCCCTTTTTCTTTCCTTTTTCTTCCTTCTTTCTATTTCTTCCTTCCCTCTTCCTTTCCTTTTCTTCCTTCTTTCTATTTCTTCCTTCCCCCCTTTTCTTTCCTTTTTCTTCTTTCTTTCTATTTCTTCATTCTCTCTTTCTTTCCTTTTCTTCCTTCTTTCTATTTCTTCCTTCTCTCTTTCCTTTTCTTCCTTCTTTCTATTTCTTTCTTCCCTCTTTTTTCCTTTTTCTTCTTTCTTTCTATTTCTTCCTTCCCTTTTTCTTTCTTCTTTTTCCTTCCCCTTTTCTTTCCTTTTTCTTCCTTCTTTCTATTTCTTCCTTCCCTCTTTCTTTCCTTTTCTTCCTTCTTTCTATTTTTCTTTCTCTATTTCTTTCCTTTTCTTCCTTCTTTCTATTTCTTCCTTCTCTCTTTCCTTTTCTTCCTTCTTTCTATTTCTTCCTTCCCTCTTTCTTTCCTTTTTCTTCCTTCTTTCTATTTCTTCCTTCCCTTTTCCTTTTTCTTCCTTCTTTCTATTTCTTCCTTCCCTCTTTCTTTCCTTTTCTTCCTTCTTTCTATTTATTCCTTCTCTCTTTCTTTCCTTTTCTTCCTTCTTTCTATTTCTTCCTTCTCTCTTTGTTTCCTTTTTCTTCCTTCTTTCCATTTTGTTCCTTCCCTTCCTTTCCTTTTCTTCCTTCTTTCTATTTCTTCCTTCTCTCTTTTTGTCGTTTTTCTTCCTTCTTTCTATTTCTTCCTTCCCCTTTTCTTTCCTTTTTCCTCCTCCTTTCTATTTCTTCCTTCCCTTTTCCTTTTTCTTCCTTCTTTCTATTTCTTCCTTCTCTCTTTCTTTCCTTTTCTTCCTTCTTTCTATTTCTTCCTTCTCTCTTTCTTTCCTTCCTTCTTTCTATTTTTTCTTTCTTTCTGTTGTTTTTCTACCTTCTTTCTATTTCTTCCTTCCCTTTTTCCTTCCTTCTTTCTATTTCTTCCTTCCCTCTTTCTTTCCTTTTTCTTCCTTCTTTCTATTTCTTCCTTCCCTCTTTCTGTCCTTTTTCTTCCTTCTTTCTATTTCTTCCTTCCCTTCCTTTCCTTTTTCTTCCTTCTTTCTATTTCTTCCTTCCCTCTTTCTGTCCTTTTTTTCCTTCTTTCTATTTCTTCCTTCACTCTTCCTTTTCCTGAAACATTTTTCTAAAACACTTGTTGTATGACAGCTCCACACTCTTCAGCATCTCACGGATCCCATTTCCTGGCTGACATGCTGTTGTATTTATTTATTAAATTGATAGGCCATCCATCTCACTGGCGAGCAACCCTCCTGCAAACAACCCGTTAGGACTCCCTGTGACTCTCCATATGGATTCACTTTTGGCCCGTTGGGTTAGGATATGATTCAATGTACTGTGGAAATTCAGAAAAGGAGTCCATTTAATAATCAGAATGCCATACATGGATGCCTATAAGTCTATAAAGTAAATTTGCCTGGGTCACTAAATGAACTGTTGGTCCCAGTTGTGGTGGTAAGTCAACCTGTCATTATCTTTAGAGGAAAGGGTCATTCTACCCAAATGCAGACATGAGAGGCTAGAAGGAAGGACGGAGGCACCAGTGATAAGGAATGCAAGTAATAAGACTAGCTACACCAGGAGGACCTCGGAGTCTCTCCCCTAGAAAAAGGCATGGGCTTGATCGAGGGATCCCACATATTTTTCCAGATTCCTCTGCTTCAGGGCTCCCCACTGGATCTACTTGCCCCGAGGGGCCTCTGGTTGAGCATGACATGGTCTGATGCTCATCCCTGGTCCTTGGTAAAGGCATCCCTCCCTACTTGCTTCCCACCTGCTGGCATAAGCCACGACAAGCAGGTGGGCATGTGTCCTGCTCCTTTGTCTCCTGGTGTTACTGCAGGCACTTTCCCAGCCCCCTGTCCCAATCCACGGCCATGGATTGGGAGGTTTCCCGCTTTCTGGCTGCAGTAGTTGGGGCTCACCCCTGTGCTGTCCAGACAGTTTATAGTGAATTGGGAATTGGGATAGTTAGTTAGGAATTGGGAGCTGTCCCCTTAAGGGAATGCATCATGGTAAATATAGTTAAGGTACCATGGGAAATGTAGTCCATGTCATGTGGCCACATCTGTAATCCTGATTGGTCACTGAATTGACCCTTGGTGGGTTGGGGGAGGTTCCTTCGGTCTTGCCTGGACCCAGCATCCGGCTGCTGCTTCACCCCCTTACTCCACCATTATCGGAATGAAAGGAGAACTATCCTTTTACACCATAAAGTGCAGCCATGCAGAGAATTGGACATGGAGATGAATCTCGATGTAACTGTGAGTTATCTTGAGGATGCCTGATGAACCAATAAAAAGACTTTGTATGGATGCCTTTGTGGAGTTTAATCTGTCTGCTTTATAGTCAGATACTGGTTGTAAGGTCCAGGACACCAACTGTGCTCAAAACCCACCTCTACTTTTACTGCCAATCCATGTTTGACAGGGAGATCTTCTGCAGTAGGCTCTCCAACAGAACTCCAAGGAAAAGCGACAAAGGGACCGCTTCCCCGGGAGTAAAAGAGTGGTAGGTGGAGAAAAACAGATGAACTGGTCATCTCTCCTCGTGGGCCTTCCCTTGAGACAAATTACAATTGTGGGAACTGACAACCGAACCTTTGGAGAGGACGACTGAAATCCTTTCTTCATTTTTGTTCCGCTTCAGGGTTGATTTCTGTGCCATTCGAACAACAGAATGACAGAGATGGAAGGGACCTCGGAGGTCCTCTGGTCCAGGGGGTCTCCAACATCAGCCACTTTATTAAGACTTGTGGGCTTCAACTCCCAGAGTTCCTCATCCTCCTCTTCGCCACTTGGGATGGTCTTCTACAGCAAAGAGATCGCACGTCCAGCATGAGAAACTAAATCCAGCTGGGTGAGTTGCCACAAGGAACAGAAGAGAACGTGAGGGGGGGAAAAGACACTACAGGTAGCTCCATCTTATGTGGATCCTACCTGATGATGTAGTATCAAATTTTTATTTAATTTATTTAATTTGATTTGTCAATCGCTTACAAGATACAGGTATAAGAATAAACATACCGTATTTGCCGGCGTATAAGACGACTGGGCGTATAAGACGACCCCCAACATTTCCACTCAAAATATAGAGTTTGTTATATACTACGCGTATAAGACTACCCCTCTTCCACACACCTTCCACTTTTGCACTTTTTTTTTTTTTTGACGCACTTTTCTGCTTTGGACAATTTTGAAATGAGCTAATCCAATTTTGAACCAAGAATATGCAAATAGCTATGGAGTTTAGAAATGAGTTTTAAAAATATTTTTCATTGCTTACCATTAAGCGTAAAATATGTTGTAAATAAAATGAGAACACAGGAAACGTTCTCTTCTCAATACAGCTGATCTCTCTCTCTCTCTCTCTCTCTCTCTCTCTCTCTCTCACACACACACACACACACACACACACACACACACCAAAAACCCGGACACTGAAAAAGGCTGCCAAGGAACAGTATATTCAATGCCTTCTCTTTAATCAAGAAACAAGGAATTCCTTAGAATCTTTTTTTTTCCCCAAGTGGCCCTCTTTAAAAAAAAAAAATGGAGGTAACACTTTCATTCAAAAAGTCTTCCAGTATCTGGAGTCGCTCAGACATATTGAAGTGAGGCAGGAGAGTAAGTGAAATTTGAAATGATCCAGCTACCGTTTTCTTCCCCTCCCGCCCGAAGGCCATTATCTCCACGTCAAAACGAACGAGGGGAGGCAAAGAAGCCAAACACGCTAAAAGGATCTCTTTATTTTCCTACACAAGGTCACACCTACTTTTCCGCATTCAAAGGACAACCTCTCCTCACCACCACACACACACACACACCCCAATACCCGCAAACAATGTTCTGGGCATTAATCACCATTGCTACATTAACCTGGTAATTTATACCCTGCCTCCCCCAGTGTTGCTTTGACGGCAGGATTTCACACAGCGGGGCGCTCGCTCGCTCTCTTCTCCGCTCTCCCACCGTTCGCACATGTTGGAAGCACCGTAAAACCTGATAACCCACCCGGGGGCTCCCCCATCCTTAACCTACAGCCGCCCGCATGCAAAACCTGCATGCAAAAAGAAAAAAAGAAAAAGAAAAGTACGCCGCACGTGAGGATCTTCGAATCCTCTCCTCCCCACACCGCTAAGGAAGGAAGAGGGGAAAGGTTGCGCAGCGCGTGGTGAGTGACACCCGCCACACACACACACACACACACACACACACACACACCGCTCCCCCAGCCTCCTCCCGGCTGCAACTCAAGCTCGAAGTGGGAGTCGGAGTCCTCCCGGCGTATAAGACGACCCCCCACTTGGAGGCATGTTTTTCAGGGCAAAAAAGTCGTCTTATACGCCGGCAAATACGGTAGTTTTGAATACATGAGACAGATACTTATAAGAAAAATAAAAAGAAACAATAGGACAGGGACGGTAGGCATGTTGGGGCACTTCTGCACGCTCCCTACAGGCCTCTTAGGAAAGGGGTGAGGTCAATAGTAGACAGTCTAAGGTTAAAGTTTTGGGGGTTGGGGGAAGAAACCACAGAGTCAGGTAGAGTATTCCAGACATTGACCCCTCTGTTGCTGAAGTCGTATTTCCTGCAATCAAGTTTGGTGCGATTTACCTTGAGTTTGTATCTATTGTTTGCTCTTGTATTGTTATGGTTGAAGCTGAAGTATTCATTGACAGGTAGGACATTGCAATGTATGATTTTATATACTATACTTAGATCGGACTGAAGGCGGCATAGTTCTAGGTTTTCTAGGTCTAGAATTTCAAGCCTGGTGGCATAAAGTATTCTGCAACGAGTAGGAGTGGAGAACTGTTCTTGTGAAATATTTCTGGACTTTCTCAACTGTGTTAATATCAGATACGTAATGTGGGTTCCAGACTGATGAGCTGTATTCAAGTATTGGTCTAGCAAATGTTTTGTATGCTCTAGTTAGTAGTGTGATATTACCAGAGAAAAAGCTACGCAGGATTAAGTTACAACTCTTAATGCCTTTTTGGCTATGTAGTTACAGTGGGCTCTAGGACTTAGGTCATTAGAGATGAGTACTCCAAGGTCCTTGACAGAGTTTGGATCATCAACAAGGTCTTGACTATTCAGCCTATATTTTATTTTCTGATTTTTTTTGCCAATATGTAAGACAGAGCATTTATTTGTTGAGATTTGAAGTTGCCATTTGTTTGACCATTCTGATACATAGTCAAGGTCTTTTTGAAGGGTAGCAGTATTGTCTGTGGTGTTGAATAGCTTTACATCATCAGCAAAGAGAACGCAGTTGCTCTTAATATGATCACAGAGGTCATTTATGTAGAGTATGAAGAGAGTTATTATTAAATTATTAAATTAAATTAAATCATTATTAAATTTAATTATTATTAAATTAGTGTTAACTGTTGCCAAGCAGAGAGAGAGAGAACTTTTTCCTCATGACAATCTGTCCCTCAGCTGCTCTTTCAGGTCTTCCCGCACTGCCCACCCGCCACACCACTGCACTGGGGCGGAGGAAGCTCTCTGCTGTTGACCCTCCTCTGCGGCTTCCTTCCACTCTCCTGAGCAGGGGCTCCAACCTTGGCCACTTTAAGACTTGGCAACCAGCAAAGCTGGCTGAGGCATTCTGGGAGTTGAAGTCCACAAGTCTTAAAGTGGCCAGGGTTGGAGACCCCTGCTTTAGGCCAATTCCCTCCTCCCCCAAGCCTTTCTTGTGGACAAAACTTCTATTTTGCATCATTGCCAATGCCAAAGGGGACTACAAAGTCCAAGCTTTGCTCCTTACAAATGGCTTACCTTTGCATCTGCTTCCCACTGGTTTAACGGCACTTCAGCGCTCACCTTAGCAGAGCATCCCCCACCAGTGACTGATGGAACGCAATGACAAATGGAGCGTGGAACATAGATATGAGCACGTATGCCAGTCTGTCCCATCCATGCCATTATCGGATATCCTGCATTGATTTAACTAGAGCTGGCAGGGAAAATGGAAAGTTATGTGTTTATATGTTTTCTGTCTAGTCCCATCAGTATTAGGCCATGCTTAGATAATCCTTCAAATGAATTATCTGGGCAATACAGATTTCTAACAGATGCCCTTAAGAAATGAGGTACAGATGGCCTTTGACTTACAGCAGTTCACTTAGTGACTGTTCCAAGTTATGACACTGAAAAAAGTGACTTATGACCATTTTTCACAACCATTGCAGCATCCACATGGTATGTAATCAAAGTTCAGGCCCTTGGCAACTGACTCATATTTATGACGGTTGCTTTGTCCCGGCGTCATATGGTCACCTTTTGTGACCTTCTGGCAAGAAAAGTCCATGGGTAAGACGGATTCACTTAACAACCATCTTACTAACTTAATAACTGCAGTGATTCGTTTAACATTTGTAGCAAGGAAGGTTGTAAAATGGAGCAAAATTCACTTACAGATGTCTCGCTTCACAACAGAAATGTTGGGCTCTGTTGTGGTTGAAAGTCGACGATTACCTGTAGTACTATTGATAACTTGAAAACTGGGAGATAGCATGAATGGATTTTTACTTAGGTGTTCGTGGCCAACAGAGATCTAAAGAGAGAAGGATCGCATGGACTGGGTAAATATTTGTGTGAAATAACTGTGCGTGTGAGCTATAACAGAGTGGAATTTTGGAAAGCACTGAATCCAGATGGATTTTATGAGCATTTCCTATGAAATGTAATTCTATTTCTCAGACTATTTGCTCAAACGTTATAAAGTTCCTGCTTTTTGCCACACCTTGTTCTGAGTCATTCAGGTGTGTCAGCAAACTATTTTGAGACACTTTCAGTTTGCATGTACTGTATTAGGTATTCAAATAAAGAATTGTGTTTTGTAGCCTGTTGTGTTTTATCTCACCAGTTGGAAAGGAGCAAACATTTTCATAGGATGAACAGGAGTACAAATCATTCTAGCTGATTGTTTCCTTCTTACAAACAATTTTGTCTCGAAGAAAATTATGTTTATTCATTTAAATTAAAAATAGTCCAATGTGCTTCTTGATGGCCGCACACTGTTATTTTCTACCACAGTCACAGAGATAACAATTACAATTGCAACCTTATCTTGGGAAGGGCTAAACTGAATCTGCCCTCCCAAGCTACTCCCCAAAAGTATTGATTATCATGAACCCAACTAGTCTAATTAATTAATAACTTGAAGATAAATTGAGCTTTCTTTTGATAGGTAACTAGGATCCCATACTATAAGATACTATACATTATCCTCATGCTGGTATTTATATTTTCCTAAATGGGAAAATATCTCTTCTAAGAATAATATCTCCATGAGACCCAAGAAACCACCATTCCTTGCCCAGTGCTGCAGGATCAACTTCAGGAAGCAAAGTAGAACATAGAACATGGACTAACAGGGTTGGAAGGGACCTTGGAGATCTTCTAGTCCAACCCTCCCAGCTCAAGCAGGAGACCTCTGCCATTCCAGACAAGAGGCCGTCTAATCTCATCTGAAAAACCTCCAAGGATGGAGAACTACATTTTCTAGAGGCAAACTATTCCTATTAACCAATTAATAATTAGCTAATTGTTCTCACAGTCAGGAAATTTCTCCTTAGTTCCACGTTGGATCTCCCTCTGATAAGCTTCCATCCCTTACTTCCTGTCCTGCCCTCAGGGGCTCTGGAGAATAGTTCCACCCCTTCTTACCTGGGACAGGTAAGTTCCACCCTACAGTAAAAGAGGAGGGCTGAGACTTGGTCTCAGCAGAGGAAGAGGAGTATAGTGGACATGGAGGTCGAAACTCCTTTCCAGCTGTCGCTGAAGCGTGTTCAGGGCTATCTAAGAAATTGTGGCAAGGCTAGCCTGAGTTGGTGCTATGTGGTGTCAACGGGAAAACATCTCCTAAAACGGAATAGAAATGATGACTGTATTATATTCATGTAGTGCTATTTGGGCCTCTGCGGTTACTGCTTAAAAGTACAGTATTTTAAAGCAATAATGTACTGCAGGTAGTCCTCAGATGCACAACAGTTTGGGTTTTTTTTTACAAAACTTTTTGGAACAAAAAGAAAAAAACATTTAAAAACATTGAACGTGGTGTTATCATCCTGACACATCTAGTTGTCTTACATAGGTATTTCGGATAATAAGTAATACATATTTACATCTTATATACATCAATATCAACAATTCTTATATATTCCTAGTCTATCATCTTTATATCCTTATCTTATTTTAATTTTAATTTTATGTCCTTCCTTTTTCCCAACCAGTGGTAAAACTTTTCCCATACTTTGTAATATTCAGATTCATCTTTATTTTTTAGTTCCAATGTTAAATTTGTCCATTTCTGCGCATGTCCATAACTTTTTAATTATCTCTATTTCATCTGGAATTTCCTTAAGGAAACGTACAACGGTTTTGTTTAGTGACTGTTCAAAGTTACAACGGCACTGAGAAGAGTCACATGACCGGTTTTCACACTTGCGATCTTTGGTCACGGGATCAAAATTAAGATGGCCGTAAGTTGAGGACCACCTGTATTGGTTTAAAACGAAGGAGACAAGAAGTGAACAAACGACGACCAACTAAGTAATAATTCAACACAATATGCTTCGTTTATGTGATAATTATTTCCTTCTGTCTCACATCCAATTACAATTTAATAGCATAATTTTCTGGGAATTGCAATCAATGCTCTCAGAGGCCACATCCCATTCTGGAGCCTCAGGTTGTGCAATTTTGATCTATGGTAAGTTTAAATAATCATCCTTCTCCATGCCAATCTAAGAAGGAGAAGCCTCTTGCATAATAAAAGCTAAGTAGCAACGATGTACACATTTCATGACTTTCTAAAAGTATTTGGCAAGCATTATTGAACCTCCTCCCTGCAGCTTACGAGCATAATTGTGCCCCAAATTTCTGCGATTAAGGAAGACATTTGTAAGGCGAGTTTTGTCCCATTTTATGACTTTTCTTGCCACAGTTGGTAAGTTCCTCACTGCAGTTAATAAGTTAGTAACCCCGTTGTTAAGTGGATCGGTTCCCCGCTGACTTTGCTTCGCCAAAGGAGATCTTGTGACCTTGGGACACAGCAACGGTCGTAAACGTGAGTCGGTTGCCAAGCATCTGAATTTTGGTCACGTGACTGTGGGGGACGGTGCGAATGTCATAAGTGTGAAACCTGGTCATAAGTCACTTTTTTCAGTGCCATCGTAACTTTATGACAGTCACTAAATGAAGAAGTCACTAAATGAAGAAGACTACCTGTATCTGATTCTGAGATATAAGTTGGACAGCATCCTCAGGGATGCTGTTCTGAATTTCAGAGTTTGAGGAATCTGTCAGGAGGGAAGATAGGAAATCTTTTATCTACTGTGGGTGTTGCCAATCACAGGAACAACCGCATTTTTTAAAAAAATCTACAGCCCTTGTTGATATTGACCCAACAGGTTGGGGGAAAAAACTAAGGACGAAGGTTTGTAACTTGCACCACGCAGATTGCCAAGGGGGAGAAACGAGAGGAAGCGGGAAAGCTGGAAGACGCCGGTGCTTACGTTACCGCTTTGCTGTTTGCTGTTTACTGCTGGATCACTGTTTTACTGTTTTACCACTGTCCTGTTTGATCGTCCTACTGAATATCCAGCTATCCTCTGGGAAGCTCGAGGAGGAGAAGAATCTTTACGCGAAAGAATGGGACTAATGGACGGTTGGAGTCTTACTGAATGGATATTGTGAATAACATACGGACTGATGACAAGCAACTCTACATTAAACATTTAACAAAACATGTTTGTGTTCGTGTGTACTCTAAACCCTCATCTCTCATTGGCTGCCTGGCTCCGCAACCTCTAGGCCCACCAACGCCTTCATTTTTATTTTGAAATGACTTTAACTAAGTACTTACTCACGTTTGTTTGTTTTTTAACTGAATAAATAATTTCCTCTCCAGGAGGGAGGATAAATCTGTCAACTAGAACAGCAACACAATATCTAATCCAAGGTTTATTCAACACAAAAGATATTGCAGTTTATAGTTACTCTTTTATGGCTGGAGACCTGCTATTTCCTGTGTATAATTGAGGGAAGAAATAATCTTTGCTGCTAAACATCTGGTAGAAACCCTATCATTAAGGCCTTCAAAGGGTCTAGGCTAGATGCCTCGACTCTTAACTTCCAGAAAATCTGGAGGGCAGAGACAAACATAATTGCTTTGCGGTTTTGAAAAGCACTGCTAGGAGGAGGAGGAGGAAAATGGATTTATGAGGTGTTCCTTGCGAAGGGCTTGTAATGAAAAAATGCAAAAAGTTTCAGTCCTGGGAAAGGCATCTTCAGGATGTGAATTCACAAACAGTTCAAAGTTACCTCTCGGTCTTATGCCACAAGCTGAAAAGGCTGCTTCGTGAAATGGAGGAAGTTTTCCAGAGGGCCGGATCCAGTCCTTGGAGGAAGAAGACGGTCAAAGAGAAGCAGGCTTTTCATTACTGTTACCTGTAGCGATTTTCTTCCACCTGTGGTTCTCCAGGTATGTTGGCACTGCAGCATGCGGTATTTCAAACCCAGGTGATCGTAGGGCAGGACTGACCAGGAATTCTAGAAGTTGGATTCCTGGCACAAAGTCTAGAAGACAACGCAGGCAGTCCTCAACTCACAACAGTTCACTTAGTGACCATTCAAAGTTAAAACGGCACCGAAAAAGGTGACTTACGGCCATTCCTCACAGTTACAACCTTTGTAGCCTCCCCATGGTCATGTGATTTACATTTGGATGCTTGAGAACTGACTCATATCTACGACTGCTTATCAACTGCAGTGATCCGCTTAGCAATTGTGGCAAGAAAGGTCGTACAATGGGGCAAAACTCACTTGAGAAATGTCTCACTTAGCATCAAAATTCTGGGCTCAGTTGTGGTCGTAAGTTAAGGACTGTCTGTACTTTAAAGCAGGGGTCTCCAACCTTGGCCACTTTAAGACTTGTGGACTTCAACTCCCAGAGTTCCTTAGCCAGCTTTGACTCACTTGGCTGAATTCCTGGCAGAGAAGAGCAACTAGGATGATCAAAGGCCTGGAGACTAAAACATAGGAAGAACGGTTGCAGGATTGGGGTTTGGCCAGCCTGGAGAAAATAAGAATTAGGGGTGACATGGTAGCTGCATTCTAGTATTTGAGGGACTGCCTCAAAGAAGAGAGGGTTCAACCTATTTTCCAAAGCCCCAGATAAGTATAGTATATAAAATCATACATTGTGTGATTTTATATACTATACTATTATCTAAGTACAGTGTGTAAAATCATACATTGCAATGTCCTACCTGTCAATGAATACATCAGCTTCAACCATAACAACACAAGAGCAAACAATACCGTGTTTCTCACAAAATAAGGCTGGGCCTTTTTTTTTTTTGACCCCTGAAAAAACGGCTAGGCTGTCTTTTTGGGGGTGACTTAATTCCCCCCCCCCTTCCATCCTCGGGCGGGTGGGCGGCGACGGCTTGGATGTTGACCTCGGCGTTGGTGGGGCACTTCGTATTGGGAGACCTTCCACCACCGTTGCTTTCCTTTCTCCCCGTGCTGTCGCGGCATTTAGAGCAACTCCGCGGAATTTGGCGCAGCCATGCGTGCCCAGCCAGGGCTCCTCCCTGCAACCGGAGCCCAGCGGAGACACTCGGCTTCAGGCGCTCCTGTTGCCACCTTCCCTTCGCCTTCGAAGGCAAAGCCAATTTTTTTAAAAACGACGCCCTACTACCGGTACGACAAAGCCTCCCCTGCCCGAGAGGGCAGCCCAACCCCACGTGGGGAGGCGAATCTCCCGGGGCTGCAGCGCAGGATCGGCCCACCTCGGGAGAAGTGCCCAGCTGCCATCCCTGCCTGGCGCCGGGCAGAGTGCGAAGACTTCACCTGGGGCACCCAGCGCAGCTGACAGGCGGGCCCTCCTGCCCGGTGGTGGAGCTCTCACCAAGGCAGCGAGCACCTCCCTGCCGAGCCCTCCGCTCATCCCTCCAGGCAGGAATGGCAGCTGGGCGCTTCTCCCAGGATGGGCCGATCCTCCCGATACGAAGTGCCCCACCAACGCCAAAGTCAACACAGGCAGCCCCATATCCGGGTATGCAACAAAAGTACTTTCTAACGGCAAGCCACCACCTGCCATTCCCCCCCATTTTGCATGTTTAATATAGGGAGAAGGGCTTAATATAGGCCTTAATTTGAGGGGAAGGGCTTAATTTTATTTTATGCCTATAAAACATGCTGGAACTTCCCATTGGGGGAGGCCGTATTGTTGGAGAAACACGGTAGATACAAACTCAAGATTAATTGCACCAAACTTGATTGCAGGAAATACGACTTCAGCAACAGAGTGGTCAATGTCTGGAATATTCTACCTGACTCTGTGGTTTCTTCCCCAAACCCCAAAAACTTTAACCTTAGACTGTCTACTATTGACCTCACCCTTTTCCTCAGAGGTCTGTAGGGGGCGTGCATAAGCGCACCAATGTGCCTACCGTCCCTGTCCTATTGTTTCTTTTATTTTTCTTACATGTACCCATTTCATGTATTCATAACTATGTATATACTTATACCTATTATCTTGTAAGCGATTGACAAATCAAATAAATAAAATAAAAATAAAGAAGGCAGGACAAGAAAACAATGGATGACAACTAATCAAGGAGAGAAGCAACCTGGAATTAAGGAGAAATGTCCTGACAGTGAGGACAATTAACTAGTGGAACTACTTGCCACCAGAAGTTGAGGGGGCTCCATCACTGGAGGTTTTGAAGAAGAGACTGGACAGCCACTTATCTGAAATGGCATAGGGCCTCCTGCTAGAGCAGGGGGTTGGACTGGAAGACCTTCAGGGTCCCTTCCAGCTCTATTCTGATTGATTGGTTGATTGAATTTCATCCTCCCAGCCTCTCTGCCACTTTCACCTTCTCTCACAAGTGTTCTCGTTCTTTTAAGCATGATGATGTTGCTATTCCGCATTGAGACAGATTCCGTTCCTACTATCCTCCGCCTGCCCGGGGCCTTGAGGAAGGCCTCCCTCCTCTTGCTTTCATATAAAACGATTTACTATTCTGAATATCTGCTTCAGTGGAAGTCCACTTAAAGTTCTCAGTCGGAGGGGATATTTCTGCTAATTGTGCCAGACTTCCAGAGTGAAGAAGTTCCTAATTTACAAGAGCAGCAGCGGAGAGCTTGGGCGCCCTCTGATGGAGCATCATGGCCTCTGCACGTTCATAGAATTAATAGAAGGAATGGAATGGAATGGAATGGAATGGAATAGAATAGAATAGAATAGAATAGAATAGAATTCTTTATTGGCCAAGTGTAATTGGACACACAAGGAATTTGTCTTGGTGCAAATGCTCTCAGCATACATAAAAGAAAATATACATTCATCCAGAGTCAAGAGTCATCAAGTACAACACTTAATAATAGTAATTAGGTAAAATAAGCAATCAAATCATATGAGGAAACAGTCAATAAAAATCGTAAGGATACAAACGACAAAGTTACAGTCATACAGTCACAAGTGGGAGGGGATAGGCGATAAGGAGTGATGAGAAGATGAATAGTAATAGTAATGCAGACTTTGTAAATAGTTGGACAGTGTTGTGGGAATTGTTTAGCAGAGTGATGGCATTTGGGAAAAAACTGTCCTTGTGTCGAGTTGTTCTGGTGTGCAAGGCTCTATAGCGTCGCTTTGAGGAAAGGAGTTGAAACGGTTTATGTCCGGGATGTGAGGGGTCTGTAAATATTTTCCCAACCCTCTTTTTGGCTCGTGCAGGATTCAGGTCCTCGATGGAAGGCAGGTTGGTAGCCATTGTTTTTTCTGCAGTCCTAATTACTCTCTGGAGTCCTGTTGGGTTGCAGAACCAAACCAGACAGTTATAGAGGTATATAATGTTCATAGGCTGCCAGCGAAAGCAATGCAACACCAAACAGCCTTGTGCTGGGCCTTCTGGATATATGCATTATTGACCCTGTATTACAGGGCTCCCCAAACTTGGCAACTTTAAGACTTGTGGACTTCAACTCCCAGAATTCTCCAGCCAGCAGAGCTGGCTGAGGAATTCTGGAAGTTGAAGTCCACAAGTCTTAAAGTTGCCAAGTTTTGAGACCTCTGCTATATTAGCAGCAGTGTAGAGAACGTCCTTAACTTACAGCCACAACGGAGCCCAAAATTTCTGTTACTAAATGAGACATTTGTTAATTTGAAGTTTGCCCCATTTTACAAGCTTTCTTGCTGCAGTTGTTAAGTGAATCACTGCAGTGGTTAATTTAGTAACACCGTTGTTAAGTGAATGCGGCTTCCCCACTAACTTTGCTTGTCAGAAGGTCGCAAAAGTGGATCACATGACCCCCTGGGACACTGCGACCATCATAAATATGAACCTGTTGCCAAGCGTCCGAATTTTGATCATGTAAGCATGGAGATGCTGCAATCGTTGTAAGTGTGAAAAATGGTCATAAGTCCCTTTTTTCAGTACCATTGTAACTTCAGACGATCACTCAACAAATGGTTGAAGTCAAGAACTACCGATATTAAGATGTCATCTAAAGAACATCTTTTAGTCATAATTAGAGATTTTTCAAGAATAAAATGCTTCTAAATATTCAGGGAGACGATGACAAATAAAAACACTTCCCTTCTTTCAACACTTCGTTAGAATAAAGCAGTAATTATTGCAAATGCAAACAATTAAAGTGCATATTCTGGCTTTTAGATTACTTACAGTATCAATATGTCTTCTATATTTTTGTCCTTTTTAGATCAGGAGATTCTGCTTAGTGAAATCTTAAGCCTAACCTACAGCAGGCTGGACAAAATTTGCCAATAAGAATAAAGATACAATTTGGAACATCATAGAGCTCCATAGGTGTGCATGCCTATGCACCCAAATACACACACACACACAAACCCACTTTTCCACAGTGTGCTAGTCGGTTCCCCAATGTTTATCTGGATAGAATTATTTAGTGTGATTGGACACACAAGGAATTTCTCTTTAGTGCAAATGCTCTCAGTGTACATAAAAGAAAAGAGACATTCATCAAGAGTCAAGAATCATAAGGTACAATACTTAATAATAGTCATAGGGTACATTATCAATCAAATCATACTAGGAAACAGTCAATGTAAATTGTAAGGATACAAGCGACAAAGTTACAGTCCTACAGTCACAAGTGGGAGGGGATGGGTGATAAGGAGTGATGACAAGATTAATGGTAATAGTAGTGCAGACTTTGTAAATAGTTGGACAGTGTTGAGGGAATGATTTGTTTAACAGAGTGGTGGCTTTCGGGGGAAAAAACTGTCCTTGTATCTAGTTGTTCTGATGTGCAGTGCTCTATAACATCGTTTTGAGGGAAGGAATTGAAATAGTTTATGTCTGGGATGTGAGGAGTCTGTAAATATTTTCACAACCCTCTTTTTGACTTGTGCATATCCAGGTCCTCCATGGAAGGCAGGTTGGTAGTAATTGTTTTTTCTGCAGTCCTAATTACTCTCTGAAGTCTGTGTCTGTCCTGTTGGGTTGCAGAGCCAAACCAGACGGTGATAGAGGTGCAAATGACAGACTCAATCATTCCTCTATGATGATTTCCCAATGTCTGCCCCTGTTTGATCTTCTGTGGTGAAGACGGGCCTCCCACTTTGAGGGCAGCTGGGGCCAGTTGGAGACCCTTTTCTCCCACCCATCCTTTGACAGACCATTCCCGTGGCTGCCCTCTGTTTACATCTTCCCAATTCTGGGAGAGACGTGAATATCAAACAGGTCTGAAGTCTTTTGATGTGGCAAAAGGGAGGCTATCAGTGTGGTGTTTCCTGGCTCTGGGCCGGCTCACCAGCCCTCCAGATCTTCAAACAAGAGGTGTTGAAGCCAGCGTTCTTTGCACGCCTGTGCAGGGGTGTGTGAGCATGGTTGTGCCTTAGAAACAGGCGCGCGAGAGAAGAAGGGTCTGCTTCCCGGTATCTCTGCAACTCCAGCCTGTTTTGGAATGAGGCCTCCAGGAACTTCCTGTGTGGAAGCCACAAGGGCCGTTGGGTCAAAGCCTCCAGGAGACTTGAGGGAAGAAAGGGACAGAGATACGTACGTGGAGAAGTGGGATCAAAACAACTTCTTGCTCATGAATTCCTCGGGATTAAGGGAAGGCGTAAAAAGGAACCAGGGAACATGTTCTCCCCAAAACATTCACTTTAGAGAAAAAGTCGTAGCCAAAGAACGTTGTTTTGTTTCCGAGAGCAACCTCCCCCTACCACACACAAGTATTCTGAAATATATTGCACCATATACTGTCCAGGCAGTCCTTGACTTCCAATAGTTCATTTAGTGATCATTTGGAGTTAGAGCAACACTGAAAAAAGTGACTGATGGCCATTTTTAATAAAGCCATTGCAACATCCACATGGTCAGGTGATCAAAATTCAGGGGGTTGGCAATTGGCTCATATTTACGACAGCTGGGGTCCTGTGATCAACTCTTGTGACCTTCTTACAAGCAAAGTCAGTGGGGAAGCCAGATTCTGCTTGATACACTGCATGATTCACTTAAGAACGGCAGTGATTCAATTAACAAGTGTAGCAAGAAAGGGCGTAAATTTGGGCTCAACTCACTTAATCCCTTTGGTTAGCAAGGAAAATTTTGGCTCAGTTGTGCTCCTAAGTCAAGCTCTGCCTGTTCCCTGTTATTTAATTTTTATATCAAACTCCCCAAATGAGTTCCACCCTCCTGTGCAGGATTTGAGCCTATGTCGCTCCTTCCAGGTGCTGACTGTGCAGCTGTCTTGCCTAAACTCAGATGGGCCAAAGGTGGGATTTGCAGCAGAGGTGGGATTCAGCCAGTTCTGACTAGTTCTGGAGAACTAGTCGGTAGCGGAACTTTTGAGTAGTTGGGAGAACCGGCAAATCCCACCTCTGACTGGCCCCGCCAACCCCATCTCTTCTGTGCCTCCCATTGAGTCCCAGCTGATCGGCTGGGTCTCCTTTGGTTGCCATGCACAGGAGAAAGGAGCTGAAAAGCAGGTTAGTGGGATGGGGAGGGAAGGGGATGTTGCAGTAATTCTTCCCCTGCCACACCCACCAAGCCACACCCAACAGAACTGGTAGTAAAAAAAAAATTGAATCCCACCACTGATTTGCAGACATTAGCAACGAGCTGTAGAAATTAAAAGGTAAACATCTATTTCAGGGACAATTATAATCCCAACTAGTGCCCGCCCCCCCCGTTGGGCGGGCGGGCCCCCCCCCCCCCCCGGCCGCCCCCCCCCCCCCCCCCCCCCCCCCCCCCCCCCCCCCGCCGGGCGCCCCCCCCCCCCCCCTCCTTCTTAAATGTTTTTTACAAGAGACACAGCAGCTGAATTCATGATTGGAAGATCAATAACATAACCACTGAGCAAGCGAAGTCTTACAAATATTTTTATTGGGTTTTTAATCTTCCTTAGCAAGAGCTATTTCGTTCTAATGCAAGGCTCTCCAAACTGGGCAACTTGACACCCGAGGACTTCAAATCCCAGAATTCCCCAGCCAGCTGGGAATTGAAGTCCACAAGACTTAAAGTTGTCAAGTTTGGAGACCTAATGGTCAGGCTAGAAAGAGGATGACCATGAATTCTAGTCCTGCTTTAGGCACCAAGTTAGCTGTGGGGGACCTTGGGCCAGTCACTGTCTCTCAGCCCCCGCCAAAAGGAAGCAATGGAAAGTCACGTCTGAATAACCTTGCCAAGGAAGCTGCAGGGACTGGCCTAGAGAATCTCTGAGAATCGGACTGGATTGAACAGAAGGGGAAAAAAAATCTTCCTCAACAAATATATTAGTGTGTCTGCCCAAATGACATCCAGCTCAATTTGCCAGCTTGCAGAGGCAATAATTTTGTCTCAGTTGTGATAAAAACTCTCTAAGGCAAGTATATTAAGCTTTATAGGGCATTGGGGCCTGAGGGGACTAGCCCTAGTCCAGACCAGATTTATAAGAAGGAGGGCACAACAGTTAACCACAATCCTCCAACTCTGACTGAAGCTACAGGTGATCTATTCCAGGGGTCTCCAACCTTGGCAACTTTAAGACTTGTGGACTTCAGCTCCCAGAATTCCTCAGCCAGCTTTGCTGGCTGAGGAATTCTGGGAGTTGAAGTCCACAAGTCTTAAAGTTGCCAAGGTTGGAGACCCTGATTATTCAGTAGGTGCAGCACAGAGACCCAGAGGGATGATGAATGAGATCGTCTGAACAGAGGTAACTGGAGCAGGACTGACTGTGTTGGGTCCATTCTAGAAAAAAGATGTTTTTAATTGAAATGGTCCCCCAGCCTAGAGGGTTTTTTTTTGCTCAGTTTAGTTTTTTTTAAAGAGTAGCATCCTCTGGTATCTTCTGCCCTCTATTGGTAGTAAATTACTTTCTAAACTTATTTCCAAACCATTGGAGCTAATGATCCCAGCAAGAAGGGGGCTGTATTCATTCATTCATTCATTTTAATTCTGCCTTTATTGTTTGCATAAAATAACTTGAGGCAGCAAACAAACACAATACTCCTTCCTTCCCATACCAACCCTGTGAGGTGGGCTTGGTTAAGAAAGAATATCTGACCCAAAATCATCCAGTCGGTTTTCTGCCTAAAAGCGGGAATAGAACTTGCCCTCTCCTAGTGATTGACCCCCAAGTCATCTAGTCCAGGTGTCACCTAGTCCAGGTGTCATCTAGTCCAGGTGTCTCCAACCTTGGCCACTGTAAGACTTGTGGACTTCAACTCCCAGAATTCCTCAGACAGCAAAGCTTTCATGCCTAAGGTGGGACTAGAACTCACCATCTCTTGATTTCTAGCCTATTGCCTTAACCACTAAACCAAGCTGTCTCTAGATCAAACCATCAAACTAGCACTAGATCAAACTGGGAGGGTAGTATCTCTGCTACAAAACGAAGAGATATTTACCAATAAAACATATATTTAAAAGAACAAAAAAACAAACGAGATCTTGCTTGAAAACTCTCTTCATCCTGTTCCTACCGAGTTTGACGCCTGAAGCAGTAACTTCTTCCCATTTTCACTCCTTAGCCCATCAAACAGAGAGAACTTCATTGCTGGGGTCCACAGTCCCTTCAGATCTTCCATTCTGAAGAGGATCCTGCTGAGAGCAGGTTCTGAAAGAGGAATAGCAAGCAATCAGGTTGGGGTACGTTCAAAAGTGATCCAGAACTTTGACGCTCATCTAATATTGTATTTTAAGGAGAAACAGACATCTGAAATAAATGAGGCCTAGATACTCCATGACTTATGACCACAATTGGGACCAGAATTTCTACAGTCAATCATCCAAATTTTATTCATATGACCATGGAGGCGCTGCAACGGTTGTAAGTGTGAAAAATGGTCATAAGCCACTTTTTTCAGTGCTATTGTAACTTCAAGCTGTCACTGTGATGACCCAAAGGGGCGCGGCACAAAGGCAGCCCAGTCAGATAATCCATAGGAGTGCCTTTATTAGCTCCAACTTTGCCCCCAATGTCATGGTTACCTTCTGGCTGGAGAAAAACTCTCCCAGGAACAGCCTTTGGCTGCAGAGAATCAAGTCCAAAACAAGGTCAACAAAAACTGTAACTAAAAGTCTAGTCAAGGCAAGAGGAGGTAATTAGTCCGGCAGGGCTAGAGCAAGAATTCCAGACATGAAGGCACGGCAATAACTCAACACGGTTAGGAAGACACCAGGAACACAGATAACTAAAGTCATGTTTGTTCCCAGCAGACGCCGCACTCAGCTTGCATCTCTTTTAAACTCTCTTCCCAGGTGTGGCTAATGAAGGGAATCAGGGCCCTTTCCTCCCTCATAAGCCACGTAACTCTCATTGCTCCCTTCTCCGTTCCTCCCTGCGTGCCCTAGGATGAAGAGGGGGTGGGCCTGGGTCTTCCTCCGAATTCCCTCTCCCTTGTTCTACCTCTTCCCTGCTCTGCCCAGCCAGACTTTGCCCTTCCCCAGTTTCCTCCAGAGCCGACAGAGCCACACTCCCACTCCCTGTCAGCTGTTCCTCTTCCTCCTCGGATTCAGACTCCGACAGGGGCATGACAGGTCACTAAATGAATGGTTGTAAGCCTAGAACTATCTGTAGAGTATCGGGGAAATGTCAGGTTGAAGAAAAGGAGGTCAAGAGTGTTAGGGATATACACCCTAGCAGAACCTGCACGGCAGTCAGGCAGGCAAATATGTGAGATAAACGTTTTTGTAGCTTACACTCAGTAAAACAGATACACTGTGCTAGTTAAATAGTTTTATTTCAGCAAGATTTTTAGCATAGTCAAAACAGTCCATATATCATACACTATTTCAGTCCGTCCGGGGATTATTCAGTTACAAAGTCCAGTGTCGAAAAAGAGGTCGTTAAACTTACAAATATCAGTCCAGTAATATATCTCTTCGCAGTAGAGATATGAAGAAGTAAAACCTCCTTTCTTCTTTCAGCAACAGCAGAGAACACGCAGTTAACAATCCATCATCGTCAGCAAGCAATCCAGTAAACTAGCAATCAATCAAGTTCTCTTGCTCCCTCTTATGGCGATTTTACAGCCGCACCCAAAATTACATGCTTTGCAGTTAAAGTGACACACACTTAAATTCACAATCATAGTCTATATATATTATTTTACCCAAACTACGTTAGGTAACCTATGTTATTCCTAACAAAGAGCTCTAAACAATGGAGACAATGAAGAAGCACGCCAACCTGTGGTTCAATAATGATGCCTCCAGCAAACCAGTGAGTTGCTAGGTGGTGGTTTAGATGCTGCTTCAAGGTTGCCCTCCTGTTTGTTGCCGTTTTCTACCAAAGACAAATGAATTGGATCCAACTGATTTATCTGTCTTGGACCCATGACCTTGGACCATCTTAGACCAATTATGGTGCAAGATGCCCATGGGCTTGTTCCAGTTGCTCCCAAGAACTCATGTTGAAAGAAGGATCGGTTCTGAGTTGCCAAGAACACATTTGGAGATGTTTACTCGTCCTGAGGCAGGGAGGAGCCCGCCTGCTTGACCCAACACAGAAACTCTAAGGTGATCTTCACAAAAACACATGGAATAATTTCTTGGCGTCTCATTATCCTTGAATAAAGGATGAAGAACCCTGAGTGAACCCTGCCTAACTCAGAGCAACAAAGAGACCATGAAAGGTTCCATCTGATAGCCCTTGAGACTTCACCAAGGGAAGATACAAGAGGTTGTGCCACCTTCCTGATGTCTCTCTTTTAAGCAGCACCCAGTGAACTCAACTAAATGCAGACTGGAGAAGTGACACTTGGAAAATCGTGACTTCATGGCATGTATCGTGTTTTGCAAGTTTTGAGAGAGCTAAAGGAAGAAGAGGAAGAAGTGCTGTCACTAATGGCAACCACACATCCCTAGAAATGTCAAGAATAGGTCATGGTTGGCCATGAAGACCAGCAAGGGGGGAAAGTGGGTGTTGTGCTGCAGTGAGATTTTGCCTCTCTTCCCAACAGTTTGGTAGTTTTATTTACTATCTTTGCCAAAGAACAGAACGGCATTTGCAAACTCGCTCTTCACAGCAGCGTTTCTCAACATTGGCCATTGGATGATGTCTGGACTTCAACTCCTTTCAGTCTGTCCATTTGAGACTTTCTGATAAATGAATTCTCCAGCCATGGAAAGAGCCATCTACCCAGTGTAGATGTGGGGAAGGAGAAGCAGGATTTTCCCTTTCCAGCCTCCTGCAATTTTCCTCCTGGGGGAAGAAATTCTCCAATTGGTCGTGCTTCTCTCTAAGTTTGGGGTTTGTGAGTCCTTTGGCCAAAGCTCATCCTGCTTCCTCTTTCCATCAGTGGCCTCCGGACAGAGCCGTTATTCTTTTATTCTGTTAAGTATGAGTTTCTGTGACTTCAGGATCGCATGCCAATCATAGCCACTACTGTGTGGTAGCGTGGAGATCCAAAAGAGCAACAACAATTGAGCCATTATTCTAAACAGGTTTCCCCAACCTGATGTCCTCAGACTAGAGCAGAGGTCTCCAACCTTGGCAACTTTAAGGCTTGTGGACTTCAACTCCCAGTATAGCTGGCTGGAGAATTCTGGGAGTTGAAGTCCACAAGTCTTAAAGTTGCCAAGTTTGGAGACCCCTACTTGGATCATGAATACTAGTCCCGGACATTTTTCTTTTTAGTTCTACTTGGAACTCACCAACTGAAAAAAATGGTGAGTTTTCATGTGCTTCATAGCTCCTACCCAAAGGCCTTGGGCTAGGGTGTGTAGCTGTCCTTTTCTTTTTGGGAATATTTTCTGTTGAGGTTGTGTACTTTATTGCTCTTTCCAGACATTTCTCATTCTCATTCGTTGTTATGAATCTATTTTTTTTAACATCGTACTTGCCAAATAAATGACAAATTACATAAAATGGGGTTATCAAGTCAGAAGCTGATGCCCCGGGACAAGATCAGGCAATGGAAGCTCTTAAACATGGAATTATTGTCATAGAATGGAAAATAGAATATGCCAAGATGTGGCTTAGAGCTCAACTGGGGAGCATTAGGATTTTTATAAACCAACATCATATCTGACTCAAATTACAAGCAACAAACTCTGGAGGGCTTTTATACTATTACACTGCAGTGTGATATCTTGCCATCAGTGATATTGGAGAATAAATACTGCAAAATCTCTACACTGAAAGGCTTTTTCCCTGTAAAGCGGGGCAAATTGGATCATGAGGTCATATCCTACTGTACTGCAATTTTTACTGACCCTGAATTTTTACAAAGGCCCCCTGTTACTGTTCCCTCTTCTTGGCTGATGTCCAGATGGGTTAGTAGAATTCATTTGGTAGAAAAGGACTCCAAGTGAATGCGGCTGTTGCAAAGTTCAAATTTGTAGCCAATAGACTTTGTGCGTTGTTGACCACAAACATCTTTTGATCAAGCCTTTTTAACGTGTACGTCACATTGTACTTTGCATCTCAAACAGTCCTTCATTTTTATTGTTTATTTATTTATTTGATTTGTCAATCGCTTACAAGATAATAGGTATAAGTATAAACATGCATAAAAATACAGGAAACAGGTACGAATAAATGGGGACAATAGGACAAGGACGGGAGGCACGATGGTGCACTTATGCACGCCCCTTACAGACCTCTTAGGAATGGGTATTCTCTCCCTTTCTTTCCTTCCTTCCTCCCACTCCCTCCCTTCTTTTCTCTCCTCCCTCTGTTCTTTTATCTCCTTCCTTCCCCTGTTCTCCTTCTTTTCCCCTTCCTTCATTCCTTCCTTCCTCTCTCCCCCTCCCCCTCCTTCCCTTTTCTCTCCTTCCTTCCTTCCTTCTTTCCTTCCTTCCTTCCCTGTTCTCCTTCCTTCCCCCTTCCTTCTTTCCTTCCTTTCTTTTATTTTTTATTTTATTTATTTATTTGATTTGTCAATCGCTTACAAGATAATAGGTATAAGAATAAACATGAGTAGGAATACAGGAAACAGGTACAAATAAATGGGGGCAATAGGACAGGGACGGGAGGCACGATGGTGCACTTATGCACGCCCCTTACAGACCTCTTAGGAATGGGGTGAGATCAACAGTGGATAGTTTGAGATTAAAGGAGTGGGGATTAGAGGATGTGACATCAGAGTCAGGTTTTAATGATGTCTGAGTCAATGACCTGTAATGAAGTTTGACTTGACTTGACTTGACTTGACATGACATTATACGCTGCCCACATTTATTGTGGAGTTGTGTGTACCTTTGAGTCCATGCTGACTCCTAGTAACTGCCTGGGTTGGTTCCTGAAGTTTTCTGAAGTGGTTTGCCATTGTCTGATTTCGAGGGCTGAGAGAGAGTGACTGGCCCAGGTCACCCAGATGGCTTTGTGCCAAAGGCAGGGCTGGACCTCAACAGCCTCTAGCCTGATGCTTTAACCATTGGACCAAACTGACTCGCTAATGAAGTTGGGCAACCTTGAAAATTTGGTAAATAAATGAATGCCTAAAACCCAATAGTTTTAACCAATAAAGCTGATGGATGAGAGTTTGAAAGGAAAAAGGAAAAAGGGGTGCTACAACATGACACACCAAATTTTAAAAGGAAAGGAGGTCATTCCATAGTGAAGAAGTCATAAATCAAGGGTCTCCAAACTTGGCAACTTTAAGACCTGTGGACATCAACTCCCAGAATTCTCCAGCCAACTGGCTTGAGAATTCTGGAAATTGAAGTCCACAAGTCTTAAAGTTGCCAAGTTTGGAGACCTCTGTTGTAAACCCTAAACTTCTAGAATAAGGTATTCAACTTGGCAACTTTAAGACTTGTGGACTTCCAACTCCCAGAATTCCTGAGCTAACCTGACTGGAGGAGGAATTCTGGGAATTGAAGTCCACAAGTCTTAAAGCTGTCAAGTTTGAAGACCCATGGAATAGATAGAGAAAGAGAGAATAGATAGATAGATAGATAGATAGATAGATAGATAGATAGATAGATAGATAGATAGATAGATAGATAGATAGGAATAGATAGATAAGAATAGATAGAATAGATAGTTCAATAGAATAGATCAAGCGTCTTCAAACTTGGCAAGTTTAAGACTTGTGGACCTCCAACTCCCAGAATTTCTGAGTTAACATGACTGGAGGAGGAATTCTGGGAGTTGCAGAGGTGGGATAGGCCGGTTCTCCGAACTACTCAGAATTTCCACTACCGGTCAGAACCGGCTCTGTGTATAACCATTACTTATAGCAAGGGTCTCCAAACTTAGCCACTTTAAGACTTGTGGACTTCAACTCCCAGAATCCCCCAGCCAGCTGGCTGGGGAATTCTGGGAGTTGAAGTCCACAAGTCTTAAAGCTGTCAAGTTTGAAGACCCCTGTCATAAATGGTTGCTTCTGATCTTGGAGACTAGAAGTATCAGATAGCTACAGGTAGTCCTCAACTTACAATTATTTGTTTAATGACTGTTTGAAGCAACAACAGCATTGAAAAAAAAGTGACACGGCCATTTTTCACACTTACGACCATTGCAGCATCCCCCATGGTCATGGAATGAAAATCTAGATGCTTGGCAACTGGTTCACATTTATGACGGTCGCAGGGTCCTTGGGTCACGTGATCAGCTTTTGCGCCCTTCCAACAAGCAAAGTCAATAGGGAAGCCCGATTCATTTAGCAACCGTATTCCTAACTTTCAGGCGTGGGTGCCAGTCTCCAGGTCACAAAGTCAGCTCCTGCAGAAGTGTCCCATTGGGTGGCTGTGGACTTGGCACATCTCCTCAAGTGTTCTTCTGCTAGGCCTAAAGGGCCAAGCCAGAGGTCCCACCAAGCTGGCCCATCGACATTGAACTGCTGTCGGTTCTTTTTCATCCAGGACCTGTCGGAGGGAAAAAACCACGTTGACTTTTCTCACCATCTTCTCAGAGCCAGAACATATACAACATTGCTTGGTTCCACATGAGGTCATGGTGCAGGAACTCAGCAGGGGAAAACACCAGCTAATTGGTGATCTTCAGGTCATTGGTCTCCTGCTAATCTGTGGAAGGGAGCCATTTTGACTTTTCAATAAATTGAGGGTAGGAAAAACAAACAGACCAAGGAGGAGCAGAACGTCTGAACTCACGGAGGGTGAGGGTTCATTGCCCCACCCAAATGGGTTTGGAAAGGTCCTACCATCGTCATGGGAAGGGCCTTCTTGCCATTGAGGACCCCCACCATCCCTATTCCCCCCCCCAAAAAAATAACCCCACTACTACGACCACAATCGAGCCCACAATTTCTGTTGTTAACGGAGACATTGCTTAAGTGAGTTTTGCCCCATTGTACGACCTTCTTCACGCAGTTGTCAAGCGAATCACTGCAGTTGTTAAGTTAGTCATATGGTTGTTAAGTGAATCTGGCTTCCTCACTGACTCCGTTTGTCAGAAGGTCGCAAAAGTGGATCGCGTGACCCTGGGGGTACTGCAACCGTCATAAATGTGAGACAGTTGTCAAGGGTCTGAATTTGGATCACGTGACCACGGGGATACTGCCACAGTCGTGAAGTGTGAAAAACAGTCCTGGGTCCCTTTTCCCAGTGCCGTTGTAACTTTGAACGGCCACTGAATGAACTGCGGTAAGTCAAGGGACTACCTGTAAGTTGTGAGGAGCCAGGAAGCCTCACTCTGTGTAAATGTGACCCTGCACAAGAGACTCCATTCCTGAGCCCAGGCAGGGGGGCTTCAAGAGGAGGACCCTGCCTGGGGTTGGGTTCCCTCCCTCCCCAGCCCTTTCAGGCTTAAAGCCTGGAGCCACCGAGGCACCAGGTTCCTCCTCCGTGGTGATGCGTACCCTTTATTTTCCAAGAAAAAGGCAGAACGTGCTTTCCATGCCTTTGAAGGATCACCTTGTGTTGAAACAGAAATAACTCTCGGGGGGAGAGGCGGGCAAAGCGTGTGTTGCAGGCTAGCATGGGAACCACCCAAGGAACAAAAGCCACACTCACTGAGCAGGAAGTACTTAAACTTAAACTTACTCTTGCAACTATTTTATGGGAAGCCGCCGTACTGATTTTGTACACGTTTCCTTCTTGTTTGGATTTCCTTCTGGCTGCTTCCACAGTTGGCACTCGTATGACCTACCCGCATCTTTCCTTAGAGCTTTTATTCCATGCTTTGCTGGTCCAGGTGAAGGAACCCAAAGGATGCTTCTAAAATTCCTCTGTCCACCTCTCTCTCCCCCCTCCCCTCCTCCGTTAAGGTAATGAAGATTTAATAACTGTCCAGCTGCTGTAAGAAAATTTGTCAGACAATTTCTCTTTATTTCCAGGTTGAATCTCTCCTTGATCAGTTTCTATCCATTATTCCTTTGTCTGGCCTTCGGGGGCCTTGGAAAACAGATTGACCCCCTCCTCTCTGTGGCAGCCCCTCCCTCAAATGTTGGAAGACTGCTATCCTGTCTCCCCTGGTCCTTCTCTTCACTAGACTAGCCAGGCCCAGTTCCTGCAACTGTTCAACGTATGTTTTAGTCTCCAGTCCCCTAAAATCATCCTGGTTGCTCTTTGCACTTTTTCCAGAGTCTCAACATCTTTTTTATAGTGTGTTGACCAAAACTGGATGCAGTACTCTAGGCGTGGTCTTACTAAGGCTTTATAGAGTGGTATTACTACCTCCCTTGATCTCGATTGTATCCTTCTGTTAATGCAGCTTAGCATTGCGTTGGCTTTTTTGGCTGCTGCCGCACACTGCTGGCTCAATGAAGGGGGGAAAAATTTGCCAAGGAAAAACATCCAGTTGGGTCCCTGGGATACATTCTCAGTGCTTCCCAAGGCTGGGTTTGAAGATTTGCTCTGTTCATGCAGGCTTGAGAACAGCTCAAAATGAAACGGTGACCTGCAATGCGTCGAATGCTCTCCTGCCAGAAAGGGAGGCTTTTCATGAAGGTTATGGCAAATTATTAGCAATACGTTTGGAAAAGGAAATTTAAAACACAGGAACACCCATGTTAGTTAACCAATGCAACAGTACTACCAAAACCAGATTTCAAGTATTACAAAGTCCATCCTGTATGGCCCTCGGAATGCTGCAATAGTAATAAATGCAATGGCCAGTCACAAGTCCCATTTTTTAGTGCTGCTGCAACTTCAAACAAGCACCAAACAAATGGTTGTAAGATGAGGACTATTTGTATGGGGGGGGGGGAGTGTTAAAGATGGTAGCCCTGGTGTCTTTGAAGCCCTGATGGTTTTTGATTTGATTTGATTCTCTTTAATGTATCCTGTGGTCCCCAGGCTGTTACGTGTTACACCAATTCAACAATAAGGAGAAGAATCCAAGCTCCCAATTCCCTTCTGGAAGTTTCTTTTTTCCTATTTCAGCAGTGGCCAGGCCCAGCTCAGGATACAGAACTAACCACCTTCTATAAAAATAATTCCACAGCTGAATGAAGGGTCAAAATCCGAGGGCTTTGGGCTATTATTGCTTAAGACTTTCTTTTTTAGAACGCAAAACTCTGCAGAAGAAAGTGAGTTAAGTGACGAAGTCAGAATAACAGCATTGGAAGGGATCTTGTGGGATCTTTTAGTCCAATCCGCTGCTCTAGCAGGAGACCCCAGACCATCCCAGAAAAGTGGCTGCACAGGCTGGAATTTCCATCTCAAGGTTTTGCATCCAGTTACTCTCTCTTTCTCTCCCTCCCTCCCTCCCTCCCTCTTTCTCTCTTCCCCCTTTCTCCTTCCCTCCCTCCCTCTTTCTTTATCTCTCAAAACTGGAAAGCAACCAGAATGGCAGAATTAATGCAACACCCCAGAAAACGATAAGCGGAGTGATTTATTTATGGAAACTTAGTTCCCCTTCCTATCTAGTAATGTGTGATCTGTGGCTCAAAGGCCGGGCAGTTCCCACTCCAGCTTTTGGAAGGAGATCCGTCCTCACAACGTGCAAAGATGGGAAGATTCGGCACTCCCCACAAGGGAGGAACGGTTGACAAAGAAGACGGGACGTGCTGAGATGGCCCCACGGATTCGTTTGATCCGAGGAAAAAGGCAATGTCTGTGTTCATGGCTGACTGGAAACCCCTTGCGGGCTTTTTGCATGAAACAGGAAAGAAAATAAACCAACGATTTATCGTTCTGATGATGAGACAAAATAGATTCTAAAAATAAGAAAGCTATGTTGTAAACATCAAGAAATGAACGGCATTCAACTGTCCCTGGGAACGGGATCTTGGGAATTGTCAAGCAATGGTGACCTCAGCACAAGGACTGGAGGCAGCTCGTGGTGAACAAGGAGAGATCTTTGGATGGTGCTCAGGACAAAGGAACTGAACTGCATTTCTCATCCTTTGACAGCTCTGGAGCTTTCAATTGTACCCTCTCAGAAGCCATTTTGGCCAGTTAGACAGGTTGTCCTCAACTTATGACCACAACTGAGCCCAAAATGGATGTTGCTAAGGAAGATGTTTATTAAGTGAATTTTGCTCCATTTACCCCTTTCTTGCCCCAGTGGTGGGAGTCAAAAATGTTTATCTAGCGGTTCTGTGGGCGTGGCTTGGTGGGCATGATGTGGCTTGGTGGGTGTAGCTTGGTGGGCGTGGTTTGATGGGCGTGGCAGGAGAAGGAGACTGCAAAATCCCATTCTCTCCCCACCCCACTAACCTGCTTTCCAGCTCCGTTCTCCTCTGCAGCGCAACCAAAGGAGATCAGCTGGGACTCGATGGGAGGCAGAGAAGAGATGGGGTGGGTGGGGCCAGTCAGAAGTGGGATTGGCCGGTTCTCCCGAACTACTCAAAATTTCTGCTACCAGTTCTCCAGAATTCCGGCTGAATCCTACCTCTGCACAGATGTTAAGGGAAACACTGCAGTTGTGAAGTGAATGTGGCTTCCCCATTGACTTTGCTTGTCGGGAAGTCCCAAGTGACCCTGGGACCCTGCAACCGTCATACAGGTGAGTCAGTTGTCAAGCATCTGAATTTTGGTCACATTGCCGGGGATGCTGCCATGGCCATAAGTGTGAAAAATGGTCATGTCACATTTTTCAGTGCCGCCGTAACTTTGAAAGGTCACTAAATGAACTGTAGTAAGTCACTGTATGCCATCTGCTTCCCAGTGGGGTCCATAAGCCACATGCCCGGTCAAAGATTTCTACGGTAAACTTTGAAAAGAAATTGGTTCATTGATTCCGCATGATCACTGGCATACCGGAGGTTCTTGAAAATAAGGATCTGTTGGAAAAATATTGCAATTGGAAAGCCAGTCTTACTGGGGCTGGAACAAGTAATTTATATACATTTAGGCCTAAGTACTTGTGAGGAGGGCAGTTTTCACTGTAATTTTTGTTACCAATGCAAAAGAAGAAGTTAAATTAATCTTCTCACCTCTCCTTATCACCCATCCCCTCCCACTTGTGACTGTATGACTGTAACTTTGTCACTTGTATCTTTACGATTTATATTGACTGTTTCCTAGTATGACTGATTGCTTATTGTACCCTATGATTATCATCAAGTGTTGCACCTTATGACTCTTGACTCGTGACTCATGTATCTTTTCTTTTATGGACACTGAGAGCATTTGCACCAAGACAAATTCCTTGTGTGTCCAATCACGCGTGGCCAATAAAATAATTCTAATCTAATCTAAACAGTGTGCCTTGCCCCTCCATTTATACTTCTTTCCAATTATCCATGTCATCATTGGCCTGTATCCAGTACATCATAGATGTTCCTTCATTGATGTTCCTTCAAACTACTTCAGACTTTTCTAGATGTCTGTCTGAATCTGTAACTGGCAGGCTACCAAGCAGAAAAGACACTGTAGGACAGGGGTCTCCAAACTTGGCAACTTTAAGACTTGTGGACTTCAACTCCCAGAACTCTCCAGCCAACTATGCTGAAGTTGAAGTCCACAAGTCCTAAAGTTGCCAAGTTTTGGGGGGGGGGGGGCTGCTGTAGGAGATGGCCAGGCTGAGCCCGAGGGAAGGGCCCTATGCATCATGAGTCCCTTGGTGCCCACAAGAGGGACAAGTTCAGCACACCTTGAATTCCTTATCTACCACCAAATTGCCTTGACTGTTAGTAGGCCAGATTCTTGTAGAGAGCTTAAGCTAGCAATACATCTTCATACTCTTTTGAACTGCCTGGATCTCCCTGGTACTTGACAGACACGTTAGAAGAGAGAATAATAGGGTTGGAAGGGATCTGAGAGGTCTTCTAGTCCAACCCTCGCTCAAGCAGAAAACTCTAAACCATTCTGGACAAAGAGCTGTCTAGTCCGGGGGTTTCCAACCTTGGCAACTTTAAGCCTGATGGACTTCAACTCCCAGAATTCCTCAGCCAGCTGGTTGGGGAATTCTGAGAGTTGAAGTCCGTCAGGCTTAAAGTTGCCAAGGTTGGAGATTCCTGGTCTAGTCTCTTCTGGAAAACCTTCCGTGATGAGCACCCACAACTTCTGAAGGAAAGCTATCCCACTAATTAATCGTTGTCACTGGTAGGAAAGTTCTCCATAATTCTAGGTTGGGTCTTTCTTCAATGGTCTTCCACCGGTTGCTTCTTGCCTTGCCCTCAAGTGCTGTGGAGAATCGGTTGACCCCTTCTGTGTAACTCAGGTGCTGGAAGACCGCTAGTGCTTGAGGAGCTGTTACAGGTACAGAGAAGGGAGGGTTGGGCCTGTTTTCCAGAGCACCTGAGGGCAGGACAAGAAGCAACAAGTGGAAGAGCACTGAAGAAAGATCTAACTTATTTTTGTTATCCTACCCTTGGCAGATTACCAAGAAGAAAAGACACTTTTAAGAGGGAGGTTTTGTCATGGCAGCCTGCCCTGCTATGAAAGACTATAAATGTCATTCCCATCCAGTTTTCATAGCCTCTTAACAATATCTGTTGTGCCTTTTACAGAGAGATACGGGTGAAAAAAGCTTGGAAAACGTGGGTCATCCAAACCCAGCACACCTCTTGCTAACAGCCTCACGGAATCTAAACCAGATTCAGTCTCCCTTTGAAGGGCCTTCCTTCCTTCCTTCCTTCCTTCAAACTTCTGTTTCCTATAAATACAGTAGAACCTCCAGCGGTTCAATCCTTCATGAATAATACTGTTTTTTCAAAAGTTAATAATGTTTAGAGCAATGCCCTTGGGCTTGACCGTGGAGACTCTAATATGAGGTTTTTAGGGACTTGAGAAGGGAATATGAAAGACGAAGGGCTTCATTCCCAATCACCTGGTCATGGTTGTCCCAAAGGTGCTTTATTTTTCAGAACTGAAGAAGCTTCTTGGATGAGAAGTGAAACGTTTTCAAGGAAAAAAAACCAGTTGCCTTTTGTAAAAGCACCTTTGAGACAACCATGACCTGCAAGGCTGAGAAACTCCACAGACAGGTTGTTAAACAAAGTCATTAAATCAGGTTCTCTGGAGATTCTCAAGTATCCAGGCCAGGGTTGTCCCAAAGGCAACTGGACTTCCTTGGTTTTTTTCCATGAAAACTATTTCACTCCTCATCCAAGAAGTGAAGAAGCTTCTTGGGTGAGAAGCGAAATGTTTTCAAAGAAAAAAAAACACACCAAGAATATCTGATTGCCTTTTGGAAAAAAGCCCCTTTGGGGAAGACTAAGGGAGGAAAACAAACGACCATGGACACTCCTGGCAATTTTTCTAAGGTGGATCAGAAACGGTGGGGCTTGTGGGGTGATGTTTGGGAGTCCTACCTTCCCGAGGGCAGGTTTGCTCAACAACAGCTTTTCTCAATCTTAGCAACTTCACGATGCGTGGACTTCAACTCCCCAAATTCCCCAACAAGCTGGGGAATCGAAGTCTACACGTCTCAAAGTTGCCAAGGGTGAGAAAGTCTGCTCTGGATGACTCTTTGTGGATCTGAGAGGCAAATAGAGTTTCTGACTTAGATTCCGTGGCCTGAACTTAACGGACGCGTCCCTGTTGCTTTCCTAGCAACCAGAGTGATTGTTTATGGAATTGTTTGTTGACATGGAAATGCTCTGGCATTATGTCTTCCTGACAAATTTTATGACATCACAGTCTTCTCTACACCCCTCAGCCAGGACTGAACAACCATTTGAGATCAGCCAAAGTCCATAGAGCTGGAAGGGACCTTGGAGGTCTTCTAGTCCAACCCACTGCTCAAGCAGGAGACCCCACACCATTTCAGACAAGTGGCTGTCCAGTCTCTTCTTAAAAGCCTCCAGTGTTGGAGCACCCACAACTTCTGGAGGGAAGCTGTTCCACTGGTTAGTTCTTCCGACTGTCAGGAAATTTCTCTTTATTTCTAGGTTGGGTCTGTCCTTGATTAGTTTCCATCCATTGCTTATTGTCTTGCCTTCAGGTGCTTTGTAGAATAGATTGACCCCTCCTCTTCTTTGGGGCAGCCCCTCAAATAATGGAACAGTGCTTCATGTCACCCCTGGTCCTTTTTTTCTCTAGACTAGCTAAACCCAAATCCTGCAACTGTTCTTCATATAGTTTAGTCTCCAGGCCTTAAATCATCTTAGTTGCTCTTCTCTGAACTTTTTCCAAAGTCTCAATATCTTTTTGTAATGTGGTGACCAAAACTGGATGCAGTATTCCAGGTGTAGTCTAACTCAGGTTTTATAAAGGAGTATGAATACTTCTAATGCCAATAACATGGCACTAATAACACCATGAAGTGCTACCATTTAACTGAGCAATAGTTAAATAAATGTTTGTTTGTTTGTTTGTTTTTAAAGCCCTTTTGTAAAGTCCCCAAAAGATTGAGTTCATTCGTGGTCCATAACATTTTCCCACTGGCCTTGCACCCTCGCTCAACTACCCTAGGCCCCAGTTTTAAGTGGTGGGGCAGGCCCCTTTCAATGCTTCACCCCTGCTGGAATCTAGGTTGACCCTGTGAGAGGCCAGATTCACAGTAAATGACCCAGCATTGCAGAGAGATTTCCGCTCTAGCCTGACGTCTCTGGAATGCCAGCTTCAGAACAAAAATGATCCCGATGGATTTTTCTCTCTCTCTGCCAGTTGCACTTTGGCAAACGTCTGTCAAGTAAGCATACTACTATATTGGGACCCTAATAATCCAAATAATGCCTAGAGACAGGAGGTCTCCAAACGGAGCCACTTTAAGCCTTGTGGATTTCAACTCCCAGAATCCCCCAGCCAGCAAAGCTGGCTGGGGAATTCTGGGAGTTGAAGTCCACATTTCTTAAAGTGGCCAGGTTTGGGGACCCCTGCCTAGATACAGGAAGTCCTCAACTTATAAGAGTTTGCTTAGTGACCGTTTGAAGTTACAATGGCACGGAAAGCAGAGACTTCTGACGGTTTTTCCCACTTAAGGACCGTTGCCGCCTCCCCATGGTCACATGATCAGAATTCAGGCAATTGGCAATCAGCTCATATTTATGACGGCTGCAGTGTCCAGGGATCATTTGATCCCCTTTTGCGACCTTCTGACAAGCCAAGTCAATGAGGGGAAGGCAGATTCACTTAACAACCACATTACCAACTTAACTGTAGCAATTCACTTAACAACTATAAGCACGGAAGGTCGCAAAATGAGGCAAAAATCACTTAACAACTGACTGGCTTAGCAACAGAAATTTTGGGCTGAATTGTGGTTGTAAGTCGAGTGCTGTCTGCTATGCAGCAAAATCTAAAATCTTTGGTGTCCATAGGAAAATGCTATGTTAATAATAGCCAGCTACAATTTACTCAAAACAGGCAAGGATGCCTTCAAGAATACAAATTCCTTTCTTTGTTAGGCATAAGAGCCCATTGCTGAGTCTTCCCATTGGTCTCTGTATGCAGAATACAGAGGATCAGGATTAGAATATGCTGGGTGGGGTGAGGGATGGGGTTTAAAGCAAGCCACGATCTCTGTTCACTTCAGAGGTACTGGCATGGGCGAGATTTCCAGGGGATTGTGCCTCAGTAATTGCTGCTACCACCGTCCTCTCGAGCGATTGCTCATCTTTGGTTGTAGATCTGATAAGTCAAAAGTGGTCGAAGTGTCCGGTGTTCCCCATTCCTAAAACTCCCCCTAAAAACCAAGCTGACTTTGTACACCCTCTGTCATCTAATGATCCACTTTATTAAAAAAAAAAATGATACAGAGAATGTTGAACCCTTTACTGCCATCTGGTCCTTTCCACAATTCCTTTAGCTAGGTCTTTCATAAAGTACATCGAGAGTACCCACCAACTTCTGACATAAAATTTTAATCTCCATGCCCCCAAACTGGAGGCCGGGGCATGTATATTAATTGCAATCATATTTATTGTGATTCATGTTCACGTCTTTGCAGCAACTCTGATCAGATTAACTCTTAATTTCTCACAGTTTGATGGATTGGAACAATACTGGATAGCCTGAAATACAGTAAGCAGTTTTAAGGCTAATTGTGCTGTGGAGCCTGGCAAGGTAGTTTGTTTATGGTTCTCTGCGTTGCACCTTCCGAGTGTGTTGTGAAGCACGGAGTTTGAATGCAATGAGTTAATTCAGTGGGGCAGAGAATGTGAGCGTTTTTCAGCCTCTGGAAGTAAAATTTCTCCAAACAATTGGTAAAGGAGGCAATTCATACCATCAAGCCCTTGTCTTCACCTGATGCCTGAACCTGAATGACATAAGACACCATAGAACATAGAACATAGAACCATGGGGCTGGGAGGGACCTCAGAGATCTTCTAGTCTAATCCTGCTCAAGGAAGGAGACTTTCTGCCACCCTGGTCAAATAACTGCCCAGTCTATTTTTGAAAATCACAGGAACGTAACACCCACAAGTCCAGGAATTAAGCTGTTCCACTGATGGATTGTTCTCACTGCTCTTTGTAAATAGCCATGTTTGGGGAACATAACAGATCGGTTGTGAAAACCCAGACAATGAAATATAAGAAGGAGCCTCTAAACCAGGCATGCCACAATCATGCCAGCTTAACGATTGCGTGATTCACTTAACAACAATAGAGATTCACTCAACAGCCTGGCAAAACAGATCATAAGACCGTGTGCCACTCTCTGAATAGCCACCTTGTTTAGCAATGGGAATTCTGGTGCCAAATTCTGGTGCCAACAGCCATGGAGGTTCAGTGGTCAGAATGCAGAATTGCAGGCTAATTTTGCCAAGTGCCAGCAGTTCGACTCTTATTCAGCCTTCCATCTTTTTCAAGGTCACTAAAATGAGGACCCAGATTGTTGGGGGCAAGATACTGACTCTGTGAAACACTTAGAGTGGGCTGCAAATCAGTATATAAGTCTAAGTGCTATTGCTAAATGCTAATTGTGGTTGTAAGTCAAGGACTACCCAGCTTGTTGGACCTGGGAGAATTGGATGGGGGAATTGTGGGAGTTGCCTTTCCTCCCATGGTTCACTTCTTTGGACTGCCACTCTGATATTCCTCCTCTGTGCTTGAATGCATCCTGCAAGTAAGAATTCCCACTCAAATTATTTTCAGTACACAGCATCTCCTGGTTTACTTCCAAAGGCCCGTCTCTGCCTTATTGTGGATTGGTGTCTACGTTGGTCACTAAACAGGAGAGACTTGATAACTCAATTAAAAGGTGTAATATGTGTCATGTCTGGAAGGGCATGTAATTGTTCCCTTATTTTCATCTCTTTGTTTTGTTCTCTTGGGTCTAATTATCTTTTTTCTTCTCTGCATCTGCATATGATGTGCCCATTCAATTACATGTAAGGAAGTTGATGCTATTAAATGGGGGGGGAATGCTCACTTTGACAAATAATTCCCAAATTGTGCAGCTACTAGGACAGAATACTGTAATGAATGTTCTTCAAGAAACAGTTGAAGTAGGATTACCAAATTGGATGAAAAAAATAAGGGACCACTAGGGGGCAGAAGAAAAATATTTTCAACAAAGTCTTGGCTGCCCCCTAGTGGTCATCCAGGAATGTGACTGCTGACCTTTGTGCTAGCTAGGCTACATGTAGAAGAAGAGGCATTTTGGCAGTAATTGGGATAGTAAATTGTTAAAAAACTTATAGGCTAGTTCTGGAACCATAACTCTGGTCTGAGACCCAGTTGCTGTTTCCTCATATGCCATCTGCCCACAGAACTTGTGGGTCTTGCCTTATTTTGATTTGAACTGTTTTTTCTTGAGCTACATTCAGACAATGCATTAAGGCAGAAACTAGCCAATCCCATGTACAGATTTAACAGATCAACAGAGTTGGAAGGGACCTTGTAGGTCATCTAGTCCAACCCCCCCTCACCTAAGCAGGAGACCTTACACCATTTCTGACAAATGGCAGTCCAGTCTCTTCTTGAAAACTTCCAGTGATGAATCTCCCACAACTTCCGAAGGCAACTTCTGTTCCATGGGTTGATTGATCTCACCGTCAGAAAATTCCTCCTTAATTCCAGGTTGAATCTCCCCTTGATCAGTTTCCATCCATTGTTCCTTGTCTGGCCTTTGGGTGCCTTGGAAAACAGGTTGACCCCCTCCTCCTCTCTGTGGCAGCCCCTCAAATATTGGAAGATGTTATCCTGTCTCCTCTGGTCCTTCTCTTCACTAGACTAGCCAGGCCCAGTTCCTGCAAACTGTTCTTCGTATGAGTTATCTGTGATTTAAGAAACTGTGGTTAAGCAAATGATGGATTAGCACATTAGGTGAATTAGGCCATAGTCTACCAAGAGCTGCTTGATGGGGAACCAGAGGACAAGAAGTCATGGCCAGATGTTCTAGAGAAAGTCCTCCGTGCAGAAGATGGACTATTGAACATCTGGCAGAAAAGGAAGAAGAGAATTTCCTTTGGCTGGGCTTAATGGAGAAACTTCTCCAGTTTTTCTTTGCATTTGAAGAAATGGCCCTTTCTCTGCTTCAATGCAGCTTTGTGATTTTGTGCAATCCTCTGTTTTGTTTCATTGATTCCTGAAACTTGCCATAGCCTATCTAGCTTCTCCTTAAAACCGAATCTCTAAAAAAATAATTACACCTCATCCCATGGGCACTTCAACCTGGTTGTTTCTCCTCCTGCCCGTGGAACATAATGGCAGTGTTTGTCTTATCTCCATAACCCAAACATTGGCTAGGCAGCTGAAGGAAAAGCTCTGCAAAGATTCTGAACATTAAAAAAAAGAATAAACTAACTTGTAGGAAGGCTTGATTTTAAATCCATGTCTTAAATCTTAGCCAAGGAGCTTCCTCTGGACCTCCAGCAATGCGGATACACTGCAGGCAACAGTTTGCAGAGTGAAGTCATTTCTTGCTACGGTGGAGTAAAGTTTCCAAGGCTTTTATGGTTTCATTAGGATCCTTAACAAAACAGTATAAAAGCAAAGCAAGCACCTTTCCGCTTAACTGGGTGACCCTTAAAATCAGGAGGTTGATATAAGCAGAGCTTGATTGCCGATGAGTCATTCCTGCGCTTGCATCAACTCATGGCAATTTCCTTCCGACGATTAACCCCTGCTGCAGGCCTGGGCCCGAACAGCCTTGGGGTGGCCATTGCTCCTGGCAAAACGCCCTGCATCCTTCTTCAAATACAGCCGTGCGGGGCCGCCAAGCTGACTGAAAGAGTTGGGAACAACTGTGATCTGCTAGTGCAGGGGTGGTTGTGTTCATTTTACAATATGAAATATAAAATAATATAAGTTCATACTTTTAGGCAAGAAAAACCAAAAGGACACATATAGACTGGGTAAAACCAGGCTTAATGGCAGTGACTGTGAGAGGGATCTTGGAGTCTTAGTGGACAACCAGCTAAATAGGAGCCAGCAGTGTGCAGCAGCAGCCAAAAAAGCCAATGCAATCCTAAATTGTATTAACAGAGGGATACAATCAAGATCAAGGGAGGTACTAATACCATTAAATAAAGCCTTAGAAAGACCACACCTAGAGTACTGCATCCAGTTTTGGTCCCCACGTTATAAAAAAGAGGTTGAGACTCTAGAAAGAGTGTAGAGAAGAGCAACCAGGAGGATTAGGGGACTGGAGGCTGAGACATATGAACATTGCAGGAACTGGGCCTGGCTAGTCTAGTGAAGAGAAGGACAGACATGATAGCAGTCTTCCAATATTTGAGGGGCTGCCACAGAGAGGAGGAAGGGGTCAAGCTATTTTCTAAATCCCCTGAAGGCCAGACAAGGAATAATGGATGGAAACTGAACAAGGAGAAGAGATTCAACCTGGAAATAAGGAGAAACTTTCTGACAGTGAGAACAATCAACCAATGGGACAGAAGTTGCCTTCGGAAGTTGTGGGAGCTTCATCACTGGAGGCTTCCAAGAAGAGACTGGACTGCCATTTGTCAGAAATGGTGTAGACTGTAGAGTCTCCTGCTTAGGCAGGGGGTTGGACTAGATGACCTACAAGATCCCTTCCAACTCTGATTATCTGTAAATTTTACTCGAATTCATGGCATAACAAGGCACTGAAATAATTTTAAAAGCATTGTTTTGAGTACAAATAGTCTTCGATTTACAACAGTTCATTTACTGAACACTCAAAGTTACAATGGCACTGAAAAAAAATGATTTATATTCCTTGTAGTCATCTGGTCATTAGCACACTTTCTGAGAATCGTGGAGGTTTATCCATGCCCTCAAAGTCACCTGAATAGTGCAAATGGGTGTGGAAGTAGCCTCCACAACTCTCAGAAAGAGTGCTAACAATCAGGTGACCACAAGGAATATAAATCCTTCCATTTTCCATCATTCAGTCCAAACTGAAGAAGCTTCTTGGATGAGAAGCGAAACGTCTTCAAGGAAAAACAAAGAAAGTCCAGTTGCCTTTTGAAAAAGCACCTGTGGGACAATCTGCAATCTTGTTTCTTTAACCAAGGTTCTGGCACGACTCTCAAAACATGACTGTATGCATGCCATGTGTCAGAAACTGGCTCCTCCATATTTGTAAGATTGTCCTGTATCAGGGGCCATTAACCTTCTGGACCTCAGGGATCACCAAACTCATAATTTTAAATCCTGCGGACAGGAGACCCTGGGAAAATCCCCCAAAAAAGTCTGCAGGAAATTTTTCCTACTGATCGATCATTGTTCTTTATTTGGGATCACAGGATACCATCTCCAGCTCCGTTCTCGGGGGGGAGAAAGAGAGAGAGAGAGACTTTTGGCTTCATGCAAGGAAAGCAGCAGAAACAGCAGAAGTCTTTCTTTCTCTCCCCCAAACTCTGCCAGAAATAAGTCTTTGCCGGCGCAGCCTCTTGCAGCAGGATGCCTTGAAGGGTCCCAAAGACTCATTTCTGGCAGAGTTTGGTGGGGGGGGGGGGAGAAATAAATACTTTTGCTGCTTTCCTTGCATGCAGCCAAAAGAAGTGGAAAGAAGCAGCCCTGTGGCTGGGCGAGGTGTGTGGGGCAAGTTTCCGCCCTTTCCCTCCTCCCCTCACTACCTCGTGTTGTTCGCAATGCAAGAGACACAAGCCTTGTGTTCCTGCGGGCCATGTGGGCGGCGCAGCCTTGTGTTCCCGCAGAGCCTGGATTAATTGCTTGGTGGTGGGGAGACATTTCTCTGTGGACCACCCAAATTTTTCTTGTGGACCACCAGTGGTCTCCAGCCCACTGGTTGGCGACCCCTACCCTATACAGTAGCTCTGGATTGGGCCGAGCAGTTGGTTACTCTACAGCAGGGGTCTCCAACCTTGGCAACTTTAAGCCTGGCGGACTTCAACTCCCAGAATTCCCCAGCCAGCTTTGCTGGCTGGGGAATTCTGGGAGTTGAAGTCCGCCAGGCTTAAAGTTGCCAAGGTTGGAGACCCCTGCTCTACAGTACAAAAGTGTGAATACAGAAATGTGCACGGAGCTGATTTGGCAGTCAGACTTGGCAGTTGCCCCCAAGGCTGGTTCCATGTCTCCATTTGTGAAGAACTCTGAACCAGCCACGATGGGTTTCATGTCACGTGAAATGAGAAACATTAGGTCAAACACGGAGAACTTCTCATACAGGTAGTCCTTAACCTACGACCACAAATGAACCCGACATTTCTGTTGATAAGCAAGACAGTTGTGAAGTGAGGTTTGCCCCATTTGATGACTTCTCTTGCCAACCTTCATTAAATGAATGACGGCAGTTCTTAACTTAGTGACGCAGTTGCTAAGTGAACCATTGAACGTTGCTCGTCAGAAGATTGCAAAAGGGTCCCCAAACTTGGCAACTTGAAGACTTGTGGACTTCAACTCCCAGAATTCCTCAGCCAGCAAGTTTGGGGACCCCTGCAAAAGGGGATTCCAGGACACCGCAACAGTCACAAATCAGTGGCCAAGCGTCTGAATTTTGATCACATGACCTTGGGGATGCTGCAACGGTCGTAAGTGTGAAAAACGGTCATAAGTCACTTTTTTTCAGCGCCATTGTAACTTCAGATAGTTGCTAAATGAACTGCTTCGAGTCAAGGACTTCCTGGTATCTGTTTCCAAGAAAGCAAACTCCACCCTGCAACCCCCAGAGATTTTTACAATCCCGCCTCTCTGCTCCTGCTACTTTTGAATCTTAGGCCCTCCGTTTCTACAACGGGAAAGAAAGCAGCGACGATCCGTTTCTACTTGATGGTAGGGATGACTCCGCCCGTGGAAATGCCACCTCGGATCTGTCGACACTTCTAATCCTGTTGTTTTTGTAACAGGCCCGATGCAAAAAAGAACAGCTCGGTTGCTTGATGGGCTCAGCCTGGCAACTGATCTGGTGCAGTTCTCTGTCGCCAGCAGTGGCAGGAACAATGATCTCTCTGAAGTGTATAATTCGGGCACGTTTCCAAAGGACGCCTCTTGCTAGTCCGTATCCAGTCACTGAAGTTCAGGGTGGACGGCCGAGTTGTCTGTCAAGCTCTCTCCAGCCCTTCCACTTGGTTTCTCCTGTTTGTACAAAACGCCAGTGCTGACCCTGAGTAGTCTGCCTCAGTTTCCCAACCTCCTTTTTTAAAAAACAAGACAGTTCCCTGGTAACTGGAATCCATTTCCCCATTACTCTTAGTTCATTCGCTGTTTCAGACATATCATCTTATTTAATTATTCCTATAGAAAGAACGTATTTCTATTCTCTAGTCCAGGGGTCCCCAAACTTGGCAACTTTTAAGACTTGTGGACTTCAACTCCCAGAATTCTGAGAGTTGAAGTCCACAAGTCTTAAAGTTTGGCGACCTCTGCTCTAGTCTGAGGACTTTCAGGTTGGGGAAACCTGTTTAGAATAATGGCTCAATTGTTGTTGCTCTTTCAGATCTCCAAGTTACCTACCAGTAGTGGCTATGATCGGCCCGTGATCCTGAAGTTACAGACCCTCATATTTAACAGAGTTGGAAGAGATCCTTGGATATCTTCTAGCCCAGGGGTGTCAAACTTGATTTCATTGAGGGCCACATCAGGGTTGAGTTTGACTTTGGAGGGGGCGGGGGGGGGCGTGGCCAGCTCGACATCACTTATGTCAGGGGCGCCTGTCGTGGTCCAAGCATTCTACCAGTGAAAACGGGCTCCCAAGCTCCGTTTTCGGCTGCGACGGCCTCCTGCAATCCTTGGCCAGTGAAAACGGACCTTGGGAAGGTCTCGCACATGCCTCCTCCCCAAGCTCCATTTTGATTGGCAGAGACACCGCTGGCCGGTCCTTTGCTGTTTCTGGGGTGTCCCTGCAGGCCAGATCTAAGCACCCTGTGGGGCAGATCCGTCCCCCCGGGACTTGAGTTGGCACCCCTGTTCTAGTCCAACCCTTTGTCACTTCAGACAAGTGGTTCTTAAAATTTCTTCTTAAAAACCTCCAGCGATGAAGCCCACCCACAATTTCTGAAGGCAAATTGTTCCCCTGATGAACTGTTCTCGCTGTCAGGAAACGTCTCTTTAGTTCTAGGTTGCTTCTTCTCCTTGATTAGTTTCCATCCATTGCTTCTTCTCCTTGATTAGTTTCCATCCATTGCTTCTTCTCCTGCCTTCTGGCGCTTTGGAGAATGGGTTGACTCCCTTTTCTTTGGGGCAGCCCCTCAGATGTTGGCTGTAAGGAAACAGAAGGTTGTTCTGTCTTCTCTTCGCCACAATTGGCTTCTATCATCGAAGTGGAAGCAAAGCCATGGGAGTGTTGGGGATCAAAAGTGAGGAAGGGCTGATCATTACTCACTTAGGACTACTAAGGGCATACTTCATACCCACAATCCAGCACAGAGAAGCATACATTAGTTCTGGTACAGGTAATAGCAATAGCCCTTAGACTTCTATACCAGGGTCTCCAACCTTGGCCACTTTAAGACTTGTGGACTTCAACTCCCAGAGTTCCTCAGCCAGCTTTGCTGGCTGAGGAACTCTGGGAGTTGAAGTCCATAAGTCTTAAAGTGGCCAAGGTTGGAGACCCCTGTTCTATCCCGCTTTCGCAGGGCTTTACAGCCTTCTCTAAGCAGTTTATAGAGTCAACCCAACAATCTGGGTCCTCATTTTACCGGCCTCGAAAAGGACGGCACTTATGAACACAATGGGGCTGGAAAATTCATTGTTAAATGGCATGGTTGTTAAGTGAGACATGACATGACCGCACCGAGTTTTATGACCTTTTGTATCACAGTTGTTAAATGAATAGCCACAGTCATTAAGTGAGACATTATGGGATTGTGATTTGCAACCTTCCCTGCTGGCTTCTCCAGTGGCTTTGCTTACGGGAAGCCGGCTGGGAAGGTTGCAAATGGGTGACCCAGACGCTGCCACCGTCATGAACGGGTGCCAAGCACCAGACTCACCGTGCTGTGGCTGCGGGGACGGTCCTTAAGGCAAGGCTGATCTTAAGCCACTTCAAACGGTCACTAAATGAACTGTCGTACATTGAGGACCACCTGTTCTTCTCACGGGCTCAAACCAGATTAACTCCCAGGTGAATTTCGTTCATTCCATGGATGAATAACAAAACTCCAGATGGTTTGTAACATTTATGAGGTCAACTGTGATGATAAACAAGTCATTGATTTCAAGTGTTTGGATGGCCACAGATAAGCTATAGATTAGTCCTCTGAAATATCCATCGTGAAATACGGAAAAGGAAGGAATGGGCTTGTTTTCTCTTCTACTCTTAAAAAGCTGTGCTGGTTCTTGGTATGGGGGAAAAGGAAGGAAGGAAGGTGATAGAGAGGAGGAGGGAAGGAAGGAAGATGTCAGAGAGAAGGAAGGAAAGAAGGTAAGTAAGTAAGTAAGTAAGTAAGTAAGTAAGTAAGTAAGTAAGGAAGGAAGGAAGGAAGGAAGGTGATAGAGACGAGGAGGGAAGGAAGGAAGATGTCAGAGAGAAGGAAGGAAAGAAGGAAGGGAAGGGAAGGGAAGGGAAGGGGAAGGGAAGGGAAGGAAGGAAGGAAGGAAGGAAGGAAGGAAGGAAGGAAGGAAGGAAGGAAGGAAGGAAGGAAGGAAGGAAGGTGATAGAGAGGAGGAGGGAAGGAAGGAAGATGTCAGAGAGAAGGAAGGAAAGAAGGTAAGTAAGTAAGTAAGTAAGTAAGTAAGGAAGGAAGGAAGGAAGGAAGGTGATAGAGACGAGGAGGGAAGGAAGGAAGATGTCAGAGAGAAGGAAGGAAAGAAGGAAGGGAAGGGAAGGGAAGGGAAGGAAGGAAGGAAGGAAGGGAAGGAAGGAAGGAAGGAAGGAAGGAAGGAAGGAAGGAAGGAAGGAATGTGATAGAGAGGAGGAGGGAAGGAAGGAAGATGTCAGAGAGAAGGAAAGAAAGAAGGGAAGGAAGGGAGGGAGGGAGGGAGGGAGGGAGGAAGGAAGGAAGGAAGGAAGGAAGGAAGGAAGGAAGGAAGGAAGGAAGGAAGGAAGGAAAGGAGCTAGGGTTAGGGTTCTCTTCTACCCTTAAAAAGTTGTGCTGGTTCTTGATATGGTGGAAGAGGAAGGCAGAAAGATCCTCTACAGCAGGAGCTGACTGTCCAATGGAGAGACCACCAACCATCTCTCCTCTTGTGCTACCAGTTTCATAACACATTTATACTGTATGTGTGGTTATATTTTCCCTTTAACACACAAACATATATTTAATATATTTAATACACAAACATATATTTGGCGCCTAAACCTTAGAGAAGATGGTTGTCTGACATATGGAGAAAGAACCAAGACGATGACTGAAGCCACACTGGAGTGGGCCGGTAGAGGTATTCACCTGTTTGTCTCGTGCAGGTGAAGAAGCTGAAACCAATCCTGAGAATGAAGGTGCCCCTTTCCTTAGGGCCCTCTTGGGGATCATCTAATGCAGGGGTCCCCAAACTTGGCAACTTTAAGACTTGTGAACTACAATTCCCAGAATTCCCCAGCCAGCATGTTGCCAGGTTTGGAGACCCCGGTCTAGTGAAAGGGCGTAACTCCCCGAATTCCCGGCCATCCTAGTCTCATTTCTGGAAAGGGGTTCTTTCCCATGCGCTCCAAAACAGCTGGCAAGCTGACCATCACCAGGCCCCCATGGCTATTCCCGGCCCGCTATGGCCCAAAGGGACCCTTTAAAATTCATCAGAGCATCGTGGCAGTTTTGCCTTTGGAAGACAAGGCTTGCTTGAGCCTCCTTTTCAGTTCCTGCATGTTGGGCGATTTGGGGCGGATGAGGTGGAGGCCCCTCCGCTTCTCCCCGTTGCAGTTCCCAATGATCCGACTCAGCTCCTGGCACAGCTGCTGGAAGGCCTCGTGGACACCTTCGCAGTTCTCCCGCGCAGAGACCTCCGAGTACGGGCAGCCCAGCTCGTTGGCAAGTTGATGGCCTTCCTTGGTGGACACCTGCCTGGCCCGGAGCAGGTCCCCTTTGTTGGCCATCAGCAGCAAGGGGATGTTGGCATTGGGGTGGATCTTCCGGATGTGCTGGTGCAGCGGGCGAATGACGCGGTAGCTCTCGTAGTCCGTGATGGAGTAGACGAAGACGAAGCCGTCGGCCCAGTAAATGGACCGGTTGATCTGCTCCTGGCAACAGATGGTGTCATTCTCGTCCTGCCACCAAAAACCAGGAGGAAAGAACTAAGTGCCAGTCAACAAAAGGTCAAAACCAGAGCTAGGCCAGAGGGTGTTGAAGGAGCCGGTGGCTGAGTTACTAGAGGTAGTCCCTGACTTACAACATTTCTTCAAAGTTACAATGGCACTGAAAACTGTGACTGAAGACCGTTTTTCACACTTGGGATCCAGTATCCCTGTGATCACCTGATCAAAATTCGGACATTTGGCAACTCACATTTATAACAGTTGTAGCTGATCACGTGATCCCCTTTTGCAACCTTCTGACAAGCAAAGTCAATGGGGAAACCAGATTCACTTAACAACCAGGTTACTAACTTATCAATTGCAGTGATTCACTTAACAACTCTGGCAAGCAAGGTGTTCTGCCCCACTAGGGTTCCCCAGAAAGCACTAAGCCAACTCTGAGTCCCGGCAAAACCTCTTTTATTCAATGAATGTGAATTTAGTGCATTCACATTCAGCCAACGGCCTGGCAAACACTCTTGCAAAGGTATTGTAATTAGCTCAGACCTTATCTAGCTTGGAGAGCAGCCAAGTAAATATTTCCACATGCAGTGCTAACAAGGAAGGGCTCAGCACAGAGTCTCTGAGATGCACAGGCAGATCTTCACAAGGCTGGAACAAAGAAACAAATTGTTTCATGCAAAAGCCCCCCTCCCCTTTTGCTCCTCTTTTAATCCTGATGGGAGGGGTCATTCATCGTCCACCTGTGGCCTTACTCCCACATCGACCCTGAGTTCCTAATTGTTCCTTCCTTTCGGCAGCTCTGCGCATGCACAGGCTGGGAACCAGTTCCAGAAGCTCCCCTGCCTCACTGTTGTCCGAGCCTGAAGGCAGCTGATGACTGCCAGCCTGCCCTGGCCCCATCTCTGCCTCTGATGCAGAGCCTTCTTCTGAGCCTTCCTCAGCCTCCAGGCCTGGCCCAGGTTCCTCACTACTGTCCGACTCTGCTGCCAGCTCCGTCAGTCGCTGGTGGGCCCACAACAAAAGGTTGCAAAATGAAGCAAAACTGACTTAATAAATGTCTCACTTAACAACAGAAATTTGGAGCTCAACTGTGGTTGAGGGCTACCTGTGTAACACAGCAACCCACAAACTATGGTGGACAACCACAACTGACTGAACAAACCTAGTTTGGATGAAACAAATCACAGTGTAGAGTAAGATAAAGCATGGATCTAACTCAAGTATGTTTCCTCTGACAGATGCGAGAATGTACGTGCTGGGAGTTTATCGTATTCCCACGAAGTTCAGACTAGCTTTTTTGATCACATTTGACTTGATTTTTTTTGTTTTATTCCTCAACTTTATCTCTGTAACCCTACAGTCGATGGCAGCCCCTAAGACCATGTTTCTCAACCTTGGCAAGTTCAAAGTGTGTGGTCATTGCAGCCAGGCCCGTTAGGAGTTCTCTGTGGAGCCCAGCTGCTGAGTCAGCATCTATGGCAGAGGTCTCCAAACTTGGCCAGTTAAGACTGGTGGACTTCAACTCCCAACAGGCCTGTTGGGAGTCCTCTGGAACCTGGCTGTTGAGTCACTATCTATGGCAGAGGTCCCCAAACTTGGCCAGTTAAGACTGGTGGACTTCAACTCCCAACAGGCCTGTTGGGAGTCCTCTGGAACCTGGCTGTTGAGTCACTATCTATGGCAGAGGTCCCCAAACCTGGCCACTTTAAGACTGGTGGACTTCAACTCCCAACAGGCCTGTTGGGAGTCCTCTGAACCTGGCTGTTGAGTCACTATCTATGGCAGGGTCCCAAACCTGCACTTTAAGCTGGCTGGAGAATTCTCAGCCAGCTTGCTGGCTGGAGAATTCTGGGAGTTGAAGTCCACCAGTCTTAAAGTGGCCAGGTTTGGAGACCTCTGATCTATGGTGAGGAGGTTAAATCAATGGTGACAGGAAGCACCTACCTGGGCTTGATCAACTATTCCCAATGTCAGCAGGGCAAGGGCTCCCTCCAATCTGCCATTGGTCCCAATCCAAACACTTTCTGTCATTTTGCTGACTCATAGGCTGGAAAGGGACTTCAGAGGCCTTCTAGTCCAACCCCTTGCCCAAGGCAGGAAACCTTATTTCGTCCCAGGCAAATGGCTGTCCGGTCTTTTTCTTGAACAACCTCCAGTGACGGAGCAGCCACAACTCTGGGAAAGAGGCTGCTCCGTGAATGAATTGGTCTCACTATCGGGGAATTCCTCCTTACTCCTAGGTGGGATCGCTCTTGAACGACCTTCTTACTTCTCGTCCTGCCCTCTGGGGCTTTGGAGACTGAACCAGCCCTCTTCTTCATTGGGACAACCTCTCACATACTGAAAGACAGTTACCACGTCCCACCTCATGGGTCTCTTTCGTTGGCTAGACATACCTAGTTCCATGGGTAGGATTCCAAAATGCCCAGTTGCTGGGCGGGCGTGGCCATGGTGGATGTGGCCTACTAGGAACTTCCGGGAGGGCCGTTTTTCGCCTTACCCATGGTCTGGAGGCTTGCCTTGGGCCTCTGGGAGGGAAAGAATGGCCTCCCCTGGACTCTGGAGGGCCTCCAGAAGCCAGAAACAGGCCCGTTTCTGGACTTCCGGTCCTTCCAATTTGGCCGTTTTTCTCCCTCCCAGAGCTTTCGCGCAGCCCCTGCCCTTACCTACGACTTCCGGTACTTCCAGTTTGGTCCGTTTTTCTCCCTCCCAGAGCCTTCGCGCAGCCCCTGCCCTTACCTACGACTTCTGGTCCTTCCAGTTTGGTCCATTTTTCTCCCTCCCAGAGCCTTCGCGCAGCCCCTGCCCTTACCTACGACTTCCGGTCCTGCCAGTTTGGTCCATTTTTCTCCCTCCCAGAGCCTTCGCGCAGCCCCTGCACTTACCTACGACTTCCGGTCCTGCCAGTTTGGTCCATTTTCTCCCTCCCAGAGCCTTCGCGCAGCCCTGCACTTACCCACGACTTCTGGTCCTTCCAGTTTGGTCCATTTTTCCCTCCCAGAGCCTTGCGCAGCCCTGCCCTTACCTCGACTTCCGGTCCTGCCAGTTTGGTCCATTTTTCTCCCTCCCAGAGCCTTCGCGCAGCCCTGCACTTCCCCGACTTCTGGTCCTTCCAGTTTGGTCCATTTTCTCCCTCCCAGAGCCTTCGCGCAGCCCCTGCCCCTTACCTCGACTTCCGGTCCTTCCAGTTTGGTCCATTTTTCTCCTCCCAGAGCTTTCGCGCAGCCCCTGCACTTACCTACGACTTCCGGTACTTCCAGTTTGGTCCGTTTTCTCCCTCCCAGAGCCTTCGCGCAGCCCCTGCCCTTACCTACGACTTCCGGTCCTTCCAGTTTGGTCCGTTTTCTCCCTCCCAGAGCTTCGCGCAGCCCTGCACCCTACGACTTCCGGTACTTCCAGTTTGGTCCGTTTTCTCCCTCCCAGAGCCTTCGCAGCCCCTGCCCTTACCTACGACTTCCGGTCCTTCCAGTTTGGTCCGTTTTCTCCCTCCCAGAGCTTTCGCAGCCCCTGCCCTTACCTACGACTTCCGGTCCTTCCAGTTTGGTCCGTTTTCTCCCTCCCAGAGCCTTCGCGCAGCCCCTGCCCTTACCTACGACTTCCGGTCCTTCCAGTTTGGTCCGTTTTTCTCCCTCCCAGAGCCTTCGCGCAGCCCCTGCACTTACCTACATCCAAAATGGGCTGCATGGAGATTCCTGAGATGGGCGGGGCAGGTGGGGCCAGCGGATCAGTTCAAATACCGGTTCGATGAACCAGATGCAAATTTATCATCCGGTTCGCCTGAACTGGTCCGAACCGGTAGAATCCCACCCCTGCCTAGTTCCCTTAACTGGTCATTATACGGTTTAGCAGCCCAGCCCCCACATCATCTGTGTTGCTCTCCAGGTAATCCTCAACTTACAACTTGTTTTAAGGGGTGGGATAGAACTGCTGCTAAGCATGTATTGATTTGTCTACTTGTTCCCAGCAAGCCAGGGCTGAAACTGGCTTACAAAACCCTTGCCTGGAAATGATTGTTTTGAACAGAGCTGGAAACAGCCCGACAGGTGGGACTTCCCGACCGAGGTCTCTTTTACAAAAGGAGAAGATGCCCGTTGGCTTACTCTACAAATCATGGCTCCAAATTTTCAAGACCAAGAAAGATGTACAAGGTAGAGGCTCACAAGCCCATCCCACCAAGGCCTACCTCACACACACACACACACACACACACCCTGAAATCAGCAATTAGGTCCATATCTCTACTACTGAAAATTAGTCTTGGGACTGAGCCGATTATGATGTTGGAATTGGGTGGCCTAGAAATCTGGCATGTAAATCAACAAACAAATAAATCCTTGATTGCATGGGCACAAGCCAAGTTCACCTACAAGGTCAAAAGCCCTAACAGGGATCCTTCCTCCCCCCCTCCCTTCTTCCCCTCTTTCCTTCCTTCCTTCTTTCCTCCTTGTTTCCCCAACTGCGACGCACTGCCTGGATTTCAGGGCTGTCCACAGGATGCGCTCAGAGAAGCCCAGGTGAGGCTCCCATCGCTGCCCTCCCAGCTCTGCGCATCCTCAGTGGCTTCCCAGAGAACTTTAACGGCACCTCTGGAGCGATTACAGCTGGTCCTCCACTTATGACCACACTTGGGCCCCGAATTGATGTGGCTAAGTGAGACATTTGTTAAGCGAGTCTTGTCCCATTTTACAACCTTTCTTGCCCCAAGTTGTTAAGTGAATCACTGCAGTTGTTAAGTTAGTAACACGGTTGTTAAGTGAATCTGGCTCCCCCCCACTGACTTTGCTTGTCAGAAGGTCATAAAAGAGGATCGTGTGATCTTGGGACACTGCAACCGTCATGAGTCAGTTGCCAAGCGCCTGAACGACCGTGGAGACGCTGCAACAGTCGTAAGTGTGAATAGCGGTCCTAAGTCACTTTTTCAGTGCCGTCATTTCGGTCACTGAACGAACTGTTGTAAGTCGAGGACTACCTGTATGTTGGCCACATCCTGGGGACACCTTGGCTGCCTTGGGTAAGAGATCAAAGGCTATTTGGAATTACGCTTTATACCTCCAGGGAAACGAAGGGCGTGTCCTGGACTTGTAAGGAAATATGCTCCCCATCGATGGTGAATTTCCTGGAGTATAAAGCGCCTAAAGAGGAAGAAGGAAAAGTGGGAAGATAATTAATAGATCAGGTAGAGCAGTGATGGCGAACCTTTTTGTTGGGGTGTGCCAAAGGCGCAAAATGCAATGTGCCCCGCCCACCCTGGGCATGCACGCACAACACCCCCGCCCTGCCTCTTACCTGGAACTGCGCATGCGTGCGCCTCCCAGCTGATTTTTTTCGGCCCCTCAGAGGCTCGAGGGAAGCCTCTGCAGCCTTTGGAGGCCAAAAAACTGGCCCGTTTCGTCACTTCTGGTATTTACGGAACTGCAGAAGCTTCCCTTGAGCCTCCAGGAGGGCGAAAACAGCCTCAAACGGGCCAAAAACCAGCGGAGAGATGCACGCATATGCGCAGTGCAGGTACGTTTGGCTGGGGCTCGCGTGCCCACACAAATGGCTCCGCGTGCCACCATCCCAGAGATACATCATGTGTTTATTTGACTTTCCTCCAATTTTGCCCCAGTCTGCTCACTTTTCTTGCTGCTAAGGCAAGAATGTTGAGAGCCAGGAAGCACGTAAGTTGAATGTAAGTCTAGTAAAGGCCTCAACGTACGACCGTAACCAAGCCCAAATGTTCCATGGCTAAGCAAGACAGTTGCGTTTTGCCCCCGTTTTACGACCTGCCTTGCCACATTTGTTAAGTGAATCACTGCAATTGTTAAAGTGACCCTGGTCTCCCCATTGACTTGACTTGCCAGAAAGTTGCAAAAGGGGATGACGTGACCCCAGGACCGTCATAAATACGAGTCCGATGCCAAGCGCCCGAATTTTGATCACCTGATCATGGAGATGCTGCAACGGTCATAAGTGTGAAACGTGGTCATAAGTCACTTTTTTCTGTGCCATTGTAACTTTGGTCACTAATTGAATGGATAAGTGGGTCAGCAAAGCTGGCTGGGGAATTCTGGGAGTTGAAGTCCACAAGTCTTAAAGTGGCTAAGTTTGGAGACCCTGGCTATAAGTAACGGTTATACACGGAGCCGGTTCTGACTGGTTCTGGAGAACCAGTAGAGGAAATTCTGAGTGGTTTGGAGAACCGGCCAATCCCACCTCTGACTGGCCCCACCTCCATCTCTTCTCTGCCTGCCATTGAGTCCCAGCTGATCGGCTGGGTCTCCTTTGGTTGCCCTGCACAGGAGAACGGAGCTGGAAAGCAGGTCAGTGGTGTAGGGAGGGAGTGGGGATTTTGCAGTAACCTTCCTGCCACGCCCACCAAGCCACACCCACAGCTCCCCTGCCACGCCTGGAAAGCACAGTGGGGTGGGGAGGAAGGGGATTTGCAAGCCACACCCACAGCTGATAGGCTGGGTCTCCTTTGTTGCCCTGCACAGGAGAATGGAGCTGGAAAGCAGGTTAGTGGGGTGGGGAGGGAGTGGGGATTTTGCAGTAACCTCCTTCCCCAAACCACGCCACCAAACCACCATGCCACGCCAAGCCACCCACGCAGCCACCCACAGCTGATTGGCTGCCCACACAAACCACACCACGCCCACCAAGCCACGCCCACCAAGCCACACCCACAGCTGATAGGCTGGGTCTCCTTTGGTTGCCCTGCACAGGAGAATGGAGCTGGAAAGCAGGTCAGTGGGGTAGGGAGGGAGTGGGGATTTTGCATTTCCTGCACGCCCACCAGCTACGCCAAACCACACAATGCCCACCAAGCCACACCCACCAAAAGCCACACCACGCCCTGCACCGGAAGCCAAGCCACACCCACCAAGCCAAGCCACACCCACCAAGCCAAGCCACCCCCACAGCTGATTGGCTGGGTCTTCTTTGGTTGCCCTGCACAGGAGAACAGAGCTGGAAAGCAGGCTAGTGGGGTGGGGAGGGAAGGGAAGGGGGATTTTGCAGTATCCTTCCCCTGCCACGCCCACCAAGACATGGCCACAGAACCGGTAGTAAAAAAATTTGAATCCCACCACTCGTTATACTACCAGTGATAGTAATTTTCCCTCCCCTCCCCGATATTTTCCTCCTAAACCTAATCTGAATCCACTTCCAGGGAATTCCAATCCATAATTCAGGTTCTGCCTTGGGGGCGAAGACCCCAACCTAACTCCAGCCACTGCACAGGAATACCTTTTTAACTTCTTTTTCATTTTTTTTTTTCCTTTTCACACGGGACCAATTCTTATTTTTAGCTGAAACCTGTTCCTGCCACACCAACCGCAGCCTGGTGGGCAGCCCGAGAGAGCGAAAAGTTGCTTTTTCCTCGCAAAAAAAGCCCAGGACTCAGATAGCTTGGCTCATTTCTCTGACCCTGCAAAGGTTTTCCCCTTCTACTGTTGCTAACAATAAAATACACCAAAGCAGAGGCTGGTAGGAGGGGTAGTTGAATGATTACACTTCAGAAAGGGAAACTAGGCGAAAGGTTTTTAGAGAGTGTGATGGGCTGTTACGAAATAGGAAATAAGCCAGAGTGCAAAGAGACTTTTACCCAACGGCATTAAAAGTCCATTTCCAGTCTGATTTAGGGATCTGCCTGCAGGAATATGACATCCATTTAGCCCTCTATATATAGCCATCCGTTTATCCCACACATTTGGTCTTTGCTCTCGGCTCCTTCGTCTAAGAATCACTCAGAATAGAATAGAGCTGAAAGGGACCCTGGAGATCTTCTAGCTCAACCCCCTCAATGGTATAATCCCCTTATACCATTCAAGACAGAATGAAGCATGAAGAGGTGGGATTCAGCCGGTTCTGGCCAGTCCTGGAGAACCGGTAGCGGAACTTTTGAGTAGTTCGGAGAGCCGGCCAATCCCACCTCTGACTGGCCCCACCAACCCCATCTCTGCTCTGCCTCCCATCGAGTCCCAGCTCATTGGCTGGGACTCCTTTGGTTGCCCTGCACAGGAGAACGGAGCTGGAAAGCAGGTCAGTGGGGTGGGGGGAGGGAAGGGGGATTTTGCAGTAACCTTCCCCTGTCACGCCCACCAAGCCACACCCACCAAGCCAAGCCATGCCCACCAAGCCAAGCCACGCCCACCAAGCCACACCCACAGCTGATAGGCTGGGTCTCCTTTGGTTGCCCTGCACAGGAGAACGGAGCTGGAAAGCAGGTCAGTGGGGTGGGGAGGGAAGGGGATTTTGCAGTATATCCTTCCCTTCCGCCCACCAAGCCACACCCACCAAGCCATACCCACCAAGCCACATCATGCCCACCAAGCCACGCCCACAGAACTGGTAGTAAAAAATTTTTTGAATCCTACCACTGGAAGCCTGGCTGGCTTGGGAATTCTGGGAATCCATCCCTCTGAAAATGACCAAGGCTGGGAAACACTGGTCTAAACTTATTAAAAACGAACTGAATTCTTTGCAAAACTGGCTTGTGCAAATTGCCTCTATTGTGGTTGGTTGAAAAAAAGCCTCTGCTCACCTGGGTGGCCAGGAACGGGAGCAAATGCACCGAAATGTTTCCAGGGAGCCGATGGAGCCGAGTTTCCATTGTGTGCCAAAGCCATGCCCCAAATACTCGCGATCATATCGCACAAGAGCCTCTGTGTGTACAACAACACACCCCCAGTCAAAAGTGCAGCTCGGCTATCTAACTTGGAAAGGTCACCTTCGGTGGTTCTGAGATCACATCGGCCAGCTCCTCTCGAAACCTGGGAGGTAATCCGCCTGGTCCCGGTGATTTGAACTTATTTAGAATGGATGTAGGAAGTCCTCCACTTACAACCATTCATTTAGTGACTGGTCAAACTTTACGACGGCACTGCAAAAAGTGACTTATGGCCGTTGAAGCATGCCCTATGGCAGAGGTCTCCAAACATGGCAACTTTAAGACTTGTGGACTTCAACTCCCAGAATTCTCCAGCCAGCATAGCTCACAAGTCCTAAAGTTGCCAAGTTTGAGGGGGGCTGCTATAGGAGATGGCCAGGCTGAGCCCGAGGGAAGGGCCCTATGCATCATGAGTCCCTTGGTGCCCACAAGGGGGACAAGTTCAGCACACCTTGAATTCCTTATCTACCACCAAATTGCCTTGACTGTTAGTAGGCCAGATTCTTGTAGAGAGCTTAAGCTAGCAATACATCTTGATACTCTTTTGAACTGCCTGGATCTCCCTGGTACTTGACAGACACGTTAGAAGAGAGAATAATAGGGTTGGAAGGGATCTGAGAGGTCTTCTAGTCCAACCCTCGCCCAAGCAGGAGACTCTAAACCATTCTGGACAAAGAGCTGTCTAGTCCGGGGGTTTCCAACCGTGGCAACTTTAAGCCTGACGGACTTCAACTCCCAGAATTCCCCAGCCAGCTTTGCTATGGTCACACGATCCCCTTTTGAGACCTTCTGACAATCAAAATCAATGGGAGAGGCCCGATTCACTTAACAACCGTGTTACTAACTTAACAACTGCAGTGATTCTCTTAACAACTGTGGCAAGAGGGTTTGTGCTGGCTGGAGACTTCTGGGAGTTGAAGTCCCCAAGTCTCAAAGTGGCCAAGATTGGAGACGAATTCTGGGAGTTGAAGTCCACAAGTCTTCAAGTGGCCAAGTTCCTCTGCCTTGGGGGGAGTAAGCATGAAATCAGAGTCACCTCTTTAAAGGTTTACACGGAAGGCCTCTCCCAGCCACAGCAGAGGCACCCCTGTGTCTGTGTGAGCTGCGAAGCGCTTCTTCCTCCCAATCATCTCCGAGTGGTGCATCCCTAAAGTATTTTCCAAATCAGTCTTACTGATCTTCCTTCTCGCGTTGGATTGGCAAGCATCCCCGAGCAATTCCTTTGCTCTTAGCAAAGCTTCCTATTCCACTGTAAGAGGACCCAGCCGTTGCTTGCTGCCCAGGAACACACACAGACTGGATTTGGGGTGATTCAGACGACAAAAGCCCCCCCTCCCTTTCAACTCAGAGGGCCCCCCTCCTCCTCCCTTTGTGATAGCACTAGAAGCAGACAGAAGCCTCTCTTTGAAGCTGCTCTTTTGAAAAAGCCCTCAGCCCCATTCTTTGGCAGAAGACAAAAGCAGAAGAGAGGTGGCCTCTGTTTGTTCAGGGGATGCATGGCAGGATCCCTTTGATCCTTTCTTTGTAATTAAAACTGTGTCTCTGTCTCTGGGCTCCCTCTCCACGGAGGCGATGCTGGCTTTAAAAAAGGACAACCTCTTTCCCTTTTGGGGGGGGGGGGGCTTCTGATTTAAGCATGGTATATAAAATCATACATTGCAATGTCCTACCTGTCAATGAATACTTCAGCTTCAACCATAACAACACAAGAGCACACAATAGATACAAACTCAAAGTTAACCGCACCAAACTTGATTGCAGGAAATACGACTTCAGCAATAGAGTGGTCAATGTCTGGAATACTCTACCCGACTCTGTAGTTTCTTCCCCAAACCCCAAAACTTTAACCTTAGACTGTCTACTATTGACCTCACCCCTTTCCTAAGAGGTCTGTAGGGGCGTGCATAAAGCGCACCAACGTGCCTACCGTCCCTGTCCTATTGTTTCTCTTATTCTTCTTTTATTTTTCTTATATGTACCCATTTCATGTATTCACAACTATGTATACACTTATACTTATTATCTTGTAAACAATTGGCAAATCAAATAAATAAATAAATAAAATAAATCACAGAGCTTTGATTTAGGACCGTCCTTGCTAGGAGCGAGATTCGAAAGTGGGAGGACCTGAAAACGAGACATTTCTGAATCCCTAAAAACAGACACCCTCACACCCCTCCCAGCCTCCTCTGGGTTGACTCAGTTCTCTTCCTTGGATGCCGGGAGCTGCCCACCCACCCACACAACCTCTCGCCCTTCCAGGCTCTGGAGCCACAGACACACAGCCCCCCACCCCATTTGCTTCCATCAAAACCCACAAGGCAGCAGCCAGACATACCCGTATTGGCTTCGTAGTCTCCGATGAACCTCTTGGTGAGAAACCTCACGATGAGGGCTGCAAAACAAGAGAAAAGGCGGGGGGGTGTTTAATGGACCCAGGAATTGCCACGGCGGGTAAAGAGGGGCAATTAAACACGCCCATTCACTGCCTCGCCACCCCATGAGTTTCATTATTAATGCGGGGGGGGCAGGGGGGGTTGGAAACCCCTCTTGCTGGCTGGCTCAGTAGATCAGGGGTCCCCAAACCTGGCCACTTTAAGACTTGTAGACTTCAACTCCCAGAATCCTCCATCCAACTTTGCTTTTTTACTTGGTAATTCTCCAGGCTAAATAACGTCTGTGCTCTTCATTGCACCCTTGAAAGACAGTTTGCCAGGCCTTTGGCTGAAGGTGAATGCAAGAAATTCACCTTTGTTTAACAAAAAGGATTTTGCTGGGACAAAGAGTCGGCTTAGTGCTTTTGGGGGAAGCCAAGGTCAGAACAGGGTCCCCAAACTTTGCCACTTTAAGACTTGTGGACTTCAACTCCCAGAATTCTCCAGCCAGCTTTAGTCCAAGGTTGAACTGTGGAGTCCTTGCTGCTCTTGGAGCTTGGGGGCGTTTTTTGGCATATGTTTCATGACCCAACTAGGTAACATCATCAGTACTTGAAGGGAGTGGGGTTTGTGGAGTGGTGGAGGAGATGAAGAAGGCAGGAGGAGGAAGAGGAGGAGCAAGGACTGGAGGTCCTTGGTGCTCTCTGAAGTTGGTTGTTTTCTTGCAGATGTTTCATTACCCAAGTAGTAACTTCATCAGAGCACAGGACTCTGCACACTGTATTTTCAAAGGAATCTCCAATTAAAAGAAAATATGTATAAAATGGTCCTCAAAAACCTTCAGAGTCATTTAAAAGCAGCATTTCCCACCTAGGGGTACATCAGGGAGTCATACAATAATATAGAGAGGATATATCACCACTCGAAAATCAGAAAACACCCCACAAAAGGGAAAAAATGGAGGAGGAGGAGGAGGAGGAGGAGGAGGAGGAGGAGGAGGAGGAGGAGGGAAGAGCTGCCGTCTTCTAGCCAGTGTGCACAGTTTTAGAATAGAATAGGATAGAATAGAATACAGTAGAGTAGAGCAGAGCGGAGCGGAGCAGAACAGAACAGAATAGAAATAGAATTCTTTATTGGCCAAGTGTGATTGGACAAAGAAGGAATTTGTCTTGGTGCAAATGCTCTCAGTGTACATAAAAGAAAAGATACATTCGTCAAGAATCATAAGGTATAACACTTAATAATAGTCATAGGGTACAATAAGCCATCAAATCATACTAGGAGACAGTCCATATAGATAGTAAGGATACAAGCGACAAAGTTACATTGATACAGTCACAGGTGGGAGAGGATGGTTGATAAGGAGTGATGAGAAGATTAATAGTGATAGTAGTGCAAACTTAGTAAATAGTTGGACAGTGCTGAGGGAATTATTTGTTTAGCAGAGGGATGGCATTCAGGGAAAAAAACTCCCCTTGTGTCTAGTTGTTCTGGTGTGCAGGGCTCTACAGCGTCATTTTGAGGGATGGAGTTCAAACACATCCGGGATGTGAGGGGTCTGTAGATATTTTCAGTTTTGTATCTTGACAAAGATTGTTAGGAATCCCAGAGGGGGAGGAGGCCTTTGATTTGGGGACCCAAGTAAGCTGTGCTCAGGTTGGGGACAGATGGAGAATATCTATTGATGTGTGGTCACTAGAAGTCGACACCGACTTCCCCATCCCCTTCCCTTTCTCCCCCTTTCCCCTCCCCGTCCTCTCCTTCTCCTCCTCCTTCCCCACCTCCTTCCCCTTCTCCCATCTCCTCCTCCTCTTTTCATCAAACTGAAGATCTCCCCAACATTTCGCCTCTGCCTGAAGTTTCCTTCCCATGAAGGGACCCCATGGGCCCCTTGAGCCCCTTCTTGCCAAAGGCCCTCAGGGAGGAAGATGCCTTACAGATTTCAGCTGCGCCTCTCACACTGGCAGCCCCAGGAAGCCGTCAGTTCCACATGACGGAGTGTCCCAGGGGGGAGAAGGGGGCCCACGGGATGTTATTGGAGGCTGGTCCAGGAGGCCTCCAGTCTTTGCTATAAATTTCCTATTGTGTTTTCACACTTTCAAAAGGCTCCCAACTTTATTTATTTTTCCCTGGCTTTCTCGCATTCTTTCGCCAGGGAGGCTGGGAAAGGGTGACCCTTCGCCACCGGTGTCACCCTTGTCACAACTCATTGTACTTCCTTGACTCAATGGAATTTCTTCCAGCAGAGGTGTTTTTTTTCTCCCTTCCCTCCAGCTTATTCCTTGGAGGAAAGGAGCCACGTGAGAACAAGGCGCTTTCTCCCAAGCGAAAGGCCAGCCCCAAAGAGATCAGCTCTGAGCTCCGGTTTCAGACCGCTCTTGGGTGGGTGGGTGGATGAAATCATCTGGTGGAGGCTGAGGCTACATGGGAAGATCCAGGCATGCATGCAAAGCTTCAGAGACATGATGTTCCCTTGACTTTCCTCGTGTGAAAGATTACGATGTTCCTTGGGAAGGAGAAGGAAGGAAGTAGGGGGCGGTTCACCCTTGTGCTCCCCACCAGTTTTCCCATGCAAACTGCTCCCAAGCAGAGATCTAGCTTGTCTGGATAAACATTCCTCAACCCTTGGCGCCTTTGAGATGAGTGGACTTCAAGTCCCAGAATTCCCCGGCCAGCCTGCTAGCCAAGGAATTCTGGGAATTGAAGTTCACCCATCTTAAAGTTGCTGCACACTGCACACACACACTGCTTTAGGCCTCCTGCCAGACTCTGAGATCAGAACCAAATTCCAAAAATAAACTGGCTGGGAAAATGGACTATTAAAAGGGACGGTAGCAGTTAAAAACCGGAGTGCATGGAAGGACCCGTGACCTTGACGTTGTCACTTCTCTTCGTCACATTCCCACATACTCACATTAACCCTCATCCTTGGCAAATGGGAATGCATGAGCTACATCTAGTAAGATTTATCACCGTGATCTTGTTTACTGAATTTTGTTTCACCCAGATGACATTCCCAGAGTGTCCCAGAGGTCCTACCAAGATGACCAGTCCTGAAGACCAACCAGGCCCACCTCCAGCCTTGGATGTGATTTGGGGAGTGTTCATAGTTCACACCTAACGAAGGTAAATCCTGACGTCTATGGAGATTCTCAGCCATCCAGGTCACGGTTGTCCCAGAGCTACTTTTCCAAAAGGCAACTGAACTACCTTAGTTTTTATTTGAAAATGTTTTGCTTCTCATCCAAGAAGCTTCTCCAGTTTTAACTCAGTTAGAATTTCAGTTAGAACTGGCTCAGCTTCCTGGATGAAAAGCAAAAACATTTTCAAAGGAAAAAAAAGACGGAAGTCCACTTGCCTCTTGGAAAAACAATTCTGGGGTAAATTCTGGTGGTTGCTAAGAGAGCCTGGTGTCCTGTTTTAAGGAGGACTTTGAAAGCCTGCCCAACCCAGATCCAGGCTCCAAAAGAAGACTAAGAAGAAAGAGAAGAACAAGGCCAAGGCATTGCCTCCTCTGCAGGTAGCAGCATCTGGAGATCTCGTAATCCACTTGCTCACTCACTGATACGAAATCCAGCATGTCTTTTAAAATGACGTTAATGTCCATATTTGTGCTTTTTCTTCTGAAAGAGTCTATCATCCCTGTCCTCTTGGTCAAAGATATACAAGGGCCATTCCTCCAGGACACAATTTCAGAATTCTTCACAACGAGCTACCACGCAGGTGAAATCTCTCCACTTCATGAAACCATCTGTGGATGCCGAGACAGCTTTTTCCCAAATGCTACTTGTACCCACCACCTGTCCAAAGAAGTGGTTTGGGGAACCTTGTCCAAGTAGTTCTTCTCCTTTGGTGCCTGCTGGATTTTGCTGCCTTTCCCCAGTCCCTTGTCTTCCTTCAGCAGCAGATGTGTCCATCTTATCCTGCCCTAGGAGCCAACCCACAGCATGGAAGCTGGAAGTACATCCGGGGTCTCCTGATCGACTTCCAACAAAGGATTTTGCAAAAAATTCACCAGTTAAGGTGCAAGGTTTCTGCGTGCAGGGATCTCTTTCCTACTTCCAGAGACCCCTTCCTTCACTTCTAGAGAACTCCCAAGAAGTCTGCGCTGATGGATGTCAGGCACATTGGGTAGACCAGACAGTAAACACAGCCAGGTAACCTAATCCTATTTTATTGTCAGGTTAAAGATTCTAGCAAGTCTGAAAGTTCAGCTCTCCCACCGTCTCCTTTACAGCTTGAGAAACCAGGGGCAGGTCTCTTCTGAATCTCTTTTTCCACCCGTTATCCTGCTGTGGGCTCTGCTGCCTCTTACCTGGCTGTTCCCTAGGCAGCATCTCTTCACCTTGTCCCCCAAAGGTCTTTCCCGCATACAACAACACTGGCTTAATGGTTGCCCCCAAATACTTAGGCCAGTAACTTTCCCTCTCCCAGCCCAGCTTACCTTCCGGGGCTCCTATGGGGGAAACGGGAGGAGGACTCCCTATTTATACCACCTTCAAGTTCCAGGACAAAGGAAGGAGAGAAAGCTAATACAGCTAATCCATCCTCAGGCCCAACATTTATGTTACTAAGCAAGACAGCCGTTAAGTGAGTTTCTGCCATAGGCAGCCTGGCCAGGAGCTAAGCAGCTCAGCCATCCCATGGTAGAAGACAGAATAACAGAGTTGGAAGGGACCTTGGAGGTCTTCTAGTCCAACCCCCTGCTCAGAAAAGGACGCCCTTTACCACTTTCAGACAAACGGCAGTCCAGTCTCTTCTTGAAAGCCTCCAATGATGGAGCGGCCACAACTTCTGCAGGCAAGCCGTTCCCGCTGGTTGATGGTTCCCACAGTTAGGAAATTTCTCCTTAGTTCTCGGTTGCTTCTCTCCCTGATTAGTTTCCATCTATTGCTTCTTCCCTTCCCTTCAGGTGCTTTGGAGAACAGGTTGAACTGCCCTTCTCTGTGGCAGCCCTTCAAATATCGGAAGGCTGCTCTCTTGTACTCCAGTCTTTCTCTTCCTTAGACTAAACATACGCAGCAGTTCCCACAACTGTTCATTGTTAGGTTTTAGCCTCCAGTCTCCTGGTCCTCTTTGTTGCTCTTCTCTGGACTCTATTTCTAGAGCCTCCCCTCTTTTCCCAACGAGTAGTTGGAAGGCCAGAGGATACACTGCCCCTCCAAGAGTGATGCCAAGCAATCCTAGGAGACTTCCACGTGCCTGCCAGTCAAAACAGACTGACTCACCAATTTGGACAGATTCTCCGCCACTCAAAAGTCTGCCTCCTTCCAATTGCCTTTAGTTCGGAACGATGTACAAATATGTCGTCGAGAGAGGGGTGTTTTTTTTTTTGGTGGTGGTGGGAAACATGCTCGGTGCTTGTTTTTCCCCAAGCAAGAATGACTGTTTCTTTCACACAGAACCAGGGCAGACGGTTTCCTCCAGAAATGAAAGCCTTTGAAGCATTTTTTTCAGGAACGGAAGAGTTTTTGTACAGTATATTTTTCTCCCTTGTTGTTTAGGAGCTTGCAACCATTTGGAAACATTTATTTTTAAAAAAAAAAAAATGCAGGTAGTCCTCAGCTTACAACCATAAGTTTAGCAACTGAAACAGCACTGAAAAAGGTGACTTATGACCAGATCCTCCCATTTATGACCACCGCAGCACCCCTAGGGTCACATGATCAAAATTCAAGTGCTTGGCGACCTGCATATATTTATGAGGTTTGCAGCGTTCTGGGGTTACGCGAGGACCACCTGCAACCTTCCCACGAAAAAGTCAATGCTTAACGATTGTGAGATTTGCTCAACATCTGCGGGGCAAAAGTTGAACCAAAGTTCCTAATATTGGGCATGATTCACTTAATGGAAATTCTGGCCCCGATTCCGGTCACAGACTTGTAACCCAAGTTTTAATGCCGATAATTCTCAGCTTATAAGAGTTCCTTCAAGGGTCGTTCGAAGTTCCAATGGCCCTGAAAAAGGGAACCAGGGCCAGTTTTCACACTTACGACCGTTGCCACATCCCTAGGGTTACGTGACCAAAATTCAGATGCTTGGCAACTGAATCGTATTTGTGACGGTTGCAGAGTGATCCCCTTTTGGGACCTTCGGACAAGCAAAGTCCATGGGGAAGCCAGATTCACAACCGTGTTACTAATTTAACCCCTGCAGTGATTCACTTAACAACGGTGGCAAGAAAGGTTGTAAAATGGGGTGGGGGTGGGGAAACATTAACAACTCTCTTACTTAGCAACAAAAATTTTGAGCTCAATTGTGCTCATAAGTTGAGGCTTACCTGTATGGGTCCGGGGGGGGAAAAGAGGCAAAGTGAGCAGGCTCTGAATTTGGGAGGGTTGCTTCTATGAATTATTTTTGCTGCTTTTCACCTCAATATGTGCTGCTTTGATCTGGGTTACTCTGGTGACCCACAAACTGACCGATAAAACAAATAAGATGCAACATTACAATGCTTGCCCACCAACCAATGACAGGTATCGGATAGGTCTAGTCTAGTGGAAAGAGGGACTGGGGAAGATGTGATACTAGTGTTCCAATATTTGAGGGGCTCCTACAAAGGCAAAGGCATCAACCTGTTGTGACTCCGAGACTTGAACCTGATCAGTCAGCAGATGTGGGTTCGAGCGAGGGAGAAGATCTGGCACTGAGATTCGAGCCTGCATTATTAAGTGACTTGGAGGGGAGTCAAGTAGAGGGAGAGGAGTTGGATTTGAGAGATGAGCCTGATTTATTGGAGGATTCAGAGGCCACTCTCTCCCCTGAACCTACTTCCCTAATTAAACCTCAGGTGTTAACTGTTAATAAGGAAAGTGTGTCAGGTTTCAAGCTGAGATGAAACTGCCGGATGCTGGCTGGATGCCAGAACTAGGGGGAGATTGAGACGTCAATCTCAATTAGAAAAGAGACGTCCAGCAAAGGATTAATTAATGAGACTGACACGCCCTCTCTCAGAGGATATAAGGGAGCGCACGACTTTGAAATATTTGCTGGAAACAAAGTGAGTTTTGCCTTGGAAAGAACTGCGTCTGATTTACTGCGTTGTGATTTACGAACTATACAGAATTGCCGGACAGATTCTAGGAGGATCGCCAAAGGACTGTGATAACAGAGCAATTGAATCTTCTGTCTCTGGTTTTGTAAAGTACTTGAACTATATAACTTGAAGTTTCATCTGTGGATACAGGTGGGACAGAACATCAACCTATTTTCCAAAGCACCAGAAAGCACAACGAGAAACAGTGGGTGGAAACTAACCAAGGAGAGAAGCAACCTGGACCAAAGAAGAAATCCCCCAGCTTGCCTCGAGAAGTTGTGGGTGCTCCAACACTGGAGGCTTTTAAGAAGAGACTGGACGACCATTTATCTGACATGGTCTATAGCAGAGGTCTCCAAACCTTGGCAGCTTTAAGCCTGGGGGACTTCAATTCCCAGAATTCTGGGAGTTGAAGTCCCCCAGGCTTAAAGGTGCCAAGGTTGGAGACCCCTGGTATATAGAGTCTCTGGCTCAAGCAGGGGGTTGGACTAGAAGACCTCCAAGGTCCCTTTCTAACTCTCTTATTCTATGAGAAGGATCACTCAGGTCTCACCACCGTCTGACCAGCTATCGAGGCTCCCTTGCAGCTTCAGCCCGAGGTTAATCCGGCGGTACCGACAGAAGTTTTGGGCTCAGTTGTGGTTGTGAGTCAAGGGCCACCTGTAACTGTTATGGTTTTTGCATTCATGCTTTATTCTGCTTCTGCTACTGAGGGATGCAATCGAGATCAAGAGAGGCACTACTGCCATTCCATAAAGCCTTAGTAAGACCACACCTAGAATAACTGCATCCAGTTTTACTCACCACATTATAAAAAAAGAGGCTGAGACTCTAGAAAAAGTACAGAGAAGAGCAACCAGGATGATTAGGGGACTGGAAGCTAAAACATACGGTGAACGGTTGCAGGAACTGGGCCTGGCTAGTCTAGGGAAGAGAAGGACCAGGGCAGACATGATAGTGGTCTTCCAATATTTGAGGGTGCGGGGTTGGACTAGATGATCTACAAGGTCCCTTCCAACTCTGTTAATCTGACTTTAATCTGATTTTGATGAACAAAAGGACCAGGGGAGATATGATAGCGGTCTTCCAATATCTGAGGGGCTGCCACAGAGAGGAGGAAGAGGTCAAGCTATTCTCCAAGGCACCCGAAGGCCAGACAAAGAATAATGGATGGAAACTGAACAAGAAGAGATTCAGCCTGGAAATAAGGAGAAACTTTCTGACAGTGAGAACAATCCACCCATGGGACAGAAGTTGTGGGAGCTTCATCCCTGGAAGCTTTCAAGAAGAGAGTGGACTGCCATCGCTCAGGAATGGGGCAGGGTCTCCTGCTTGGGCGGGGTCTGTGTGTTGGACTAGATGACCTACAAGGTCCCTTCCGACTCTGTTCATCTGTTGGCATCTCAGTCGTGGCTGATTGTCCACCCTGGCGATTTGTCAATGTCCAATGGTGGACAATGGAGCTTCTGGGAGACCCCAGCGGTGCCTTTTCCAAAAACGCCTCCGGTCTTGGCGCCTGCTTGCCCTCCTGCCTTTTCTCCCGCTACCCCCCGGCCCCCACGCCCCAAGATCTGCCTTCTTTCCCTGGAAAGGGGAAAAAACATCTGGTGAACTTCGGTGTCCCTCAAAACAAGCCGAGCTCAGCGCCGGAACCGCCCCGTTCAGTCAAAGATTAACCGAGAACCGGCTGGAGGCGCAGCCGGTCAGAAGGAGGAGGAGGAGGAGGGCGGGGGGGAAGGGGAAGCACCCCCTCCCCCGTTCTTGGGGTGGCTCCCCTGGGCACTTACCGGTCTTCCCCACGCCGCTGCCCCCCAGCACCACCAGCTTGATGACTTTGTTGGGCGCGCACTCCAGGAGCGGGTATTCCGGGATGGGGACCAGGAGGAAACTCATGGAGGGCTGCTGGGACATAGTCGCCCGGTCGGGCATGCCCCGAGGAAGGCCCGCGGGGGGCTCGGGGGGGTCCCGGGAAAGGGCGCAGCAGCCTCAAGGGGCAGCTCCGGCCTTCCCTGCATGCTCAGCCCCGCGGCATGGCCGGAGGAGCCCCAGCCCGGGCAGCCCCTTCCCCGAAAAGCCCCGCGCCAGCCAGGGAAACTTTGCAGCGCTTGCAAGCCTCTCCAGGGGGAAAAAAAAAAAGCTGACTCCGGCGCTCGGCAGCCAATCAAAGGGGCCCGGCCGGCATTCCAGCGGGTGGGCAGACGGAGCGGGGCTCCGGCTCTCTGCTCGCCCGCCCCCCGCCCACCCTTCCCCGGCCCCCCCCGCTCGGCTCGGCTCCGCAGCTCCCGGCTTTGCGGCGGCGGCGCCTTGGATTTCGAGCGTTTGCAATTAAAAGCGTTGGAAGGGGACTTGTGGGGTCATCTAGTCCAACCCTCCGCCCAAGCAGGAGAGCCTACCGCAGGGATCGCCAAACTTTGGCAACTTTAAGGCTTGGGGACTTCAACTCCCAGAAGTCTTAAAGTTGCCAAGTTTGGGGTCCCTGCTATAGAAGGAGATGCTAGTTCTCTCTCTCTCTCTCACCACACACACACACACACACCTCTCTCTCTCCAAAACACTTTCTCTCTCTCTCACACACACACTCTCTCTCACACACACACTTTCTCTCTCCTCCCCATCTTCTCCCTTTTCCTCTTCCACACTCTCTTCCCTCTCTCTCCCCACACACACTCTCACACATCCTCTCTCCCCTCTCTCTCTCTCTCTCTCACACACACACACACTCTTCTCTCTCTCTCTCTCACACACACACACCTCTCCACACTCTCTTTCTCTCTCTCTCTCTCCACACACACTCTTCTCTCTTCTCTCTCTCTCACAACACACACTCTCACACACTCTCTCTCTCTCTCTCCTCACACACACACACACACACACTCTCTCTCCCCCTCTCTCTCTCACCCTCTCACACACACACACACTCTCTCTCTCTCCACACACACCCTCTCTCTCTCACAACACACACTCTCACACACCTCTTCTCTCTCTCCACACACACACACCCTCTCTCCACCCTTCTCTCTCTCTCTCTCTCTCACACACACACACACACCTCTCTCTCCCCCCCTCCCACTCTCTTCTCTCTCTCTCTCTCTCTCCACACACACACACACCTCCACACACTTTCACACCCTCTCCCTCCCCACACACACCCCTCTCCCCTTCCCCCCCCTCTCTCTCACACACACACACACACCTCTCTTCTCTCTTCTCTCACACACACACACTCCACACATTCTTCCCCTCTCTCTCACACACTCTCTCTCTCTCTCACACCACACACACTCTCTCACATCTCTTCTCTCTCTCTCTCTCTCTCTCTCCACACACACACACACACACTCTCACACACTCTCTCTCTCTCTCTCACACACACACACACACTCTCTCTCTCTCACACACACACACACTCTCCACACCTCTCTCTCCCCTCTCTCACACACACTCTCTCTCTCTCACACACACACACTCACCAAAAACACTTTCTCTCTCTCTCACACACACACACACACCTCACACACACACTTTCTCTCTCTCTCTCTCTCTCACACACACACACACACTCACACACACTCTCTTCCCCCCCTCTCTCCACACACACTCACTATCTAACTATATCTCTATCTCTATCAAAAGCACTCTATCTGGAGGCTCTTTTTCCAACAAGCACAGCCAAGAGCTTCAGAGAAAAGGTGGACTCTGGGACAGGTGAAGTGGGAATTCCCTTGCAGGTGTCTGGAGAGGAACCTTCTCCAAGTGTCAGGGACAGCAAAGAAACAAAACCAGCTTCAAAGGGAACAGGTGGCCCAAGCAGATAAGACAGAATACACACCCATCTTCCCCCTTCACAAGAGATTGTTGACATGATCTGAAGAAAGAGTTGGAAGAAGATCAGGGAGATAAGACTTGCTAGACATTTCCTGACAAGAGGTGGTTTCTTATGAGGCAGGAGAGAGTTCAGGGTTCCTTATCTTGCTTGCTTACCTGTTGTAAGACCATCTGGAGGAAACTTTCTGGATTTATCTCACCTTTCCCTTTGACAGCCAGGGGCTAATCTCTCACAAACATTCCCAGAGAGAAACAGCCACCCCTAGAGAAATCCAGGAACTTCTTAATTTAAGTCAGTGTTTCTCAACCGTGGGAACTTTTAAGATGTGTGGACTTCAAGTCCCCAAATTCTCAGCAATGGCTTTGCTGGCCGTGGAATTCGGGGACTTGAAGTCCATATACCTGGAAAGCCCTGATCTAGATGGATACACATCAGTTTGTTCAACCAACCAGTATGTCCTGGCTCATACCTAATTCTAAACAAACGATGACACAAACTTCCACCCTCTTCTGATTAGAATTAGAATTATTTTTATTGGCCAAGTGTGATTGGACACACAAGGAATTTGTCTTGGTGCAAATGCTCTCAGTGTACATAAAAAGAAAAGAGACACTCGTCAAGAATCGAGAATCATAAGGTGCAACACTTAATGATAATCATAGGGTGCAATAAGCAATCAAATCATACTAGGAGACTGTCAATATAAATCGTAAGGATAGCAACTTTTCCAACTCACATGAGTTTCCAACTCATTTTTGATTAAATAGCTTTGAGGGAGATGGGTGGTTTAGAAAGATGAAATATAAACAAACAAATTAATTAATATGCAGCTCACTTCAAGATGGAGGATTTAATTGAGAGAAGACAGAAAGAGAGAGGATGGGAAGCTGGGTTGTGTGTAAGGCTTTTTTTTTTTTTTTTGACTCTAGCAACTTTTAACAGGGGTGGGATTCTACCAGTTCGCACATATTCGCTAGAACTGGTTGTTAACATTCTAAGCAGTTCGGAGAACGGTTGTTAGAAGAAATTACTGGCCTAATCCTGTAAGGAAGGCAGGAAGGAAACATTCTGGTGTTGCTTACAGAAACTGCCTCTCCGTTAACCCTTTTTACATTCTTGGCAGGACTAGACTTCCTGTCTCAGGAACTTCTCTGGAGTTTTTTTTTCCTCCTTTGCTGGTACTTTGCTTGTGTGGAGTGATCATTTAAAGTTACAATGGCACTTTAAAAAGTGACTTATGACCATTTTTCACACTTACGACTGTTGTAGCATCTCCACAGTCATGAGAGGCCAGGCGAGGAGATGCGTGCCTCAATGTGAGTGATATTGAGTTGGCCACGCCCAGCTAATAACATGACCACCAAGCCATGTCCACCCAGTCACATGACCACCAAGCCATGCCCACCACCTAAGCCACGCCCCACAGAACCGGTTGTTACAAATTTTGAATCCCACCCCTGACTTTTAAGATGGGTGAATGTCAGGTGTCCAACACTTCGTATATGTGATCTGCGTGCCTAATTTCTCAGATTCAGAATAATGTCAGGTGGTGCTCCATTCAAAATTCAAGAAAGAAAACTTAGACTCTTTAGATTAGAGCAAAGATGTCTTTTACTGAAAATGAAGTGGTAACATCAGTAGAATTCTGAATCTGAGAAATTAGGCGCGCAGATCACATATACAAAGTGTTGGAAACGTTCCCACCCCTCATAGTTCAAATGATTCTTCCAATTAAAAGTTGTGAATATGATCATGTGGGCATCTTCAGGTGGTGATGAGGCCTCTGTCCGTTGACCTTGGCATATTTTGATAAAGATTTGCAGCTGCGCAGAGAAAAGAAAGCTAAGCGAGAAATAGAAACTTAAGAGCAGGAATTTATACTCCCCTCTCTCCTCATTTACACCATACAAGAATGTAACACCTCCAGCTCTCTTCCCAGACGTTATCCCCCCTCCTCCCCCCGTTACTTATGGCAGCCAAAAGATGCAAAGCAGTAGTAGAAGATCTTGAAGGCTGACAGTGAACTTCAATTCCCAGAATTCTCTAGCCAGCGTGCTTGAGAAACCCAAGCAAGGGAACATAAGCTGGGTCCTGAAATGGAGAGAGGGATTATGAAATGGACCAGAATGAATTCTCCTGAGACTCGAGTGGTGAAATTCATGAGAAAATGGATAATGGTGAGGAGGAGAGGAAAGGAAATAGCAACAACACTTAGACTTATATAATGCTTCACAGTGGTTTACTGTACTCTCTGAGCAGTTTACAGAGTCAGCATATGTGCCCTCAAACAATCTGGGTCTTCATTTTACCAACCTCGGAAGGAGGGAAGGCTGAGTCAAGTAGCCTGCAGTACTGCATTCTAACCACTGCGCCACCACTATCACACATAACATAACGTAACAGAATAACACAATAACAGAGTTGGAAGAGACCTTGGAGGTGTTCTAGTCCAACCCCCTTTTCAGGGACTACAGTACTGGGCTAACGATACTGCAAACTCTATTTCAATATAGGAAGGAGGAAGTTCATTCAAGTCTATCATATTCATAGTCAAAAGAGTAGACTAAGCAACTAGAACAAGGATGTCCAACCTTGGCAACTTGGCTGCTTGAGGAATTCTGGGAAATGAAGTACACAAGTCTTAGAAGTTGCCAAAGTTGCACACCCTGAACTAGAATCTTCAGCTCCAGGGCTGAATATTACTTTGAAGTGCTCAGCACCTCCTGAGCATCAGTTGTAGCTGGAACACTTCCCCAGAGGGGCTCACTGGCCCAGATAAAAGCTGCTCCAAGGTTCATCCTTCCAGGTGTCTGGAGCACTGTGGCTCAACCCTGGCAATTTTGATGTCATTGAAATATATGCCCCAGTATACTGGCCAGGGAATTCTGGGCGTTGCAGTCCACCCATCTTAAAGCATGCTGGCCAGAGAATTATAGAAACCGAAGTCTACACATCTGAAAGTTGCCATGGTTGAAAACATCCCGTTGCCCATTGCAGAACATTAAGGACACATCAGGTTTGCTGGAACCTACAGAATACAGGTAATCCCCAATTTATAACCTGACTTCAAATTTTCAATGGCACTGAAAAAAATGGCTTATGTTTTCACACTTATGACCGTTGCATCATCCCCACGGTCACGTGATCAAAATTCAGCCATCTGGCAACCGATTCATATTTATGATGGTTGCAGTGTTCCGACAGTCATGTGACCCCCTTTTGCGACCTTCCAATAAGCCAGAGGTCTCCAAACTTGGCCACTTTAAGACTTGTGGACTTCAACTCCCAGAATTCTCCAGGCAGCTGGCTGGAGAATTCTGGGAGTTGAAGTTCACAAGTTTAAAGTAGCCAAGTTTGGAGACCTCTGCAATAAGCAGTCAATGGGGAGGCCAGAATAATTTTACAATCCTGTTACTAACTTAACAACTGCAGTGATTCATTTAACAACTGTGACAAGAAAGGTTGTAAAATGGAGGAGGGGGAATTTACATAACAATTTACTTGTCTCATTTACTAATGGAAATTTTGGACTCGATTGGGGTTGTAACTGGAGGATTACCTGTGGCCCCTGTACGTATGAGACAGAGGGACTTTCCAAAAAACTGGGGGTGGGAAAGACGTTCCCAGCCCCCTCTCTGAGGATTCCCCTCCCCGGATCTTTTGCAATGCCCCCTCACCAAGAATTGCAGCCCCCTTCCCTGCTTTTCCTCCCAGTTTTGCAGAAGTGGCCCCTATCTAACAAAATGAAATTCAATGCAGAGAAAAGGAAAGTCCTACACTTAGGCAAGAAAAACCAAAAGGACACATATAGACTGGGTGAAACCAGGCTCAATAGCAGTAACTGTGAGAAGGATCTTGGAGTCTTAGTGGACAACCAGCTAAATAGGAGCCAGCCGTGTGCAGCAGCAGCCAAAAAAGCCAACAGAATCCTAAATTGCATTAACAGAAGGATACAATCGAGATCAAGGGAGGTACTAATACCACTCTATAAAGCCTTAGTAAGACCACACTTAAGAGTCCCGCATACCGTTTTGTTCACCACATTATAAAAAAGATGTCGAGACTCTAGAAAAAGTGCAGAGAAGAGCAACCGGGATGATTTTAGGGGATTGGAGATTGAAACATATGAAGAACGATTACAGGAACCAGGCCTGGCTAGTCTAGGGAAGAGAAGGACCAGGGGAGACAGGAGAGCAGTCTTCCAATATTTGAGGGGCTGCCACAGAGAGGGGGGGGTCATACTATGCTCCAAAGCACTTGAAGGCAAGGCAAGAAACAATGGATGGAAACTGAAGAAGGAGAAATTCAACCTGGAAAATAAGGAGAAATTTTCTGACACTGAGAACCATCAACCAGTGGAAGAGAAGTTGCCTTCAGAAGTTGTGGGAGCACCATCACTTGAGTTTTTTAAGAAGAGACTGGACTGCCATTTGTCAGAAATGGTGTAGTAGGGTCTCCCGCTCGGGCTGGACTAGATGACCTACCAGACCCCTCCCAACTCTTGTTATTCTCCTCGATCTGTAAAAGTCTCTCCTCGCGCCGGGCGGGCCCAGAGAGGGGCGGGGCCGGCGGCGGAACGGAGGAAAGGGCGGAACTTTCCTTCTGAGGCTGCGCGGGCAGGTCGGAGCCGAGTGCGAGGGACGCGCCTCCAACCCCGCCGCCGCCTCTGCCTCCTCCACCACCACCACCACCCGGAGCGCTTTCTCGGTGGCGCCACCTGCGGCGGCCGCGGCTCCGGCGGCGGCGCTCCCTCGGGTGGCGGGGCCGGCGGCCAACATGGCGGCGGCGGCGGGCTGCGTCGGGTCGCCGCGCGGATGGCAACGCTGATGACCGTCCGGAGACTCGCCTCCATCTGTACCATGGTGAGGGGGGGCGGGGGAGACGCCCGCAGCATTAACACCCTCCCTCCGCAGGGGCCCTCCCTTTGGGGGAGGGGAGGGACGGCAGTGAGGAGGGGTCCGCTTCCCCGAGGAGGGGGCAGGCGCGGGGGTGGGGCCCGGCAGGAAGCCTCGGGGGCATCTCTCTGAGCATGTGCAGAGTGCTTTCTCCCGCGGGAGTGGGGGGGGCGGTGAGAGGAAAAGCAGCCCCTTTAAGGGACCCCCCCCCCTTTCCAAAGGAGCCTTTAAGGCAGGGGTCTCCAACCTGGGCACCTTGCTGGCTGGGGGATTCTGGGAGTTGAAGTCCTCCAGGCTTAAAGGGGCCCAGGTTGGAGACCCCTGCTTTAATGAGCTGGCTTTTGGGGTTGGGTCTTTTTTCTCCTCTGGGCGCCTCACCTATTTTTATTTATTTATGGATTAAATGCATATTGCTCCCCCCCTCTGGGGGGGCTGCTGGAGACCCTGCATGGTGCCTGGAATTCGAAAGACAAAGCCCATCATCCACCGTCTCCTGTCCAGTTCAGGAGAACCCCGGGCTGCTCCCTCCAATCCGGACCTTCCTGGATCCCAGATTTCCAGGCAGGATTTCTCTTTCCTGCTCCTTTTCTTTCTTTCTTTCTTTTTTTTTTTCCAAATAAGGACTCCAAAAAATAATAATAATAACATACTTCCAGTTTGGAGCCCCCTGTCTGGTACCATGCATCTCGCCCTCTTAACTAAGTCCATTCATCGCTTTTTATTTACGGTGTATGTTCTTTAGCGGGCATGCTCATTTGTTTTTCTGTTTTAGGCAGATGTAACAGTTTACTTTAATGCATCTTATCGGTGATTTGATTGGGACATCATTGACATGCAACTAAAACAATAAAAAAAGCTGTCATAACAAAATATGCAGAGTGCTTTCCAAGTTTGCGCACAATGGGTAAAGGGTTCTCTCTCCATTCCTTGATAGATTTTATTTTTATTCTGCTTTTTAAGTTTGTAAGTAATGCAAGGCAGCGATCATACCTAATACACTTCCTCCTCCTATTTTCCCCACAACAACCCTGGGTTGGGCAGAGGGAGGCTTGTTTTTTTCTTCTGCTTTCTTGTTCTTCTTTGGTCTGTTCCGCTTCGCTGCTTTAGTTATTTTTTCTGTATGTTTGTCACCGAAAACGTATCCTGGGTGGAAATGGCATGAAATGTGTGAATGCATCGTGAAGTACACCGATGAGTCATGTATGTGCTGTATGGACCTGAATTGCAACATGTAGCCTGTTGGGGAACGGGTGGCACCACAGGGTAGCTTCCATGAATTTAGTTAATTAAAGTGAGTAGGATCATATTGTTCCCCCATTTTTAATGTAATTTCATGTCATATTTTCTGCATAGAAGTGGAACAAATAGATGAAATGAGAAGCAATACAGTAATCCTTGACTTACGACAACGATTGAACTCAAAGTGAGTTTTGCTCCATTTCCCGACTTTTCTTGCCAAAGTTGTTTAAGGGAATCACTGCAGTTGATAAGTTAGTATAACCTGGTTGTTAAGTGAATCAGGCTTCCCCATTGACTTCGTTTGTCAAAAGGTCGCAAAAGGGGGATCATGTGACCCCCGGGACAGAGTAAGCATCATAAGTATGAACCAGTTGCCAAACATCTGAGTTTTGATCACATGATCACAGGGATGCTACAAAGGTCATAAGTGTGAAAAGTGGTCATAAGTCACTTGTTTCAGTGCTGTTATAACTGAACAAATGACCTGTTGTAAATTGAGGACTGTATTTAACAATATGGAGAGATTAAAATGTCTACAAATAGTAATCATAATGTATTAAATGTATATGCCTCCTAACTCTCAGTAACTCTGGGCAGTTGGTTATAGGTTGAGAAGCCCTGAGAAGATATGTTGGCCCTCTTTGACTCCAATTCATTTTCATTGAGTCAGGAACTTGCATTAGATGCTCTTGTAAAGTGGTGTGTCCTGAAAGTAGCACAAAGGTGTGTTGCAGTGCAGGTTCTTTCTAGCCAGCAAACATGAGATTTCTCTCTCTGTGTTCCTGAGAGAAAAAATAATTGATTGTCAAGACCAGAAAGGAAGGAAGGCTTCTGCAAATGAGGAAGTCCTTCCCCCTGCAGCTCTTACAAGCAATTCCTTCTCCCCTGTAGTAATTGGTGCTGCAGGATTGATGCTTGTACAGCATTTCATTCCAGTAAAGACCATCTGGAATTCTCATTGCTTTCTATTGGGGAAGATCTCTTGACATTTTCTATATTTCGTCTTTTAGCTTCCTTCCATCATGAAACTCAAGTGTCATGGGATAGTTTTGGCTTAGGTGAAGGAATGCAGTTGAAACTTCATCCAGATGAGAACTGTGCATTGTGGGTGAGAATAATCTGTTAATCTGATTGGAAATGCACAGCCTGAGTGATTTTCATTCTCCCCGAATGCCTCTGTTGATCTCCCAGCATTACAGCTGCTGGAAGTTGTGTTCAAAAATACCTGGAGGGAATGTGTTGCATAACTATGCCCTTAAGACTGAGCAATGGTGTTGAGATGTTGTCATGGATGTGGCATTCGGTTAAACCGCAATTGTGTCGGTGGTTGGGTGTATCATTTAACACTGTTGGCTTGTTTACCAACTGTGATTTAAAGGGAAACTGATTTTGCCTCCCTTAAACAGGATCTGATTACCATGCATGCTTTATTGGGGCTGATATTGCAGAAGGCTTAGAAACGACATCTGCAGCTCAAACACTTGTAGGAGCTAAATGTTTTGATCATGTAACATTTTCTCAGACCTGTTATGTTGGCTCCTTATTTATTTCCAGGTTGTGAAGTGCTGGTATATGTGAAGGCATTAAAGAGTGCCGTGTGATAGCACATTTTGCCTTTATAATCCAAGCCTGCTTATGGTCGAAGATTAGTTTCTGAGCATGGAGATCCTCAGCCATCCACGTCATGGTTGTCCCAAAGGTACTTTTTCAAAAGGCAACTGGACTTTCTTGGTTTTTTCTCGAAGACGTTTCGCTTCTCATCCAAGAAGCTTCTTCAATTTTGAACTGAAAAAGCTTCTTAGATGAGAAATGAAGCATCTTCAAGGAAAAACAAAGAAAGTCCAGTTGCCTTTTGAAAATTCACCTTTGGGATCCGTTTCTAAGGTTCTACTGTCTGGCCCATCACAGAGAGAGCCTTCTCACCAGTGTCCCCAAATCTTTTGAATTGTCTCCCCCATAACAAAGTTTCCAATTTTTCTTTCCCAACTCCTTTCTTTGAGCTTGTAGTTGGCTAATTACACCATATCAGTATTTCTCAACCTTAACCATTTTAAGATATATGGCCTTTAATTCCCCAAATACCTAAGCAAGCAATGTTGTGACTGAGGCATTCTGGGCATTCTGGGAATTGAACTCCATATATCTTTAAATAGCCACAGTTGAGAAACACTGCACTATATAAAATATTTAAATAAGATGTGTGTTGCAATTGTCTTTCTTGTTCTGCTGATCCCTTAGGTGTTTAATTTTGTGGTTTGACTTTCTGGGAGTTGAAGTCCACAAGTGGCCTTCAAGTGGCCAAGGTTGGAGACCCCTGCCCTAAAGGTCTCCTTCCAATTTTCTGATTCTGTACTCTGAAATGAACAGCATCTAAACACCAGCTGTGTCTCAAGGTCCCCCTTCTCTTTCTTTGAACCATTCACTTCAAGGCTTGAATATCCTAATCTTAATTTTTGCATTTTCCCGCTTCTTCCCCTCTCCTCCTTTAAAAAAAAAAAAATCATTTGAGGCATTCTACAGATCTTGGAAGGCTGCTGGGGGGAGCCCTTTGGCCTTGGTAAAGATACAGGTAGTCCTTGACTTAGAAAAGTTCATTTAGTGACTCTTCAAAGTTACAACGGCACTGAGAAGAGTGACTAGTGACTGTTTTTTCACCCAACCATTGCAGCATCTCCTTGGTCACATGATCAAAATTCAGAGGCCTGGCAATTGGCTCACACTTAGGACGGTTGCATGTCCTGACCCCTTTGGCGACATTCTGACAAGCAAAATCTATGGGGAAGCCAGATTCAATTAAAATCATGTGACTAAGCTGAACAACTGCAGTGATTTACTTAAATGACTGTGGCAAGAAAGGTTGTAAAACTGGGCAAAACTCATTGAACAAATGTTTCACTTAGCAACAGCAATTTTGGGCTGAATTGTCGTAACTCGAGGTTGAATTGTGGTCGTAACTATACTGTACCATCTGGCTGTAGATTTTACATGAGAGCAAAGCTCTTTTTGGAAAAGGAAATTCAGAGGTTGAGCTGGAAAAGCGTAGGAGGCGTCCCATGATTTTGTGTCACTAAGGGCCTGTCCTTGAGACTTCTGTGCAGTTGAGAAGGAGGCCACTTGCAAGCTATAATATATAATTTTGGTCTCGGCCCTTTACTGTTCCTGCATATCCACTGTAAGCATCCCTGTAGTCATCTTACCCAAGCAGTCTCCATCGAGGCGTAAATAAAAATCTGTCCCAGCTAAGCTAAGTGGAAATTTTAAGAATGACCATCCCAGAACCACCATCCGAGGGGAGGTTGACAAAGGCTCACCTTAGAAAGCCTCTTCCAAGCTGCTCTGTTCTTCCAGCTCTTTCTCCAGCTCCGGAAGGGGATCTTTTTAAAAGCTGGTATTTCTTTCTCTGCAGATCCAATTCATGATGATAATAAATCACCAAGCTGTGTATGTTTTCTTGTAATCCTTCTCTTGCGTCTACGGATTGTAGGTTTTTGTTGGAGCACATTGAGATCAAGTATCTATAGAATATAGAAGGAGATTCTAAGGCAGAAGTCTCCAAACTTGGCCACTTTAAGACTTGTGGACTTCAACTCCCAGAATTCCTCAGCCAGCTTTGCTGACCCACCTCCATTCAATTAGTGACCAAAGTTACAATGGCACAGAAAAAAGTGACCTTTGACCACATTTCACATTTCACTTGAAGTCCACAGGTCTTAAAGTGGCCAAGTTTGGAGACCCCTGATCTACACCAAGAGGGCCAATTAACCTTTGGATGACATGGGCAGGAAGGGGTTGACTAGTTAGAGTTGGAATTCAGCCCTGTTTCTGAACTGTTTACTGATCTTTGCTTTGCCAGTATGCCAGCGATGTCTTTCCAAGGAATAGCCTACCCTGGAAAGGAGCAAGTTTATATCTCGGATCTTAGATTAATTGAGTTGGAAGGGACCTGTAGGCCAGGGGTGTCCAACCTTGGCAACTTTAAGACTTGTGGACTTCAACTCCCACAATTCCTCAGCCAGCTTTGCTGGCTGAGGAATTCTGGGAGTTGAAGTCCACAAGTCTTAAAGTTGCCAAGGTTGGACACCCCTGTTGTAGGCCATTAGAGACACACAACAGACCACCCCCACTCTTCATGGCTGCATTATTTTACAGGCATTCCTAGAAATATATTTGCCAGCCTTAGCCACTTTTAAGTTGTGTGGACTTCAATTCCCAGAATACCCCAGTCAGCACTGAAGTCCACAGGAAGCAAGAGAAGAAAGCTGTGTATGTCCGCCATCTTGATTTATGTGCAAAAATAATAAAGGCAGGATAAAATACATAAATAAAACACTGCTCTAGAGTAAAAAATCATCCACAATTATTTTACAATTTATTATTGTATATTTCCATATGTTTTTCAGAAGCAATCTTTCCAGTGAAAGGTGTCAATCCACCTTGCTTTAATTTGTGATTTCCTTGGTTTTGGCTCGTCAGAATGCGAGAGTGTTGTGGTTGGATTAAAACAGTTATTAAATAGTCACTCATTCTTCTTTTCAAGCCATTAGATGACTTATTCTAGAACTTTGACCCTTTTTTCATATTCATTGCCAAAATAAACCCACATCCAGTTGCAGCTGAACATTTCTTAGAATTGTTATTTTTACTTGAAGGGAATAATTCTGTGTTTGAGATTTGGGTGCACAAAAAGGAGGACACAAATGCCATGGCTGACACTCCCACAGAACTCTATAAGCTACTTCAAAATTTACAGAAGGAGAAAAGTAGTAAATAAAATTCAAATCTTAACCCAAGCTGAAGTTTCTCGTTTTAATCCTGTCTCTGTTCCCCCTCATCTTATGTGCAAGGCCCCCAGGAATCTCTCAGGCTCTGTCCAGATCTCTGCCCAAATAATATTTTGTACTTCTGATTTACAGGATTTTATGGAAGTTCTGACTTGGTGGTGGAATGCAAAATCCTGCACTGCCACAACTTGTTTGCTTGTAAAATGCTCTGTGCATTTTACACGTGTCGTGCAGAACAAAAATTCTGTTCTTTCCAGCTTTGTGTTTGTTATCTCAGAGAGCACCCTTTGCATATTGTGGGGGTTCCACTAGTTTTGCAGTGTCTCAACCTTGGCGAGTTTAAGTGGTATAGATTTCGACTCTTAGAATTTTGGGAGTTGAAGTCCATGTGTCTTAAAAGTTGCCATGGGTGAGAAACACGGCACTGGAGTGTCTAGTGTAATTTCTGCAGTGGTGTTCAGGTAAGCATTTGGGATTTCAATACTCACTTCAGTGAAATTGGTATTAAGCCATCATTTTTCAAGCTCAGTCGTGTGCATGTAAGAATATTGTTTGCATCTGTCCTAAAATAAGCAGTACACCGTCAACTGTCAAGTTCTGTCGGTAACCCTTTGATTATATCCTGGGTGTGTGCCAGACTGTTTGTTAGGTTTTGTTTTCTAATCTTCCCTCCTACCTCATAACCTTCCTTACATGCTTCAGTGATTTTGTTACTCCCTTTGTGGTAATACTTAGTGCTTCTTAATTGGCAGGAATCTCCAGCAAGCAAATGAGTGGATTTGGGTGACAATCAGGGATGAATCAAGTGTGAGGTGTTTTCTTGACAAAGTGATGCTTCAGCATCCCTTCACGGGTACCATCTGTTATGTAACGTTTTTCATGATTTCATGTTTTTCTAAGTTTGACATGTTGCTTTAATACAGGTAGTCCTCGAATTACAACAGTTTATTTAGTGACTGACGTTACAAACACCCTGAAAAAAGTGACTTCTTATTACCCTTTTTCACATGCAGCTGTTGCAGCATCCCCAGGGTCACGTGATCAAAATCCAAACGCTTAACAACTGATTCGCATTTATGACGGTTGCAGGATCCCAAGGCCATTCTATCCCTTTTTGTAACCTTCTGACAAGCAAAGTCCATGAGGAGGAAGCCAGATTCACTTAACATCTGTGTTACTAACGTAACCTTTGGAGTGATTCACTGAATAATTGAATCAAGAAAGGTCATAAAATGGAACAAAATTCCCTTAGCTGTTTCGCTTAGTAAAAGAAATATTGGGGTCATAAGTCGAAAACTACCTGGATTAAGACAGTTATTTGTAATGCACGCATCCTGATCTCAAATGGTTAATTGAGCTGATTGGAAGCTAAGTTTGCAGACATTTTTTATTTTTCTGACTTTTGGTGAAACGGGCTGCTGCCCAGCAAGGGGGCCGGCCCTTCCTCCCTGTGTGAGTCCATCCCTATAGCAGAAGTAGATGGAGAGGTTTGCATCTTCCCTGGGCAGCTTCTGCCGTAAGTCACTATGACCAGGCCAGGGTTGGAAGCAAAGCTTTTCAAAGCGAAGCTCTTCGCATTGTTGTTCAGCTCATCCTGCCTTCCCAAGCATGACAAACCACACTGCAGTGGATGAGCTTGGCCAAGGCATTAGTCAGCGTCTCATCTCATTGCAAATACAGCTGGAGGAAGCATGCTAGGTAGCTGAGCCAAGGTTTATCCGCAGCAGATGCAGGCAAAGAGCTGCGAGTGATCATGCTTCATATGCAGTGGGGATCCCCAAACTTTTCGGCACCAGGGATCAGTTTCCTGGAAGACAGTTTTTACATGGACCTGGGTAGGTGGTGGTTTCGGTTTCACTTGCTTGCCCGCGGCTCACCTCCAGCTGCGCGGCCCAGTTCCTAACAGGCCACAGGCTGGTATCAGCCCATTCGCCCCAGGGATTGGGGACCTCCGATATAAAACATGGGTGCCCACACTTGGCTTGCCTGGGCCTCTCACTTAGCGAAGGGGAATTGTCTCCAGCTGCATATAAAATATCTAGTTATTGTAGCAATAGCACTTGGCAATTGGACTTATATCCTGCTTCACAGGGCTTTCCGGCCCTCTCTAAGCAGTTTTACAGAGTCAGCCTCTTGCCCCCCAACAATCTGGGTCCCCATTGTACCCACCTCGGAAGGATGGAAGCAAAGCTGGCTAAGGAATTCTGGGAGTTGAAGTCCACAAGTCTAAAAGTGGCCAAGGTTGGAGACCCCTGCCTTTGACTCAACATCCTTCACTTCCTGTTTTTAATCCCAGCTAAATTGAACGTATTCACCCAGACTCTTTTACTCCCCTTCCTTATCTATTCCTCCTTGACTTTCCCAGACTTCCACTTCTGTCCTTTAAGTGCACTTGAGAAGATCATTTCTGCTGTTTTCCTCCATTTTCGTCACACGCCACTTTGATCCTTGTTAACATGAATTTCCTGATTTCTACCCACTCTGGAAATTCTATCATATCATTAATGTAACACAACGCTTTTTATTTGGATCATAGACCAGCATAGGATGATAGAAAATGACAGAGATATAAAGATTATAGTCATTTCAGCAGTAAAAGTTAGTGTATTGCTAACATATTACAGCCCTATGAATACTACTACACAGTTACCTGAAAGATAAAATACAGACTGTAAATTCCAACATATTATTAACATTTCTTCTCCTCTAGCTGCTTTTATACTGTATTCTGATACAAAATACAGATCTAATCCATCTGCCCCAAAAGACTTTCCTAAGTTCATTAACTACTTTACTTCTGGAGTATTTTTCCTTCCCAGCTGTGCTGCTGGTTCCTTTCTGAAATAGTATGTATGTCAGGATTCCGTATTTCCATGGTCTTTTTAGAGTTGCCAGTGTATTTTTGCTGCAGTGGCTCTTTCTTTTTTTCAAATTCCTTGGCAACTTTATGGCTTTGATCAAAGTTAAAGGTCTCCATCACTTAGGCCTTAGCTCGTTTTCATCCTGGCCCCCTCCCACTGTGTGTTCAAATGCTCTTGAACCCCACTTTTGGTGTTCCTCGGGTTTCTCTTCTGGTTTTCCTCCCTATTTTTGCTTCACTATGCATCACAGTTTATATATTTGGATTGTATCCTGATGGTCCTCGACTTACAGCAGTTCATTTAGCGACCATTCAAAGTTATAATAGCACTGAAAAAAGTGACTTATGGCCAATTTTTCACACTTAATGACCATTGCAGCATGCCCTGGTCATGTGATTAAAATTCAGATACTTAACCACTGACTCATACTGACGACTGTTGCCATATCCTGGGGTCACATGATCCCCTTTTGCGACCTTCCAACAAGCAAAAGTCCACGGGGAAGCGAGATTCACTTAACAACTGTGGCAAGAAAGGTCGTAAAATGGGGTAGAATCCATTTAACAAATGTCTCGCTTAGGAACAGAAATTTTTGGCTCAGTTGACTCCCTGTATATGAATGAGACAGTCTTTGTGTACCGTATCTTTCCTTTTCCATGCCCAGCCTTTCCCACCCTGTGGTCTCCTGGATATGTTACCATAAAGGAGTTAGGTGGCTGGACTAGATGGGAGCTCTTATTCCATAGAGGAGGTCAGAGGAAGCCAACGCAATCCCACGTCTGCCTTCCACTCACTAATCTCCAGGCCTGCTCATCACCCCCCCATTCCCAAGGTATCTATAGTTCTTCTGTCTTTTTCTTTTTGTTCATTTGTCGTCTTTGCCAAGCTCAGATTCATCCAGGGATCATTTCCCACCTCACCTTTGGTCTTCATCAGACTTCATTCTTTTGCTTTATCCAAAAGTCTGACATTAAAATACTTCACCTTCCTGACGGTTGGCCTCTGACCTGATTTCCACAAATTGCTTAAAGAACATTCTGGCTTTGAAGCCTTCCAAACGCCGAGTTCCTGGTTATTTCTGGTTGCCATTTTTAGTCCTCCTTTAAACTCCATCCTCGGTCGTCTAAAGCAGGGGTCTCTGTTGAGGTAATTCACCGTTAGGAGAATGAGCGCATACAGGGAGACGTATTTGAGAGGAGTGTTTGAATAATACACACAGAGCACACAGATACACTGTACAGTAAATGTAGGTTTTTATTTCCAGAAAGGTTTAAGCAAAGTCCAAAATAAGCAATCCAAAAGTCATTCACAGGTAAATCAGTCAGTTTTTCAATCCAGGGATAATCCAAATATCAAATTCCAGTGTCAAAAACAGTTCAGTATCAGACTTACATCAAATCCAGTAATATCAGTCAATTAGGAAAAATGGAGCAACGGCAATACTTTCCAACAGAAGGAAACAGAGATACTCAGACACACTCTCTTCTGAGACTAAGACTAAAACAACCCAGGTTTCTGGCTCCATCTTATGGCCGTTTGAGAAACCACACCCAATTGCATGCTTTTGCATTCCCTTAAAGATACAGTACTAAAATGTTTATCCTAGTGTATATATTTCTAACCCAAATACCTGTTAGGTGACATATTCCTAACAGTCTCCAACCTTGGCAACTTTAAGCCTGGGGGAGTTCAAGTCTTTGCTGGCTGGGGGATTCTGGGAGCTGAAGTCCACATATCTTCAAGTAGCCAAAGTTGAGGAACACTGATTTAGACTCGCAGGGGTCTCCAACCTTGGCTGCTTTAAGTCTGGGGGACTCCAACTCCCAGAGCTGGCTGGGGAATTCTGGGAGTTGAAGTCCTCCAGGCTTAAAGCAGCCAAGGTTGGAGACCCCTGCTCTAAAGGTCTTCTAATATTCTCCCTCCATTCCCCCTTGCTGTTCCCACCGTTCCTTTCCCCATATCATCTTTTCCGTGTGTGCCTTGGGGTTTAATTCCTTAAACCTCACCCTCCACCCCTTCAACCAAGATTACAGATATATAGCACAATTTGCTTAAAAGTATTTGCCCCTTCCTGATTCGGTGTCTCTCTTTCCGGTTTGTACTAACTAAAGAGCCTTCCAGATAGGGAGCCTCCAGCCTGCTGCTAATGTGGTCAGACTAATCATGGTTCTTGCAGCTGCTTGGTGCCAACATAATGGTTAGCTGTGGGACTGGAGGGTATCAGGACTAGATCAGATAAAAGAGATTTCTTATATCTTCATTTGCAAAAGCTTCGTGGAAAGGTGTCAGTTTATCAAACGTGTTAAGCATATTCTACTTCTCATTTTTTGTTGTTGTTCAGGTGGTTATCTGGCATAAATCCCGATGCAAAAGATTTTCAAAGAAAGAAGATTGAGCAATTTTGGAGTGGAGAGGGTGGGATTTGTAGCCCTTGATTTACAATTTTAATAATGCTTGCAGATAAATGGACAATGGTGCCTTTAAAAATAATAATACACGTGTTTCATTTTGATATAATACCTGCCAGACCAGTTTTATAATGAAAACAATATAAAACAATTTACAGTGTAAGTCTTCAAACTAACCCCCAAAATAAACAGAATTAGCTGCAGCCCAGCAGCAGAATTTGCAGGAGCACCGCAACAGCAATAATATGCATAGCCATTTTAAGCTGCAGCTGCATATTGATCTGGGTTCAGGAAAAAAATTTGTACAGGTGTACTGAGAACTGCACAAAATACTTTGCACCACTACATTCTGGACCAGCTGCAACTTCTGAATGCTCTTCAAGGGCAACCCCATATAGAATACATTATAGTAATCCATGAGTAACTGTCACAATTGTCACTTTGCCCAAGACAAACGGTGGAGAGGTCTTCCTACCCATGGCTGCCACCGTTCACGAGTCCAGGAGGACTCCCATGTTGCCCACATGACTATGAAAGAACTAAACATGGAACATCTCTGGATCTGTGAAGGCCTTAAGATCCACAGCTATCTTATCATGCCAGGGTTGGAGCAGAGCCTGTTCTCCTCCACCCAAACCCCATAGCCTCCAGGTGGTAGGAAGGAACCTTGATAACATTGCTTGGTTTTCCAGGAGAGAGATATATAACTGAGTATCGTCAGCAGGTTGATGATACTTGACCTCAACCCAATAGAATACTTCACCTAGCAGCTTCATGTAGAGCAGAGTTCTCCAAACTTGGAGACTTTAAGACTTGTGAACTTCAACTCCCAGAATTCTCCAGCCAACATAGCTTGTGGACTTCAACTCCCAGAATTCTGGGAATTGAAGTCCACAAATCTTAAAGTCTCCAAGTTTGGGGACCCCTGATGTAGAGGTTGAATAGGAGTGGAGAGAAAGTGGAGCCCTGAGGCAACCTATAAATCAGGGCCCTCAGTTCATTTCTCTCCCGGAAGAAATGGAAATGACTGGAACTGATTCGATAGAAAAGGAGAAGCATCAAAGCACCTCCAAGCCAGCTGAACGGATGCCGTGATCGAGGGTATCAAAGGCTGCTAAGAGATTAAGGAGGGCCAGGATGATGCGCTTACAGCCTCATCCCAAACTCGCCACAGGGTCATCAACCAATGCAGTCAAAACCACCTCAATATTACGCCTAAACCTGACTGGAAGGGGTCCTAATAATCTGCTTCTTTCAGAACTTTCTGGAGCTCGTAGGCCAGTTATCTGTGGCCTGACAAAAGCTGTCCAGATGGGTTGAATCAAGCAAGGGTCTCTTATGAAGGGGCTGGGAAGCCATTTCTCTCAAGGCAGGTGAAACCCACCTTTTTTTTTGCAGAGAAGCACCACCCAAAGGTAGTTTTTTTTTCCAAAAGTCAACTGGACTTCCTTGGTTTTTCTCTTTGAAAATGCTTCGCTTCTCATCCAAGTAGCTTCTTCAGTTCTGGAACTTCTTGGATGAGGAGCAAAATGTTTTCAAAGAAAAAAAAAAAACCCAATAAGCCCAGTTGCCTTTCAGACAAAGCACCTTTGGGACAACCATGATCTGAACGATTGAGAATCTCCATGGACATCAAGCATTTGCATCTTGTGGACCCAGACACCCATCATCCCTTGGGAAACTTTAACCGATCAGGAGGGAGAGGCACCTGACACCCAAGTGGCCAAACTTGGAGCGCTGAAGATTCTGCTCACTTCATTCATAGCTATCTCATGGGGGAGACTCTTCGATTCACTAGAGCAGGGGTGTCCAACCTTGGCAACTTTAAGACTTGTGGACTTCAACTCCCAGAATTCCTCAGCCAGCTTTGCTGGCTGAGGAATTCTGGGAGTTGAAGTCCACAAGTCTTAAAGTTGCCAAGGTTGGACACCCCTGCACTAGAGGTTTCTGTGAATGGAAGGAATAGATTCTGGTGCAGAGATTTGCTGATTTTGCTTGGCCTCTAGAGATTTATTTATTTTTTGCCAAAATTATCCAATGAGTTGGTGAGCCCTATTTAGGTTATAAATATTATGTTTGCCTAATGTATCTAACTCCTCCATTTATTCTGTTCTGCTCTTTTAATCAACATGTTTTAAAAATGTTCTCCAGGATTATTTTTACAAAAATGTTTCAGGCGTTAAAATGGAACTTTAGTGCATCAAAGTACATTAAGCTTTATGTGCAACACCTAGAATGGTATTTTGGGGAAAGAAGATTCAAAATCAAGGCTTGTACAATCCCAAACTGGCATGCAAATAGATGATGTGTCTTAAGCATCTTTACTGGGAAACCCTGTGAGGCAATAAATCTGTTCTTATTTGTCCATGGATGCATTTCATTGCTCAATAAAAGAACAGTTGCAACAAACAGGCTATACAAGATGGAGGAATACAATATGTTTTCCACAAATCAAATATAAAAACAGGCTTTAAGTAGCGAGTTGTATTACAATATTGTAATAAAATATTGGAGTAAGAAATGAGAGAACATATCTGCCCAATTTAATTGAGTTGTTTACCCATAAAAAGATCCTACTGGCTTGTCAAAGAAGGTTCCAGTTTAGACTTTTCTGATGATCCATATGAAGTATCTGTCTTAAATCCACTCCTTTGGACCGTCAACACAAATATAGTCAAATAAGCTGGTATCACACATTCTTCCATGGCTGGAGGTTTAGCATTGCTGTTTGTTTTATTAACAGGCTTGTAGTCTTGGGCTGTTCTGAAGTTTTGTGTTCTCGTGGCACCAAGGGACCGTAGTTGAGGTTCTTCCAAAAGGGATGAGGGATGGTCATCGGGAAGCAGGAGAAAGTAGTTGTTTGTCTCAAGGGTAAGGAAGGAAGGAGGCTCAGGAAATTAGCTCAACTGGAAGAAAGAATTGGGGTTACCAGGAGGACAAATGTTGACTAACTGCCAAGGCTTCCCAGCGTTTGGAGACTGCTAATTCTGGCAGAGGAGACTGGACACGTTGGCAGATCTAAGACAAAATAGGAGAGGTAAATTATTGTGGTAAAATAGCTAGTTTTCCTTCAGGTAAATATTTATTTGCATCCCGGTCATTATGTTTCTCATGTTACTATAAGCAATTCTTTGCCACTGTAGAATTTGCATCAAACGTTCAGGGGACACTTCTGCCAAATGGGACTTCATGCTAACACAGCATTGAGAGCCATGTGGCGCCATGGTTAGAATGCAGCATTGCAGGCTGACTCTGCTCACTGTCAGGAGTTCAATCCTGATGGGCTCCAGGTTGACTCAGCCTTCCGAGGTCAATAAAACGAGGACCCAGATTGTTGGGGACAATGTGCTGACTCTGCAAACTGCTTAGAGAGGGCTGGAAAGCCCTATGAAGCTGTTTAGAAGTCAAAGGGCTCTTGCTCTTGCCAGGTGGCTCCTCGGCAGCCGTTCAATAGAATACTTTATAAGTGTCTCTTTTTCTTTTCAGCAGCCTTTTTCTTCCGAATTGGAAGGAAAGAAACTTGTTTCGTTGAAGGAAGCATAAATAAAGGAGGGGACACAATTGAAGTTCACGCACCTCAGTTTTTGTATCTATTGATCTGCTTCCCTGTCTTAACAATTCTACTTCACCGTTGGCTACTATATACCTTGGGCCCCAGTTGCTCTAAAGCAGAGGTCTCCAAAACTTGGCAACTTGAAGACTTGTGGGCTTCAACTCCCAGAAGTCCACAAGTCTTAAAGTTGCCAAGTTTGTGGAACCCTGCTCTAAAATGACACCTCAGAGTGTACTATTGACCTGAAGTTAGAAAAAGGGGCTTGCACTCCTCCATACCCTAGGACAGGGTCTCCAACCTTGGGCCCTTGAAGCCTGGCGGACTTCGACTCCTGGGAGTCAAGTCTGCCAGGCTTCAAGGGCCAAGGTGAGACCCTGTCCTAGGACACAATCTTTTCTGTATTTAAAAATGCTTCCACTCCCTGGTATACCAACTTCTCAAGGTGTGGGAGGGCTCCCTTCTGAGGTTGAGAAACACCACCATGGAAAACTCCAGCTGTATTCTGAAGTGTCCCCAGTCAAGCACAGGGACACCACCTCCAGCCCAAGGGAACATTCCCAAAGATCCTTGCTAAGTTTCTGTTTCGTGTGTTGTGTTTTAACATCAGTTTTAATTCTTTGGGCACTTTCTGAATCGGGGAGCTCTCCTTTGCGGAGGTAGAGATGTTATCGATGGCATTTTGAAAGCAATTTATTTCTTTTTTTTAAAGCGATGATTGCACAAGTCTTCGGAGACCCCCGGTATAAGAGGTGAAATGGGTTTCTAAAGAGAGCAATGCATTTGCAGTCCTTGCAAAAACCCAGTTGCAAAATGTTCTCCAGGATATTTCCATTTAGCAGGTTTTGTTTGTTGTCAAGCTGAAAGGGTTTCATGCTGCATCTTTTCAGTTCATTCATAGTTTTGAAAGGGGAGCTTTTGGACCTGCAAGTTTAATGGCAAGAAATGGATTCTGCTTTATTAAAGGCCTGTTTCAAAGTGTTTCCTATGAAATTAGGAATTGCAGATGCTCTTATCGTTAACAGCGAAGAATATTCCCTCTATACTACTTTTATTTTACTCTTTAATTTTACTACCTCTCGTTCTCTCATCTCCCTTTGCAGTTTGGCTCTTGGACAAATCAATTTTTAAAAAAAAATTGAAGCAATACTAGGAAATTTAAAGGGAGATGTGGCATAGCAGTAGGAAATCTGAGATATACGTCAATGGAGGACTGTTTTGTTGATTTTCTAAGGACCTTTCATTTTGTGTTTCAAGCTTTGTTTATATACTAACATAAGCAGCATTTTTATTTTTTATTTTCCTTGTGTTAACTTGTGGTCAAAACAATGCACCAAACAAAACATAACTGAGAATGGCAGGAAGAGTTGAGGGAGATTCTGCCCTTCCTTCCCCAAATGACTAAATCAATCAGGCCTTTTAGTTCTTGATCAAGTTGTGTGATGGAAAACGTTTGCTGTGTTGACTTCACTTTTGCTGCTGCTGCTGCTGCTGCTTAATAGACCAGTATAGTTAGTATTAAAATACAGACTGCACCTGCTCTTTATAATAAATGTGCTTTAGGGAGTAGCGGGAGCCTTTCAACATTTTGATAAGTTGCAGACGAACCATTTACTACATGGAAGATTGCTGTAAGAATGCTGGATAATAGCAGATTATTAGAGTTTGGTCTAGTGTCTTATCTGCTGGTGGTGGAATTCTCCCTTCACAGGTTGTAGTCTTTTCTTTCCCCAAAATTTACATTTGGAGACCCATCAGTGTAAATACGAGCAGTGCCCTGTGTTGTTAAGTGAATCACTGCAGTTATTTAAGTTGGTAACATGGTTGTTAAGTGAAACTGGCCTCCTCCATTGACTTTGCTTGTCAGAAGGTCGCAATCACGTGACCCCAGGATACTGGAACCGTCATAAATAGGAACCAGTTGCCAAGCGTCTGAATTTTGATCACGTGACCGTGGGGATGCTGCAACGTGCTGTTGTAGCTTTGAACGGTCACTAAATGAACCCTTATAAGTTGAGGACTACCTATGCCCATTTCACGTGTCTTTGTCTTTCCTCTGTCTTGTCTTCCAGGGCGCCAATGCCTCGGCTTTGGAGAAAGAAATTGGTCCGGATCAATTTCCTATAAATGAACATTACTTCGGCTTGGTGAATGTAAGTGGCTCTTTTGTGCTTCTTGGGGAGTTGTCTGATCGTTGTGTTGTCTTTTGTCATCCCTGGATTCGGAACCGAACACCCCGGAGTACCCCCTTGAGTTGACTACTCCAGGAGCCAGTTTGTATCCCGAGCCTTGGAAAGTCTGCTTAATACAAATCGACCTTTACAAAGTGAAGTAAAAGCAAGAGTTAAAACATTGGCCATTTGTTTGCTTGAGGAAGTTTCTGAATTGGTCCGATTTGTTAGGAAGCAGCAGCAGAAGCGTGTTTCCAGCCAGCCTGAGATACAAACCCGAGAGCACAGAGAAGGGGGGGGGGCTGGCCCAGAAAAAGCTACCTTCCTACCCTGCAGCCCCCCCCTTTTAAAAACAAAAACTACAAACCTTTGGGCCCCAGAGTTTGCAAGTGTTTGCTCGTTGTGAGAGCTTAAACCTGCCCTAGTCCTATGAAAGTAAACCTTAGGCTTGACCCAGGAATGGTCAGCTTTGAGCTTGTATCTGAAAGCTGAATCAAACTCCTGGATGTGTTGATGGGAGCATCCCAGGAGAGGAGAATTCCATGGGACACAGCCAAGAGGGAGGTTCAGAAACAGCATGGAGGGAATCGTAATAGGCACAGAAGTCCTGAGATGCCGAAACACATCGGTCAGGTCAAAAGTCCATGGCACTTCTCCCTGCATGGAAGCAAAATTGCAGAAGGCTCTACAATGACCCCGGTAAAGCTACAATCAAAGGCCTTTCAACTTGACTCAGTTTGCTGCTTTGAGGCAAGAGGTTCACACTTCTGCTTCAGGGGTGATTGGATGGAAGATTACTTGAACCAAAGCACCCTCTCAAAGCTTTCCACAGCCTGGGGTTGAATAACACACAGCTCCCAATACATTGTTTTCAATAGGCAAATATTAGTTTTATTTATCCTGAGAGTCTTGATGTGGATGGAGGGAGCTGTTGCAGGGAGGAGGAGGAGGAGGAAGAGGAGGAGGATGTACTCTGAATGTCAAATGATTTCTCCCAGGGGTGATCATCCCTTCAGATTCTCTTTTCTTTCTCTGAAATGAAGCAACTTTCAAATGTGACAGATGCAAACATCTGCTTTCAGCTTTGTAAACAGGAAGTATGTAGACACTGTCTTAACTCATCCCTTGGGCATTTTTCTCCTAAAAGTGCTGGTCCCTTCTCTAAATATTCTTGATCTGAGCTGACTCCGGAAAGAACCTCCTCTAACTCTCCTTGGCATCCCATCAGAGTTCTGGCTGCTGCCGGGCTCCGTGCATAAACCTCGCTCTGGTCACAAACAGCGCCCTCGCCCGGAGCACCACCTACCCATCCCTGACAGTTGTCACAGCATAGCAACAGATTCCTCTGGAGCAGAGGGGTCCAACCTTGGCTACTTTAAGACTTGCGGACTTCAACTCCCAGAGTTCCTCAGCCGGCAAAGTCTTAAAAGTGGCCAAGGTTGGAGACCCCTGCTCTGCAGTGACGAGCAACAGGACACGGTTCCCCTCCATAATTAATTAACATTGCCGGCTTGTGAAACGAGTGGGAGGGTGGGCCAAGTGGCATTGCAGAGCTTTTTAAAAGTCGGGGTCAGCTCCCTTCACTGAGGGTCAATCAAGAAAATACTTCATGCCTCTTGTGGTGAAGGGCAGCTGTGGGACAGTTCATGGTTGAGGAAGTCCTGACAAAGCCCCCCCAGACCAGCCTACAAGGCTTGCAACCCCAAGGCGGCGGTTGCAGAGGGAATGCCTTTGGAACTTCTCATGCTCCCTGCGGCTCTTGAACCCTCAAAAAAGATGGTCTTTCCCTCAAATGTCTTTTTTGGGAGAATATTGTGTGCAACACCTTCATCTTTTATGCTTATTTTGCCAGCCTCCCCCTAATCATCTTCCTTGCCAGCTAAAGTTAGAAGGCATCTTGGAGGCCGCCTGGTCCAATTCCCTGCTTGAGCAGGAGATACTCTACTAGGCGGGTCCAACCTTGACGATTTTAAGACTTGTGGACGTCACCTCCCAGAATTTTGGGAATTAACATCCATAAGTCTTAAATTGTTTACAAATTGTCTGTAACTAGACACAAGGACAGTTTTCCTCCGAATGCCATCGCTCTGCTAAAGAATTAATTCCCATAACTCTGTCAAACTATTTACTAAGACTGTATTACTCTTATTCTTCTCATCCTGCCTATTACCTATCTCCTCCTCCCTCTTATGACTATAACCTTGTTGCTGGTATCTCTACGATTTATATTGTTTTGTTTCCTAGTATGATTTGATTGCTTATTTAGTAACCTATGACTATCAGTAAGTGTGGTGTCTTTTGATTCATGACGAATGTATTTTTTTTTCTTTTTATGTACACTGAAAGCTTCTGCACCAGACAAATTCCTTGTGTGTCCAATCATACTTGGCCAATAAAGAATTCAATTCGATTCTACTCTACTCTACTCTACTCTACTCTACTCTACTCTACTCTACTCTACTCTACTCTACTCTTATTCCATATTCCATATTCCATATTCCATATTCCTATTCTATTCTGTTCTGTTCTGTTCTGTTCCTATTTTCTATTCGATTCTAAGTCTTAAAGCTGCCAAGGTTGGAAACCCCTGTGCTGCTATACTCTTGGTTTCCTTAGTTCTCTTTCGCCTGCAGTTGCCGTGGCACACAGACAGGACCCCCTTAGTGACTTTCCTTTTTCCCTCCTCCCAGTTTGGAAACACCTGCTACTGTAACTCCGTCCTGCAGGCCCTTTACTTCTGTCGTCCATTTCGGGAAAAAGTGTTGGCCTACAAAGTCCAGGCCCGCAAAAAGGAGACCCTCCTGACCTGCTTGTCGGACCTCTTCAACAGCATTGCCACCCAGAAGAAGAAAGTGGGGGTCATCCCCCCCAAGAAGTTCATTTCCCGGCTGAGGAAAGAAAACGGTAAGGGAGCCTCTCGCTTCCTGGGAGACGGAGGAGGCCTGAGAGCTCACGAGGGGCCGGTTTGGGTGGACTGGGAGCCGTTGGGCTCGGAGGGCCCTCAGAAGCACCTGGCTCGGAACGGGGGGTTTGTGGGGACAGAGGAAGCCCCCTCCTGCAGGCAATCCTCGACTCACAGCTGTTGGTTTGGCGACCGTTGTCACTAAACCTGTGTCGGACGACTGTTTTCCACGCTTACGACCATGGCAGCCCCCCCCCAAAGTCACCTGATCAAACTCCAGGCCCTTCAGGCAACTGATACTTACGATGGCTGCAATGTCCCAGGGGGGTCACTTGATCCCCTTTTGCGACCTTCTGACAATCAAAAGTCAATGGGGAAGAGCCAGATCCACTTAACAACCGGGTTACTAACTTAACCAGTGATCCACTTAACAACTGGGGCAAGAAAGGTCACAAAATGGGGCAAAACTCACTGAACTGTCTCGCTCAGCAACAGAAATTTTGGGCTCAGTTATGGTCATAAGTGGAGGACCACCTGTACTGGGGTAATCAGCATGATGCACGGACACACCTCTCCATTAAGCTTCCTGCCCCACTTAGCCTTTAAAAAAGAAATCCTGTTAATTTAAGAATCAAGCTACTTGCAAACAGCCAATCACCATATTGACCCATATCCAAATCCCCTCCTCTACAAACACAGGTGATAGAGGGCATCCAGGTTCAACGTCTGATTAAAGAATTTGTTTGTTTGTCAAACATGTACAAGATAACAAGTGTAGGTATGAATGTAAACAAGAACAAAGGGAGTAAATACAGATAAATGGGGACAGTGAGACAGGGACGGTAGGCACGCCGGTGCACTTATGCACGCCCCCTTTAAGGACCTCTTAGGAATGCGGTGAGGTCCACGGTAGGCAGTTTGAGGTTGAAGCTGCGAGGGGTTGAGGCTGTAACAACAAGAGCCGGGCAGGGCGTTCCAGGCGTTGACCCCTCTGTGGCTGAAGTCCTATTTTCTGCAGTCGAGTTTGTAGTGGTTTACCTTGACTTTGTATCGGTTATTTGCCCGGGTGTTATTGCGATTGAGGCTGAAGAAGTGGTTGACAGGCAAGAAGTTTTAGCAGACAATTGTGTGTACTATGCTTAGATCGGACTGCATAAGAATAAAAGTGAAAAATTAAATAATAATAAAATAATAAAAAGAAGAATATCCTTTAACTGACTAGGCCAACATTGAGAACTAGTTAGCAAGTAAATCAGACTCTCGTGGTAATCGCTTTGTAACTCTGCCCATCATTGTGTTGTCCTTTGCCCTTAACTACAGCCATTCATTTTAGTGACCGTTCAAAGTTACAACGGCGCTGAAAAAAAACTGACTTACGATCCTTACAACCGTTGGAGCATCCCCAGGGTCACATGATCAGAAATAGCGTGCTTGGCAACTGGCATGTCCTTCTAATTGTCCCAGAGTGATGTGATCATTTGCCTCAGAGTGGTATTATATTCATGTTGCAAATATGTTCCCATCTCCTTTTTAAAAACCTATTTTTACTACGCACTTTTGCTCAGTTTTAATAAAAGCATACCCTGTTGCTTTCTGTCCTGGTATCTGAAATTCTGTAATGATTTCAACCATACTACGCCGGCAGTCTAATATCTTAATTCCTCTGCTCTTTTTGTTGTTGTTGTGTGCCTTCTTGCTACCAGAGCTGTTTGACAACTATATGCAGCAGGACGCACACGAATTCCTGAACTATCTGTTGAACACAATTGCGGACTTGCTGCAAGAAGAAAAGAAGCAGGAAAAACAGAATGGAAAACTCCAGAATGGAAGCATTGAGAGTGATGAAGGGGAGAAGACCGAGCTTACGTGGGTCCATGAAATCTTCCAGGGAACACTAACAAACGAAACTCGCTGTTTAAACTGTGAAGCTGTAGGTGGCTCTTTACTTTCTCTGAAATTCCCACTTAACGGTGCTCTTTCCCAAGATGGTTGCCTGTGTTTCCCCCCCCCCCCCCCATCTTCTTACTGTCCGTATATAAACAGATGAACTGTCATCTCCTTCTGGTTGCTAAACCTGCATTTAGCTAGAAGAGGGGCCTCTAAGTTTAGCAACTTTAAGACTTGTGGACTTCTAGTCTCAGAATTTGGGGACTGGAAGTCCACAAGATGCCAAATTTGGAGACCCTTGAGCTAGAAAAACGTTTCTCGGTTTTGGTAACAAAGATGTGTGGACTTCAGCACTCACAATGTTTTCTGCCACAACTGGCTTGGTCTGCTTTCAAGAAGCTTGTAGGAGGGTGTGAAGTTCATAACTTTGCCCCACTCTTATCTCAGTTCTTGTTCTGGCCTCTTTGAGACTCTCTGAGCTTGGCTGTTTGCTTCTGTTGCTTTATTTACAATAATCCATTCTTCCTAGGCCTTATATCTATTTTTTAGCCACTCATACCATTTATCCCATATTGCGTAATATTCGGAATCCTCTTTGTCTTTCATTTCCAATGTGAGCTTATCCATTTCCGTGCATTCTAATACTTTTTGTATGACTAAATCTTCTGAAGGGATATTAGCTCCTTTCCAAAATTAATAAACTTGCTAATGTTTCATTGCCCAAGTAGGAAACGTCATCAGGGCCAGGCAGTTTGGGGTTTGCTCTCTCTTTCTATGCAGTAGCTTGCCCTGCCAATGACGAGAGGTGGTGCAGTTTTCTCCTTGGTGGTTCCTTGATTAGGGTAGTTCTTGTCTCCTTGAAGTAGTTGCCCTGTTACATTCTTCGGTCTAAAGGTCCCGATTTGAGCACATCAGTACTTTGGACCTGGGTCTGAAGCTTTGGGGTGGCCACAAGACTGGTTTGCATCTTCTGAAAGAAACCAAGTGTCCTGGTCTTGCATGGTCAGTTGAGTAAAGGAAGCGCTCACAGTGTGCCCATCTGTGATGACCCAAAGGGGCGCGGCACAAAGGCAACACAGTCAGATAAGAAGTAAGAGTCCCTTTATTATCTCCAACTTTGCCCCCAATGTCCAGGTTACCTTCTGGCTGGAGAAAAATTCTCCCTGGAACAGCCTTTAACTGTAGAAAATTCAGTCCAAAACAAGGTACATACAAACTGTAACCAAAAATCCAAACCAAGCTGAAGTAATTAACTTGACAAGGCAGGAAAAGGAATTTCAGACTTGAAGGCACAGCAAAATTCACATGGATGGGAAGATGCCAGGAACACAGATAAGCCATGACAACACAGGATAAAGTCACGTTTGCTCCCGGCAGCTGCCGCACGCAGCCTGCCTTCCTTATCAACTGTCTTCCCAGCTGTGGCTAATGAAGGGAATCAGGGCCCTTTCCTCCCCGGTAAGCCACACAACCCTCGTTGCTCCCTTCCTCCCTGCATGCCCTAGGATAAAGAGGGGGTGGGTCTGGATCTTCTACTGAATTCCCTCTCCCTTGCTCTACCTCTCCCCTGCTCTGCCCAGTCAGACTTTACCCTTCCCCAGTTTCATCCACAGCCAACCGGGCCACACTCCCATTCCCTGTCAGCTGCTCAGCTTCCCCCTCCCAGTCAGATTCCGACAGGGGCATGACACCATCCCTCCTCCGAAGAACTTTTTCATCTGTGGATTTGAAGTGCAGGTAGTCCTCAACTTAGGACCACAATTGAGTCCAAAATTTACGTTGCGAAGGGAGAAATTTGTTAAGTGAGTTTTGCCCCATTTGATGACTTTCCTTGCCACATTAAGCGAATCATTGCAGTTGTTATTAAATTAATAACCCGGTTTGTTAAGGGAACCTCGCTTCCCCCTTGGCTTGTCAGATGATGTGGCAAATGATGCTCGTATGATCCTGGGACACTGCAACCATCGTAAATGTGGGTCACCTGTCAAGCATCTGAATGTAAATCACGTGACCATGGGGAAGCTGCAATGGACATAAGTCTGAAAAATGGTCACAAGTCACTTTTTCCAGTGCCGTTGTAACTTTGAACTGTTGTAAGTTGAGGACTACCTGCTTTGCACATGTCTACACTGAGTCCATCCAAAATGTTCTGCTGTTTGTTCTGCTAAACCAGAGGTCTCCAAACTTGGCAACCCCAAGACTTGTGTAAATTGGGACAAAATTCACTTAATAACTATCTCGCTTAGCAACAGAAATTGTGGTCCAGGGCTGCCTGTGATGAAGGCACGCCTGAAACCCACATTCCTAGCAGTAAATGTTGGGAATGTGACTGGCTCAGGGCCTTTCATTGAGATCGGTTTAGCAGAGAACAATGCTAGGAATGAGATGCTGCACAGTTGTACATCCTTCATTCTATTTCTTAAAGTTGTAAAATCTGCCTTTTTTTCTTTTTAACCTCTTCAAGGTGAGCAGCAAAGATGAAGATTTTCTGGACCTGTCGGTTGACGTGGAACAAAATACATCAATCACACATTGCCTGAGGTACAACGTTTCAACAAAAACAGAAAAGGCAGCCAGATAAAACAGAAGGAAACTCTAGTTTAGGGGTCTCCAACCTTGGCCACTTTAAGACTTGTGGACTTCAACTCCCAGAATTCTGGGAGTTGAAGTCCACAAGTCTTAAAGTGGCCAAGGTTGGCTGAGGAATTCTGGGAGTTGAAGTCCACAAGTCTTAAAGTGGCCAAGGTTGGCTGAGGAATTCTGGGAGTTGAAGTCCACAAGTCTTAAAGTGGCCAAAGTTGGCTGAGGAATTTGGAGTTGAAGTCCACAAGTCTTAAAGTGGCTAAAGTTGGAAACCCATGCTCTATTCAACCTCAGGACACCGAAGCCAACACTTATACATGAAATAGCTTCCTCGAGGGTTATTTATTTTTATTTAACTGTGCGCATTCTGCCTTTTTATAAGGCTTCTAACAGAGTTTCCGGGAGAATTATTTGCTTGCTTTGGCCACCATACGAATGCAAATCCCTGCATTACTGTGCCATTGTAGATCCAGTTGGCTGATGTGATACACACAATAAATTAGCAGCAGCAATTACTTGATCGGAACTGATGTCAGCCACAAAAAGGGCCCCAGTCCAATAAAGCCCTCAGAAGTGGCTTCTCTGAGTCATTTGGGGATGGGGCCTAAAGGAGACGGAGGAAAAAATAGAATAAGGATGAGCTTCAACCATTACTGTCCGTTTTGTGGTGCTGGGTGACATTTGCATTTCCCACTGCAAACACAGGCATTTTTGTCCTGTGGGGCAGCTCTGTACAGATGGCCCAGAGAAAATCTGTTCAGTGCTGGGAAACCTGATGATTATAACTTCTGTTCCAACCTGTTCCCCTTTGCAGAGGGTTCAGTAACACCGAGACGCTGTGCAGCGAGTACAAGTACTACTGTGAACAGTGCCGCAGTAAACAGGAAGCGCAGAAGAGGTGAGGCTAAGATGCAGTTTTTATTCCGTACCTGGGGGCCACCAAGGGCTTCGCTTCTTGATACGTTTACAACAGACCTGCCTGGCAGGTAGACTGTGCTGAGAAAGAAGTAGTGGGCTCTAATCAACTCCCCCACTTTATAGTTGAAAAGGATCTTTCTGTCGTTTATGAAAGACGCATTTCTAATGAACTTGTGGTTTGTGGTTTCGATGACAAGACAGATTATAGAAACAGGAGTAATATGATGGAACTTTGGAGAAAGGCTGAAATATTTTATTTATAACTGTTGTGAAGAATTTTAGAAGCCACTCCTTTGTATTTTTTTCTTTCTGTTACTTTTCTTCAGCTTTTTTCTTACCTTGCAGTTTATGTTCTTTCTTTTTCCTTCCTTCCTTCCTTCCTTCCTTCCTTCCTTCCTTCCTTCCTTCCTTCCTTCCTTCCTTCCTTCCTTCCTTCCTTCCTTCCTTCCTTCCTTCCTTATAACCACCCAACTCATACATTCTTGTTGTATCTTTTGTAATAAAAATATATAGAGAGAAAATGAGACATTTGTTATAGTTTATTGAAGTGTGTTCAAAAGCATCTGGCCTAATCTCAAAATGTGAAGAACGGCCAAATGAGTTTCCACAGGAGAAGGAAAAGGTAGCTAAATAATTTTCCCTGCTCCTGCTCCTCATAATTCTGTTCATTTTTTTTTATTTTGCACGATTAACTCTGCAGACGTAAAGATAACATTAGTATCACTCATGACCATAATTCTAATTTTTTTTCCTTGCTCTTTTCCTGAAGCAACTCATCTGCAATCCTTACTGTAGTTCAAAGGTTGATTTCTCCTTCCAGGGGGGGCTTCAGTAATTCTGGGGCTATAGTGGGCCGAGGAGCTTTTCAGAGCAGTGACATCCGCCTGTTCTTGGAGCCTGAATAAACGTGCAAATTTCAGGGGGTCAAACCGTGAAATTAATCCCACCAGATAAAGAGACAAACAGAGGAGGGTCATAAATTCTGTACAACAGGACCAGGTGGTATTTCTGGTAGAATTTGACTCTTGTTGGCTCCAAACTTCGACGTTTCTTGATGAAGAAGGGGGGGAGGGGGAACAAGAGGCCCCCTAGTTTGATCTAGTAGTTAGACACCAAACTAGAAATCGGGAGACTGTGAGTTCTAGTTCCACCTTAGCACATAAAACTCGGCTGGGTTAGTTTGGCCCAATCCTTCTCACCCCGCCTTGCCGGCTGGGTGATTGTAGCCAGCCCCTCTCAATCAGCCCCAACCCACCTCACAGGGTTGTTGTTGTGGGGAAAATAGGAGGAGGAAGGAGCATTACGTATGCTTGATACCTTGAGCTGTTTATAAAAAATAATAAAGGCAGGATTGTAAAAATCTAGTTAATAAATAAATGCATTTTTTTTCTGATTTCTTTGTCGATTTGAGTCAGAATTAATAGCTGCCTTGCATTCAGCTCTTGCTTAGCGCTCAACTCATCCCTTTGCCACGTGATCCAGGAAATCTGCTTCAAATCTTGCCTGTCTTGTGTGTGTGTGTGTGTCTGTGTCAAAAATAGGTAGTCCTCGATTTACAACAGTTCATTTAGTGACAGTTCAAAGTTACAACGGCACTGAAAAAAAGTGACTTATGATCATTTTTCACACTTACCACCTTTGTGACTTTTGATCATGTGATCAAAATTCAGATACTTAGCAATTGGTTCATACTTAAGACGGTCGCAGTGTCCCAAAGGTCATGTGACCCCATTTGGCGACCTTCTGATAAGCGAAGTCAATGGGGAAGCCAGGTTTGCTTAGCAACCGGGTTGCTGACTTATGAACTGTAGTGATTCACTTAACAACAGAGGCAAGAAAGGTCGCAAAACGGGGCAAAATTCACTTTTAACACATGTCTCACTTAACAGAATTTTTGGGCTCAGTTCTGTTTGTAAGTGGAGGACTACCGGTATTTTATTCACGGGGGGGTATTTTTTTCCAACCTTCATCAACACTCTCGGTGGAATTGAGCATGGTTTTGTTAAGAACTGCTTTTGTTTTCTCCTTTTCTCCTTCGATCCTGCGTTGCTGATCCAGGATGCGAGTGAAAAAGCTGCCCATGATTCTCGCTCTGCACTTGAAAAGGTTCAAGTACATGGACCAGCTACACCGATACACCAAGCTTTCCTACCGCGTGGTCTTTCCTCTAGAGCTTCGGCTCTTCAACACATCAGGAGATGCTACAAACCCAGACCGGATGTATGATCTCGTGGCTGTGGTGGTGCACTGCGGCAGGTAAATAACCCCCCCCCCCCAAAAATCATGGGTGTTACTAATCAAAGAGAAGATTTGCTCTGGGGTCCTCGTTGCTGCCTGAGCTTGGTGGTTTTCTTGCAGATGTTTCCTGACCCAACTGGAGCCATCAGTAAACAGCCCAGTCATGTAACTGGACAGCGAATCTAGCACTGAGGATGTTACCTAGTTAGGGTCATGAAACAAGCAGGCTCAGAGAGCACCAAGGACCCCTCCTGTCACACCCAAGCTACAAATATTAAGAGATGCAAAGAGGAGAGGAGGAGAAAACGAGAAGGAGAACAGCTGCAGGGTCCTTGGTCTTCTCTGAACTTGGTGGTTTTCTTGCAGATGTTTCCTGACCCAACTGGAGCCATCAGTAAACAGCCCAGTCATGTAACTGGACAGCGAATCTAGCACTGAGGATGTTACCTAGTTAGGGTCATGAAACAAGCAGGCTCAGAGAGCACCAAGGACCCCTCCTGTCACACCCAAGCTACAAATATTAAGAGATGCAAGAGAGAGAGGAGGAGAAACGAGAAGGAGAACAGCTGCAGGGTCCTTGGTCTTCTCTGAACTTGGTGGTTTTCTTGCAGACTTTTCATGACCCAGCTAGGTAACGTCCTCAGTGCTAGTAGGAAGTGGGGTTTGCAGTGTGGAGGAGAAGGAGAGGAGGAGAAAACGAGAAGGAGAACAGCTGCAGGGTCCTTGGTCTTCTCTGAACTTGGTGGTTTTCTTGCAGACTTTTCATGACCCAGCTAGGTAACGTCCTCAGTGCTAGTAGGAAGTGGGGTTTGCAGTGTGGAGGAAGATGTGTGGAGGTCCATGTTGCTCTCCGAGCTTGGCTTCCTTGCAAATGTTTCATTGTCCAATTAATGTGAGGATTAACACTGATAATATTAACCTCGTCGGCAGTGGAAACACCTGCAAGAAAACCTCCAACTCAGAGAGCACCAAGTCACAGGTAAGTTACAGACCCCTGGTGTTTCCTGAGTTGCAGGTGAACTTCAGGGAGACAACCCCCTCCCCACAAAGCTTGAACCTAAGGACAGGTTTGGGTTAGCGCTCCCCATTTGGGGAATCCAGATGCAACGGTGACTGCATGCAATTCCCGACAGGGTTATGATTTGTCTCTCGTCTCTTCCCCCCACCTCCTCAACTTTCCCCTTCTGCTTGAGAATATTCTAAGCCAGGGGTCTCCAACCTTGGCCACTTTAAGCCTGGCGGACTTCAACTCCCAGAATTCCCCAGCCAGCTTTGCTGGCTGGGGAATTCTGGGAATTGAAGTCCGCCAGGCTTAAAGTGGCCAAGGTGGAGACCCTGTTCTAAGCTAAAGTTGTTCTCAATCAGCTGTTGATTGTTCTTAGCAGATCCCCTCTGACCCTGAATCTCACGGCCTCTTACCTGATCCCTCATTGCACTGAAAAAAAAAAATAAATCATTCCATTCTGCAGCGTTTTTCGTCCATTTCGTTTACTGTCCGGCCTTTGCATAGGTAGTCCTCGACTTACAACCACAATTGAGCCCCAGGTTTCTGTTGTTGAACAAGACAACCGTTAAGGGAATCTTGACTCATCTTATGACCTTTCTTGCCACAAGTTGTGAAGAGAATCGCTGCAGTCACTACACCGGTAACACCGTTGCTAAGTGAACCTGGCTTTCCCATTGACTTCGCTTGTTCAGAAGGTCTCCAAATAGGATCACATGACCTTTGGGATGCTGCACATGTCATAAACATGAGTCAGTTGCTGAGTGTCTGGATTTTTTTATCACATGAGGATGTGTTCTGACCCAGCTCTCCAAATACGGCAAACCCTCTTGACGTGAACTCAAAATATTCCTTTATTAGGAATGCCGGCAGCCCCGGCAAAACATTTATCTCGCATGAAAACAGTCACAAGTCACTTAGTTTAGTGCCATTTGTAACTTCAAATGGTCAGAAAACGAACTGTTGTAAGTCAAGGATTACCTGTATACCTTTGCTCTACCAGGTTTCCCCATGTGGTCTTTATCTGCATCCCTGGGATAGCTTTAGTAGAGAAGGAGGATAGGATTGGGCTTGAGGATGTTGAGGAGGCCAAAGGTCCCTTCACTCCACAGGAGCCTTTTGCATTTTTCCCCCACCTTGGGTGTATAATTGAAGTGCGCATTTTTCAACGTGTATATCAGTTAAACAAATCGATGTTAAATGTTGCTTTGTTTATGGGAACTTCATCTACCACAAAGAAAATTGAAACCAGCTATTATTAGAACAAAGAAGCTATTAGAACAGTTTAGCTAAATGATTTAAGGGTTTTTTTATAACAGTAGCCCCGGGTGGTTAAGCTGCATATTTTCCAAATGTTGATTGAATCCATTCATTTTGGCTTTGTTCTTGGTGGCAAGTTATAAACCTCCCTAATTAGTTTGGGGAGAAGAGGTGTGTAGTGTAGAGTCATTCTTTCCCTCTCGAGGGCCCCATCCCAGCCCTAGATTGAACTCCCACATCACACCCTGCCTGATTTGAGTAACCACGATTTGCTCACCGAACCATAATTGGTGCTGTTCTATCCGTCGTGGATTTGCACATGATAGGTCTCCAAACTTGGCCACTTTAAGACTTGTGGACTTCAACTCCCAGAATTCGCCAGCCAGCAGAGCTACTTAAATCATGAGGCTCAAGCCAAGCTTCAAAAAAAAAATCCATTTATTTATTAGGAGCTTCATGCCAGCACCGACCAGGTGGAGCCAACTCTGACCTCAGTTAATTTGCGCTTTGCCTCTGACTCTGTTTCCCTCTCCCAAGATGTGTCCTCAGTCACATTCCCCAGCGAAGCAATTTCGTGGGTTGGAAAGGCCACTGTGGGTTTCCATGGAGACGACCTTGATGTATCAGTTGGAATGTGCTTTGCTTTGACTGAGATGCCAGCTCCTGGGTGCAGCCGCACAATTCGCTTTCCCATCCCACTCGCCTATGGCAACTCGAGAGCAGGTCAGGGATGCTTCGCAAGTTAACACCCCTTTTGCGACTTTCCGGTAAATAAAGTCAATGGGGAATCCAGATTCACTTCACAACTGTGTTACTAACTTGATTTCAGGGACTGTGGCTTAGAAAGGTCGTAAAGTGGGGCAAAACTCACTTAACAAATGTCTCCCTTAGCAACATACATTTCGGGCTCAATTGTGGTCATAAGTTGAGGATTACCTGTACTCTTTTCGTTGCTTTACCACCCAGGGGTGACACCATCTTGGGATTGTGGGATCAGAAGTCCTCCGGGGTTACTTCCTCTCATGTCAAAGCAGCTTCTGGAGACACAAGTCGTAGGGGAACCATTGTCGTGCCCTTGTTGGAGTCTGATTCTGAGGGGAAGGTTGAGCAGCTGACAGAGAGTGGGAGTGTGGCTCCCGTGGCTGTGGAGGAAACAGGGGAAGGGCACAGTCTGGCTGGACATTCAGAGGAAGACCCAGGGCCATCTTCATCCTAGGGCATGCAGGGAGGAACAGATAAGGGAGCAACGTGGCTTATGGGAGAGAAAAGGGCCCTGATCCCTTTCATTAGTTGCAGCTGGAAGAACAGGATATAAGAGGGGCATTTGCACACGGCTCCTTGCTGGAAACAAAGCGTATGTTATCTTGGTTGAGCCTTATCTGGGTTTGGGCGTCCTCCCAACTGTGGGTGATGAGTTACCCTTTGAAATTCTGCAGTTTATCATCCTGGCCTGTCATGTTAATTACTTCAGTGTGGTTTGTGTTGGGCTTTTTTCTTTCTATCTTTACTTTGGATTCGGACTGCTTGTCTTTCCTTGGTAGACTGTTTTTGGAAGAATTTGATATCCAGCTGAGGAGAATTGGACATTGGGGCCAAGTTGGAGGCATTAAAAGCATTATCTACTTTGATGACTTTGTTATTTTTGTGTCACGCCCTGGGTCATCACAACCATAGTTGGAGTCTGCATGCCCATATCCAGCATTAACTTTGCCTCTCTGCTTTGTTGCAGTGGTCCAAATCGTGGACATTATATCACCATTGTGAAGAGCCACGGCTTTTGGTTGCTCTTCGATGATGACATCGTAGAGGTAGGTTGGGCTCTTGTCCCAGTGCTTTGTATAACTTTGGGTCCAGGCTATTTTCAGCGTCTGCTTTTGTACCTAAATTTAAATACGAACTCTTCCTAATCAATCATGCAAATAACAGCTCCAACCCCAATAAATCAATACTAACAAGCCTTCAAATGGCATCAAAAAGACACAGCGCAACAACAGTCCTGTACAGCAGAAAACTTGAGATGTCTGTTCTCCCTACTGAGATTTGGAGGAGGAGCTGTAAAATGCTCGGGACAAGAGTGTCCCAATAAGATGGTTTTGTAGACAAGGAGGACAAGGTGTCCCCCAAAAATCTCAAAAATCAGTTGGAATTAGGAAAAGGGCATATTTATTTAGAGGAATGAGAATAGAGAGCCATAATCAGCAGTTATTTTCTGATTTTGAAGATCTGGTAGAAATCAAGACTTGAATATGTTTCTATATATATATGTATGTATAAAGGGGATGCGGTAGTTCAGTGGCTAAGACGCTGAGCTTGTCGATCAGAAAGGTCGGCAGTTTGGTGGTTCGAATACCTAGTGTTAAGCCTGGATTCCCCAACGGGTGTTAAGGAAAACAAACTAAACAGAACGTGCAGCGAAGTCAGATAGGAAGACAGGTAAATGTGTGAGATAAGTTTTTTAGTTAACACGCAGTAAAAATACAGATACGCTTGTGCTATCAAAAATATTGTTTATTCCATTTAAGAATTATAGCATAGTCATTATAAACAGTCCATTAGTCAAATACCAAATTCAGTCAAGTCTTGTCGATGATACTCTAATTGCAAAGTCCGTGTCGAATAGCCAGTGTCAGTACATATATAATAAATCTGTCCAAAACTTATCTTCTCTCCGTTGAGAAATATCTTCAAAGTAATCCAACACTTCTTCTCCTCCCCGATCCAGCAAGAACGCAGTCTTCAATAAGCCAGCCAGTAAAAGCCAGAGAGTGCCTTGCTGCTTATATAGTACTTTTACAGCTGCACCCTTAATTACATTCCTTTAGCTCAGGGGTGGGCAAACTTTTTGGCTCGGGGGGCCGCATTCACTTTTAAAATTTGACAGACGGGCCGGGTCAGCACAAGACTTTTTGGGAATCGCCCCCCTTCCCCCTTCTTCTCCTCCTTCCTCCCCTCGGAGGCCCCCTGAGTCAGGAGTTGCTACTGCCGGCACGGCTCCACGCGGCTCCAGTCCCACGTTGCCTCGGGAAGGGAAAGGCAAAAGGAAGAGCCGCGGCGGTGCTTTGCAACAGCAACAGCGGCACCGGAGGTTCAGGCTCAGCGGCTCCTGGTTTTGCCTTTCCCTTCCCAAGGCAATGCGGGACTGGAGCCGCGTGGAGCTGCGCCGGCGGTAGCAACTCCTGACAGCCCCAGCCGGACACCTGAGCAGAGCCCGGGCAGAACTGCCTGTTGCTGCTGCGGGCGCTGCTGCGGGTGTCTGGCTGCCCAAGTAAAGAACTGCACCAGCTCAGGGCAACTGTGAGGAGCAAGAGGGGAGAGGCAGAGAAGGAGGCAGAGAAGGAGAGCACCTGGCCAGTTCGGGGAGGCTTCTTGTGCTGCGAAAGAGGCGGCTAATGATCTCCGGCTCCACTCTGCTTCTCCAACATCCGGTGCTGCCCTGTTCTGTGCGCTGGCTGCTCGGACTTGCTGGGCCTGACACAGAACAGGGTGGCGCCGGATGTTGGAAAAGCAGAGCGGAGCCGGAGATCATTAGCCGCCTCTTTTGCAGCACAAGAAGAACAGGGTGGTGCCGGACCATTGGAGAAGCGGAGCAAAGCCGGAGATTAGTAGCTGCCTCTTTCGGTGCAGAAAGCTTCCCCCAACCAGCCGGCTGGTCTCTTCCTCCTCGGCCATACAAAACAAACAGACAGAGAGGAGGAGAGCAGCTGGTCAGTTGGGGAGGCTTCTTGTGCTGCCAAAGAGGCAGCTAATGATCTCCGGCTCGCTCTGCTTCTCCAACATATGGCACCGCCCTGTTCTGTGCGCCGGCTGCTCGGACTTGCTGGGCCTGACACAGAACAGGGTGGCGCCGGATGTTGGAGAAGCAGAGCGGAGCCGGAGATCATTAGCCGCCTTTTGCAGCACAAGAAGAACAGGGTGGTGCCGGACCATTGGAGAAGCGGAGCAAAGCCGGAGATTAGTAGCTGCCTCTTTCGGGCGCAGAAAGCTTCCCCCAACCAGCCGGCTGGTCTCCTCCTTCTCTGCCTGTTTGTTCTGTATGGCCGAGGAGGAGGAGACCAGCTGAGAAGCACGCTGCCAGGCGGGGGCCACGCGGTGCAGGGCAATACGCCACCGCCCAGCCCTGGCTTGGGAAAGCAGTGGGCGTTCCCCGGGCGGTGGCCTTGGCCCCGCTAGCAGGGAAGCAGCTGCCCAGCTCTGTGTTGTGTGTGCAATTTTTGGCGCGCGGCGCGGGGTCTCTTTGGCCGGCCCCAATTTTTTTTCAGAGGGGAATATTTTTTTTTCAGAGGCGGGCCGTATTAAAATGACCAACGGGCCGGATGTGTCCCGCGGGCCGTAGTTTGCCCACCCCTGCTTTAGCTTAAAGTCACATACACTTTATGTGACAAACCATGATTCATCATTTTATTATCTTTACCCAAAACAGTTAGGGTAAACAATGTTATCCCTAACACCTAGCGCCGCAGAACGGAGTGAGCTCCCGTTCCTTGTCCCAGCTTCTGCCAACCTAGCAGTTCGAAAGCACGTAAAAAATGCAAGTAGAAAAATAGGGACCCCTTTGGTGGGAAGGGAACAGCATTCCGTGCGCCTTCGGCATTCAGTCCTGCCAGCGACATGACCACGGAGACGTCTTTGGACAGCGCTGGCTTTTTGGCTTTGAAACGGAGATGAGCAGCGCCCCCTAGAGCCGGAAATGACTGGCACGTGTGTGCGAGGGGAACATTTAGGAAAAGGGTTCCGGGCTATGTAGGATCATACAAACTGGCGGCAGTTTCAGAGATTCTGAAGACGTGAATAAGGGAGCAGATCAATGATGGAGGGTGGGGTAAAGCCGTGTTGCTCAGCCCCAAAAGCTGTGAGGACCCAAAGGGGCGTGGCACAAAAGCAACACAGTCACAAAAGTAGATAAAGTCCCTTTAATACCTCCAACTTGGCCCCCAATGTCCAGTTATCATTGGCTGGAGAAAAAAACTTTCTCCCAAGAAAGTTTTTAAAGGGAAGAAATTCAGTCCAACCCCAAAGTACATATAAATTATAAATAAAAACCAACACAAACCACACTGCAGCAATTAACAAGACAGGGCAGGATAAGGAATTGCAGACTTCCAAAAGATAACGAAACACACAGTTGGGAGGACACCAGAACCCAGATAAGACTCGACAAACAAAGATAATGCACGTTTTGCTTCCAGCAAGGAGCTGTGCGCAAACACCCTTTTTAAATCCTGTTTTCCCAGCTGCAGCTAATAAAGGGAATCAGGGCCCTTTCCTCCCCCGTAACCCACGTAACTCATGTTGCTCCCTTCTCCGTTCCTCCCTGCATGCCGTAGGATGAAGAGGGGTTGGGCCCTGGGTCTTCCTCTGAATGCCCAGCCGGACTGTGCCCTTCCCCTGTTTCTTCCACAGCCACCGGAGCCACACTCCCACTCCCTGTCAGTTGTTCAACCTCCCCCTCGGAATCAGATTCCAACAGGGGATTGACAGAAGCTTTAAGATGTGTGAATTTCAAGTCCCAGAATCCCCAAGTTGTGGAACTCTTGTGTAAACGCCTCACACATTGCACCCTATTTAATAATGGAGCAGCAGTATTCAGCCAAGTGATGACCAGTGCAGCCCATCAGAGCGCTAATAAGGTTATTAGAGGTAGTCCTCAACTTACAACAGTTTATTTAGCGACGGTTCAAAGTTACCACGGCAAAACTCTAAAAAAGGGGACTTGCAACCATTTTTCACACTTATGACCATTGCAGCATCACGGTCACGTGGCCAAAATTCGGATGCTTGGCCACTGACTCACATTTATGATGGTCCCAGTGTCCCAAAGTCGTGGGATACTTTTTGTGACCTTCTGACAACCGAAGTCAGTGGAGAAACTTAGCAACCATGTTACTAGCTTAATAACCTCAGGGGTTTTGCTTAGCAGCTGTGGCAAGAAAGGCCGTAAAATGGGGCGAAACTCACTTAACAACTGTCTCACTTAATGACAGAAACTTTGGGCTCAAGAAATCTGATGAAGCCAAGAGGAGCATTCTAGATCCTGCCCGTTGCATTTTTTTCGGCAACGGTTCGTTCGCCAGGCTGGCTGCTTAGACTTAGAACCAGGAGATGATCCTGTCAGAAACCAGAAATCATCCAAAGGAGGGGTCTCCAACCTCGGCCACTTTAAGACTGGTGGACTTCAACTCCCAGAGTTCCTCAGCCAGTTTTGTTGAAGTTGAAGTCCACCAGTCTTAAAGTGGCCGAGGTTGGAAACCCCTGATCCAAACGACCAATCCGCGACGGACTCAACCACCCCCTCACCAGTTGAACTTTGCGCCACACAAACCACCAGCCACATGACCAACTGACCACACCACCACACAGGACCTATAGAAATGGAAGAAAAACTGAACCCAACACTCCAACTGGAGTCCTGCTGCAGATGTGACCTAGTCTGGCAGTGAAACATCTGGCAGCTAAACAACAAGCTTGGAGGATGAACCGCTGCCAAAATCCTACAGCCTGAGCGACAAACATTCTGTACAGTTTCTAACCGCAGGTGGTATTTTTGTGTTTACCACACATCCCATCATCCAATAGATGGCAATAGATGGGATAAACGTTTTCCACACGTGGGAGCAGAGGTATGCAACGTCTCCTCTTTGAACCAATCAATTCAAGAGATCCTGTCTTGGATGAGACAAAAGTAGACTTCTGCGGAGTTTGATGTTAATTCAAATAGAGCCGGAAGGGACCTTGGAGGTCTTCTAGTCCAACCCCCTGCTCAAGCAGGAGACCCTAGACCATTTCAGACGAGTGGCTGTCCAGTCTCTTCTTAAAAACCTCCAGTGATGAAGCACCCACAACTTCTGTCCACTGGTTGATTGTCCTGTTAGGAAATTCCTCCTTAATTCCAGGTTGCCTCTGTCTCTCCTTGATGATTTTCCATCCGTTGTCTCTTCTGTCTGCCTTCTGGGGCTTTGGAGAATAGATTGACCTCCTCTTGTTAATGGCAGCCCCTCAAATGCTGGAATACAGCTCTCATGTCCGCCCCCCACTCAAGTCGTCCTCTTCTCTAGACTGGCCATACTCCATTCCTGCGACTGTTCTTCATAAGTTTTTGTCTCCAAGCCCTTTAATCATCTTGTGGTGAAGACATACCTTTTTTTTACAATGCAGTTTGCAGTTTGCAGCATTCTTGCTTTTAGAAATGGGTAGCTAAATAAAATGAGTTAGATAAATCACCACGTTGCTGGTTGCTCTGCCCACCCGGTGGGACCTTACAGCTTTACCACAAACCCTATAAATTTTAAGCATTTCTCTATTGGAAGCAGCTATATTAGATTGGCTCCCACCTCGAAACTCACTCGTATACAGCGAGTTCATTTGGCAGCCTGATTAATTTCTCTGAATGGCTAGGATGAATGAGTTGGGGAAGGAAAACAAGGGCCAGTTTGCTTTTTCAGGGCTGAATGTGAAGAGTTTTCTCAGGTCTGGAGGAAAAACGTCTTAGCGATTCAGTGTTTCTGTTGGATTAAAAGCGAGTAACTTTGAGAGCAGATTTCACTCTTTCTCATATTGAATGACCGAAGCGCCAAAGCTCACTGCAAATATTGCCCAAAAGGCTTTAAGAGTTGTTAATCTAATTTTACGAAGCTTCCCTTCTGGTAATACTGATGTGCAAACTAGGTCATTCAAAACCTTTGCTAGACCAATACTGATTCAGGTGACCCAACGGGCACAGATAAACCCCCAAGTGGCCTCAACGGCTCTCAGACAAAATGCTAATGACCAGATGACTGCAAGAATATAAATCCTATTTTCTCTCACCATTCAGTCAGAATCCCTGCAGATTTCCCAATTTTTATATGCAGTGTACATAAAAATCTGACGGATATTCAAAGGGTTTGGTTCAAAAAAATCTAGATGACGGCTGTGATGGCCGTCATGTAGATTTTTTTTGAACCAAATCCTGTGACTACCCTTCTGTAACAGTAACTGACATTTTTTGACTTAACAACAACTGCTGTCAAGATTCCGGCACTTAGCCCCAATTAAATCATGAGTCTTGAGCCAAACTTCCAAAACTTAAAAAAGGGATTTATTGGGAGTTGACATGCCGGCACCGCCTGGGTGTATCGTAACTCATATCCTCCAATGGGACACATCCATAGCCAAGAGTCATCAATCAGGCTCTCCAGTTAGAACTCTGCATGGCAGAAACTTTGGTCACCTGGTTTATTATCTTTGAAAAATTATTTATGGAATGCACTTTCGGTTTGCAAGCTGCTGCACTGCTCCCCACTCCCTTTCTGTTGGCAACTCTAAAAAGACCATAGAAATATTTTATGAGTTGACGTCTGGAACCAGAATTTCCGTCACTAAGCAAAATTGTTGTTACTTGAGTCATGCCTGATTTTGCAACTTTTTTTTTTTTTGCTACGATTGCTAAGCAAATCACCACAGTTTGTTAAGTGAATCACACAGTTGTTAAGTGAATCAGGCTTCCCCCATTGATTTTGTTTTGCTGGCTGGGGAAGGTCACAAATGGCCATCAGGTGGCCCTACCCCCCAAGACGTAAACACCAATCCCTTGCTAGGATTTTGATCACGTGACTATGGGGATTAGCAAAACTTGCTCGCTAGGCCAGGGGTCTCCAAACTTGGCCACTTTCAGACTTGTGGACTTCAACGCCCAGAATTCTCCAGCCAGCATAGCTCCCAGAGCATAACTCCCAGAGAATTCTGGGAATTGAAGTCCACAAGTCTGGAAGTGGCCAAGTTTGTGAACCTCCTCTGCTCTAGACTGATGAAAAATGTTGAATGTGAATTACAACCCTCTGTAGCCTTACGTAGTAGTCCTTGACTTCGGTTCATTTAGTGACCGTTCAAAATTACAGTGTCACTGAAAAAAAGGGACTTATGGCCATTTTTCACCCTTACGGCCATTGCAGCCTCCCCTGGGGTCAGGGGTGATCAAAATCCAGAGGCTTGGCCAATGGTTCATATTTATGGCGGTCACGTGATCCCCATTTGCGACCTTCCAGCGAGCAAAGTCACTAGGAGGAAGGCAGAGATTCACTTCATCGCCCTGTTCCTAATTTAACAAGTGCAAGTGATTCACTTAACAACTAGGGCAAGAAAGGTCACAAAGTGGGGCAACATTCGCTTATTAAGTGTCTCGCTTAGCAGCAGAAACTTTGGGCTCAATTGGGGTCATAAGTCAAGGATTACCTGCACAGGCCACATTAGCTCCTCGTGTCAACTCATAAAATATTTCTCTGGTCTTTTTAGAGTTGCCAACAGAAAGGGAGGGGGGAGCAGTACAGCAGCTTGGAAACCAAAACTGCATTCCATAAATGTTTTCAAAGATAGTCACTAGGTGACCGAAGTTTCTGCTGTGCAAAATTCTAACCGGAGAGCCTGATTGGTGACTCCGGGCTATGGATGTGTCCCATTGGAGGATATGAATTACGGTACACCCAAGGGATGGGAGGGAAACCAGGGTCAAGGGTGACAATGAATAGCAGTAGCAATAGCACTTAGACTTACTTATATACCAATTGTCAGTGCTTTTACCGCCCTCTCTAAGCAGTTTACAGAGTCAGCCTGTTGCCCCACAACAATCTGGGTCCTCATTTTACCCACCTAGGAAGGAGGGAAGGTTGAGTCAACCTGGAGCCTGGTGGGATTCGATCTGCCAAACTGCAGTAGGAGTAGCTTGCAGTAGTGCACTCTAACCACTGCACCTCCAAGGCTCTCATGAATGATGTGCCTCAGAGTCGGCTACACCCAGGCAGTGCCGGACATGTTCACTCCCAATAAATCCTTTTGACCTTTGGGACATTTGGCTCGAGACTCGGGATTTAAATGGGGGGTTAAGTGCCGGAATCCTGACACCGTGTCCCTCCGCCTCGTTTTGTGTGGAGCCAGGTAAATGCATCCCGTCCCTTGGACAGAAGGACAGGCGGCTACATTTGCAGCAGACTCGTTCATAGCAGCAAAGAGCAAGTGGGTTGTTTTAACTCATTGATTCGTTGCATATTTAATGTAGGTTAAATGCACTATATTTAAAAGGCCTTTTTCTTTGGCTTCTTAACGTCCATTTGTTTGTCCAGAGCTGACAGTGGGGAATCAGCACTCACTCCCCCCCTGCCTTTCCGGTTGGGAAAGAGGCTGCATGCGCTGAAACAGTCCTTCACCGTCCCCTCCCTTGCGCTGACCTTCTCGGGAGGGAGCCAGGGCCAATGACTTGACTGTCAGCTGAATTTTAATGAAATATAGAACAAAATAACAAGAGTTGGAAGGGACCTTGGAGGTCTTCTAGTCCAACCCCTGCTCAAACAGGAAACCCCATACCATTCCAAACAAGAAGCTGTCCAGTCTCTCCTTCAAAGCCTCCAGTGATGGAGCAACTACAACTTCCGAAGGCAATTGGTTCTTCACTGGTTAATTGTTCTCACCGTCAAGAAATTTCTCCTTCGTTCCAGGTTGCTTCTCCCCTTGATTAGTTTCCATCCCTCGCTTCTTTTCCTGGCCTCCGGTGCTTTGGAAAATAACTTCACTCCCCTCTTCTTTGTGGGAGCCCCTCAAATATTGGGAGATTGCTAACATGCCACCCCTAATCCATAGGTAAAAACTGGAACGAAATTGCTTACGCAAGAGGTCCTTTGGTGCTCTTTGAGTTTGGTTGGGTTTTTTTTTTTGCAGATGCTTCATTACCCAGACTAGGTAACTTCATCAGTGCTAATTCCTTTTTTTTTAATTAAAAAAAAAACTTTATTAAACAAATTCTACAATTGAAAAACTATTTTAAAAACCATGTTTCCATTCATTGCAGTATATTGGTAGTAGTGTTCACTCACTTTGACATATTCTTTTTTTTTTTTTGGTAAAAGTTTTATTGATTTTAACAACAAATAAAAACACATAGAACATAAAACATAACATAAAAACATCATCATTCTTCATAAATTTACAGACAGTGTATCGGTTGGTTTACCACTCCTTTTTGTGCATCCATTTCATAGTCATCATAATAATTATGTTACATAATAACTCATATTATCAATCAACAATTATATATCCTAATATCATTATTAAACAATCATTTGACTATAATTTTACTAATTCATACTTAAGCGAGATAACTATAATTTAGTTAATTTATTTTATAACAAATCATAAAATACCAAATCTATCTTAATAAAATATTCTAAAAATGTTATAAAAAAATGTATATTCATTATTTCCTAGGTTTCTAAATATTCTATTATTATATTGTATTATCTAACCATTGATAAAAAAGATCCCAAACTTCATAAAATTGTTTATCTTCTTGTTCTCTAATTTCAAATGTCAATCTACTCATTTCAGCACAATCCAGTATTTTCTTAATAATTTCTTCCTCTAATGGTATTTTCTTACTCTTCCAATTTTTAGCAAATACAATCCTAGCCGCTGTTAACACATTTACAATCAAATACTTTAAGTTTTTATTATATGTATCAGGTAAGATTCCCAATAGAAAAATCTCTGGTTTCAAATCTATATGTTCTTTTGTCATTTCTTCCAACCATATGCGAATTCTAGTCCAGTATTTCCTGGCCTCCTCACAAGTCCACCACATATGGTAATATGAGCCAGGGATCTGATGACATTTCCAGCACTTTTCAGATTTGTTCTTGAACATTCTTGCTATTCTTGTCGGGGGAAATGCCACCTGTAAAACATCTTATACAAATTTTCTTTATATGCTACTGACATTGTCATTTTATAATTTTGAGACCACAATTTTTGCCATTTCTCTAAATCAATCCCATATCCAAAGTTCTTCCCCCAAACAATCATTGTTTCTTTGACTTGTTCTTCCTCTAATTTAATTTCCAACAAATAACTATATAGTTTTTTAATCACTTTTTCATCAGAACCTGTCAAAATCCTATCTAAATCAGTCAATTTATCATAAAATCCTTCTGTTTTTGAATCTTTAAGATACCTTGAGTGTATTTGCGCATATGAAAACCAATTCATCTTTATATCTTGTTCTTCTAACTTTTGCATCGTTTTAAGTTCACCCTTTTCATCCAGTATTTCCCCATATCTAACTGTTTGTTCCTTCTTATAAATTATGGGATAGGAAAAAGCTTCGATAGTTGATAACCAAACTGGTATTTTCAAATAACATTGTTTCTTAATTTTCTCCCAATTCAACCATAACGATTCCCATATATAGTGCCTTCTGAAATAACCCTGCGATTTAGTTCCCTTATACCATAAAAAAAGCATGCCAACCCAATAATAAGTCATGTCCTTCCAATGCCAGTAATCTAGACTTTCTTAACGTTATCCATTCTTTAACCCACATTAAGTTTGCAGCTTGATAATACAACTCCCAATTAGGAAAGCCAAATCCTCCACTTTGACATATTCTTAAGTATATAGAATATTAGTGCCAGTTCTGATGACGTTACCTAGTTTGGGTAATGAAATGTCTGCCAGAAAACAACCAAACTCAAGGGAGCACCAGGAAACCCCTCTCAACCCTGAGCTACAAATATGCTCCTTTATGTGCTTAAAATCAGGGCGTGAAAAGGCTGGACCGGAGGAAATTGTCATTGATTCTGATTCTCTCTCTCTCCATTGTCTTAAATTGTAGAAAATCGACGCTCAAGCAATTGAAGAATTCTATGGATTGACCTCAGACATTTCCAAAAATTCAGAATCTGGGTATATCCTTTTCTACCAATCCAGAGACTGAGATGGCCCATTTTGGGGACACCTTGCGCACAAAAGAAGGGATCAAGGCTGTGCCCAGAAAGGACCACAGAGTGATGGCTGAAACGATTCCTCCTGGTTATCCTGGGCAATCAATCAAGGGGTGCATTTCCTTGAAGAGAACAATTCTGAGCAAGGATGCATTTTGCTTTGATTTTCTTTCTAGGCTATTTTATACTTGCTAACTTCCAAAATCTTTTACCTCTACTTGAAACCTGGCTGCTTAACTCTTCAAGAACCAAGAAAGTGATTTTTAAAGTAACATTGTAAAATCCGTTCACTGTTCAGTCGTGGCTTAAGACTCTTCTTTGGTTTCTGTTATTGCCATTTTTCTGTATGCTAACAGAACGATTTCCCTTCCGGTATTTGCTGAATCCCTGTTCTCTTCTGGGACTCGAGCAGAAGAAAGTTGATGAAAGTTGCCGTTTCGGTCGGTCATTCAAGACTGCGGCCAGCTTAAATCATCCTGGAAGCATCGTGCTTTAATTTTTACTCTTTTTTTTCCTATGGGAAAAAGGACATTAGGCGTTTCTACAGGACTGATGATTTTGTTAAAGATGTCACTTTTACTTCCGATAACACTATTTATTCTACATTTGTTCCACTTTGTCTCTTTCTTAAAATTTTCCTTGGAAAGTAATTTTTATATGCTTTATAAATCTGTTAATCCTTTGTAAAAAAAAAAAGAGAGAGATTTTGACTCAGAACCACAATACTGTAGAAGTCAGAAAAGAAATAGATGTAAGTGTTGGAGGTCACATCTAGCATAAAAACTAAAAGAACAGTTTCTCGGAGCTCTTCTCTAAGCCAAAAGTGCCCTTTGCTGAAACAGGATCTATTAAGGGTTCAGTTTTGCATGTGAGAAGCAATTCTCAGCATGGTTCGCCATGCCGTATGTAAATGGACATCACTGCTCTAAACTTTTAAGCTTCAAATAATAATTACGATTTTGGCCTTGAAAACAATTCAGGGGTGGGTTAAGGACTTAAACGAAAGCCTGTCTATGCCTTGAAAAGAGTTCCTCTTAACTTCCATCACCTCCTGCTCTCCACCTCTCGTTTTGCAGTTCACATTTATGCTGCTGCTGCTGCTGCTTCAACAGAGAGAGAGAGAGAGAGAGAGAGAGAAAAGGCAGTATTATAAAGACTAAATCACACTTAGCGTCTATTTTCCAATGATACGCGTTATAACTCGGAGCCTTTTTAAAAGGGGAAAAATACGCACTGGAGAAGGATCTGCCGGAATTATTTAGGCTCCTAAGAACCTTAGATTGGGCTGTGACCTGAAAGCCAGTTAGGGCTGTGGGAACCACTGGCGCCTCTCCCTCTTCCCAGCAGCCTCCCAGAAGGCCTGGTGGTGCCAAGCGCCCCCAATGAAGGGCAGCTGATCCCAGCCGCCCTTGGTGCGCCTTGACGAATGCACCACTTTCTTTGTTGGTCCACATGAATGGTAATAAGAATGGACTTCCTGTTTGAGAGAACTCTGAAATTATCTCTTCTCGTCCCCCCCCCCCCCAAAGCTTCCCACAATCACCTGCTGCCGGGAATTGCCAAGAAAGAGGATCAACTCAGAAAACAGCAACGGTTGAACTCGAATCTGGGATTGGAAGGTCAGGCCAACTGCTGCTTCCGAAGGTTTGCCTGGCTTGTGCCGGCAACAAAAAAAAAGCGACATTTTCCTTGCTTCCTCGGCTCCATATCTGTTGGTTGAATTGGAAAGCTTTCCCTTGCATCTCTGCAGCAGCATCCAAACTCCATAGACCAGGGGTCTCCAGCCCTGGCCACTTTAAGGCCAGAGGCAAAGCTGGCTGGGGAATTCTGGGAGTTGAAGTCCTACGGGCTTAAAGGGGCCGAGGTTGGAGACCCCTGCCATAGGCCATGTCCGAGAAGGAGACTCGCCCGTGTTTGCCTTAGCCCCCTTCAGAGCATCCGCGGCTCTACAGGTTTCCATGGGGCCTGGAAGAAGTTGGCGCTCTCCCCAAGAGCGGATCCTCAGCGAGGTTCCCAAAATGGAGTAGCTGGGACCTCCGGGGAGAGTCTAAGATTGTCTTAGCAGCGGCTGCTTGCTTTCTTTTGGTTAGCAGGGACCTTCCCTTCACGGCACATAATGTCACGTAATGCGTCTTGAATAATTCCGATTTCCACCGTCTCACTACTTCAGGCAGGCAACTGGTGCGGTTATGTTCAGTCCCACATGCCAGAGTCCCATTTTGTTCAGAGGTGGTCATCTCTAATACAAAGAGCTGTTGACAACTAGTAGGCGGTTTGGGCGTTCAGTATGAACTTTTGGTTATAAAACCACAAAAGATCCTTAATCCACTTCACCCTGTAGACCTCTTTGGTGGGTGAAGCTGGTTGCTCCATAGGCAAAGACCCCACCCCACCCGTTGGAAGGCAGGGAACACTGCCCAGCATAGGAAAAGGCTAACTTGCATTTTGTATATTTGGTGATAATGTTTTTACGAATAATACCTGACTTGAACAAGGGAGAGAGTATTGAAAATATATATATATATGTTCTAGATTAAAGTGCACTTTTGCTACAGATTTATAAGGGGATTGAATTGGAAGAGAATGGGATGATGTGACTTCTGTATCATAAATGATGCCCTGATATCACCAATAAAGGTCACGTATGGTGAAATTGTCTCAGCCACGTGTGTGTGTGTGTTGTTGTTTTAAAATGTCGTTGAAATGCCACATAAAGACATCTCAGTACATTTTTTTAACCTGCCTTTTTCCAGCACTCAAAGTAACAGCCAGTTCCAGGCATTGTGTTAGGATGTGGTTTGCTGAACAAACTAGAATGTTGAGTTTGCATGTCACATGCAAACCGTGGTTTCCAAACGAGGGTATTCAGCCTACTTGGAGCCAAAGGCCAAATGAGTTACGTTGTTGTGCAGCATAATTTCAATTTGAATTGCATCACTTCCTTCCAATTTACAGGTAATTCTTGACTTATGACCACAATTGAGCCCTAGACCTTTGTGGCTAAGTGAAACATTTGCTAAGATCTCGAAAGGTGGCCCCGTGATCCCAAGACACTGCAAATGTCATGAATATGAGTCAGTTGCTTAAAGGTCAGAGTGAAAAATGGTCATAAGTCTCTCTCTTTTAGAATAGAATAGAATTCTTCATTGGCCAAGTGTGATTGGACACACAAGGAATTTGTCTTTAGTGCATAAGCTCTCTGTACATAAAGACAAAATAAAATACGTTCATCAAGAATCATAAGATACAACACTTAGTGATAATCATAGGTTACTAATAGTCATAGGTTACTAATAAATCCTACTTGGGAACAACTAAAACTGTAAAGATAAATAAATTGTAAAGATACCAGCAACATGGTTACACTCATAAGTAGAAGGAGATAGGTACTAGGAAGGATGAGAAGAATAATAGTAATACAGCCTTACTAAATAGTTTGACACCGTTGGGAATTATTTGTTTAGCAGAGTGATGGTGTTTGGGGAAAACCTCCCCTTGTGTCTAGTTGTTCTGGTGTGCAGTGCTCTATACCGTCGTTTTGAGGGAAGGAGTTGAAACGGTTTATGTCTGGGATGTGAGGGGTCTATATATATTTTCCCAGCCCTCTTTTTGACTCGTGCAGGATACAGGTCCTTGATGGAAGGCAGGTTGGTAGCCATTGTTTTTTCTGCAGTCCTAATTACTCTTTTGTAGTCTGTGTCTGCCCTGTTGGGTTGCAGAACCAAACCAGACAGTTATAATGGTGCAGATGATAAACTCAATAATTCCTCTGTAGAACTGGATCAGCAGCTCCTTTTGGGCAGTTTGAGCTTCCTGAGTTGGCACAGAAAGAACATTCTTTGTTGTGCTTTTTTGATGACATTTATGATGTTAGGTATCCATTTCAGGTCATGTGATATAATAGAATCTAGAAATTTGAAGGTCTCTACTGTTGATACTGTGTTGTCTAGTATTGGAGGGTTAAGAGTATGGGAGGGTTTCTCCTACAGTCTACCACCATTTCTACAGTTTTGAGTGTGTTCAGTTCCAGATTGTTCCGGTTACACCACGAGGCAAGTTGTACAACCTCCTGCCTGTATGCAGATTTGTCTTTGTCTCGAATGAGACCAATCACTGTTGTGTCATCAGCAAACTTCAGTATTTTAACAGATGGATCGTTTGAGATGCAGTCATTGGTATATAGGGAGAAGAGAAGTGGAGATAGCACCCTTTTTTCCCCAGTGTCGTCGTAACTTTGAATGGTCACTAAATGAACTGTCGTAAGTTGAGGACAATCTGTATTATCCAAATCTCCCAGGGATGTGGATTTTTCTGAGGTATACCTGAGCCAACTAGCAAGGACTAGAAGCTGGCCACGGCCTCCGAATGTTTAGCTCTCTTTGTTCTAGAGTAGAAACGATGGATTTCTCTTCCTTTCATCTGCATAAATGCAGATCAAGTTGGCGTGAAAGGCAGATTTCATTTGCATTTATGCAATTCTAATGGGAATGGGAGCTTGCCTGGCTGATCAGCTTCAGTAATAAACGTTCAGAGCATATTGCAGATGTTCTTAATAATCCTTAGATCAAACCTTGGATTAACATCTCCCAGAACATAAAACCATGATGGACAAGACATCTGGAAGCCATGGCTTGTTATGCCCAGATTTCCATGGCTCCCTTCTGAAATACGGGGGGAAAGTTCTGCTGCTGGACCACAGTGGAAATGACAACATGCAGAAGCTGGGTGGCCTCTTGTAGGCTACAGCGTTTAGGCCAGGGGTCTCCAACCTTGGCCACTTTAAGATGTGTGGACTTCAACTCCCAGAGTTCCTCAGCCTGCAGACCAGGCGTCTCCAACCTTGGCCACTTTTAAGACTGGACAACCAGCAAAACTGGCTGAGGAACTCTGGGAGTTGAAGTCTACACGTCTTAAGGTGGCCAAGATTGGAGACCCCTCCTTTGGATGATCTGGTTTCTGACAGGATCATATCCTGGTTCTAAGTCTAAGCGGCAAGGCTGGCAAACGAACCGTTGCCGAAAAGAATGCAACGGGCAGGATCTAGAATACTCCTCTTGACTTCATCAGATTTCTTACCTGCCGCTCTCCTGAGCCCAGACAATTTGGCCAACTAAACCACGTTCAATTAAAGGTAGTCCTCAACTTACAACCACAATTGAGCCCAATGTTTCTGTCGTTGAGACATTGTTAAGTGAGTTTCGCCTCATTTTACGGCCTTTCTTGCCACAGTTGCTAAGCAAAACCCCTGCGGTTATTAAGTAGATGATCCTTTCAGAAACCAGACCATCCAAACCAGGGCTCTCCAAACTTGGCCACTTGAAGACTCTGGGAGTTGGAAGTCCACAAGTCCTAAAGTGGCCAAGGTTGGAGAGACCCCTGGTTTAGGCTAAAGGAAGACACAGAACTGACTGAAGTTTGTGTTATGAGTCACATCTGGATGGAAGTGAGAAATACGATGGTGCCAAGGGTTTATTCTTGTGATGTGACAAATCCCCATTTCAAAAAGGCTAATAGAGGAGAGGTTTCCCCATCCACTCTTCTAGAACATAGAATAGGGCTGGAAGAGACCTCCGAGATCTTCAAGTTCTGGTCTTCCAGCTGAAGCTAGAGCAAATGGCTGTTCAATCTCTTCTTAAAAATGTTGGAGCACCCATAACTTTTGAAGGAAAACTCTTCCACTGACTAATTGTTCTCACAGTCAACAAATTTTCTCCTGACTTCAAGATTGGATCTCTCTTTAACTACCTTCCACCTATGACTTCTTGTTCTGCCCTCTGTGCTTTAATGCCCCTGAGGTCTCTCTGGCCCTAATTTATCATTGTCTTCTTTTGGATTTTACAAAAAAGCTTGGACTGCCCGGTCCCTTTTCTTTAAAAAAATAAATTGCAAGCTGATAGGAGATCCAGAGGCATTTTCTCCAATCAAGTTCACTTTGTAGACAAGACATTAACAGATTAACAGAGTTGGAAGGGACCTTGTAGGTCATCTAGTCCAACCCCCCACCCAAGCATGAGACCTTACACCATTTCTGACAGATGGCTGTCCAGTCTCTTCTTGAAAGCCTCCAGGGATGAAACTCTCACAACTTCTGAAAGCAACTTCTGTTCCATTGGTTGATTGATCTCACTGTCAGAAAATTCCTCCTTATTTCTGAGTTAAATCTCTTCTTGTTCAGTTTCCATCCATTATTCCTTGTCTGGCCTTGAGGTACTTTGGAAAACAGGCTGATCCTTCCTTCTCTGTGGCAGCCCCTCAACTATTGGAAGACTGCTCTCCTGTCTCCCCTGGTCCTTCTCTTCCTTAGACTAGCCAGGCCCAGTTCCTGCAACCATTCATCGTATGTTTTGCAATACATTCCCTTGTATGGAATTGAAGAAGATTGACAGGTACAGTGGCCATTATACATAGCATGCAGCAGTCTCCAGGACTGTAACTGTGTGTGTGTGCGCGCCCGTGCACACACATGCATGCACGCACACACACACACACACACATGCACACTCCCTTCGCTACTTTTATATTCCAGCCCTATGATTCTATGTAGTCACCAGGAGTCAAAGCTGACTTGACTGAGACTATTTCAATGCTGTGCTTCAAAAATAGGGTTTCACCTCCTGCCACTGCAAGGAAGGTTGAAATGAATGTCGGAAGCTCCACTGCACAAACGGCTTGAGCGGGCATGAGCCACATCTGCTCTGGGTTTGTCCTGGAATTGTGCGAAATGATGGTGATAAGAATTTCTTACTTGCCACTGCCTTCTATGGCAGGAAACAAGGAACAGCTTCCCTCCTTCCTTTCCCAAAGATGCTTAAACCTGTATCACCGCTGCTTACTTCCTCCTCTCCATCATGACATTTCTGCCCAAAAGGTGCGGGGGAGACATTACCCTCTCAAAAAAATTATATCTAACGTGGGTTTTTTTGTGTTTTGAGTAGGCAATGAAGCCAAAAAGAACCATCTTAGGGGTCGGATTTGAAAATGCTGACAAGTTTATGGAATGCAGAAGGTTTTTTTTAGTGGGTTGTGAGGAAGAGCTAAAAATACGAATCAACGATCATCTATTTTTATGGATTCTTATTCCCCAAAGCTCTGATAGCTGGCATACACAGTTACTCTAAATTAAAACTGGAGAACTCACACCACTCATAAACACAAAAGATTAATCTGGGTGATTTTTTTAAAGCTTTAATAACATGCTCTCCTTAAACTTCTGGGGGCTGTGAAAAGAAAGAATGGAGTGGACTACAATAGAGGCGAGGGAGGGAAGGAGGAGAGGAGAGAAGAAAAGAGAAGATTTTTTTGTTGGCCAAGTGTGATTGGACACATAAGGAATTTATCTGAGGTGCATATATTCTCAGTATACATACAAGCTACAAAGTGATGGATTATTAATCATAAAATACATTCATAAATCACAAGATACACATAACCAACAAAGTGACAGTCATAAGACACCAATAGGAGCAGCTAATAGGAAAGATGCAAAGGGTAATAGCAATTCAGTCCAACTACATGGTCAGATATCTTTAGGCCTGTGGGAATCAGGTGTTCCGCAGAGTGATGCCACGGGAAAAAAACCTGTCTCTGTGCCTGCTTGTTTTGGCATGCAATGCTCTATAGCAGCATCCTGAGGGGAGCAGTTGAAATAGTTCATGCCCAGCATGTGAGGGCTCTGTAGAAGTGGGGAACTATGGATTTCTCCCCAGACATGGATTTTGATTGCAGCAACCCTGTTGCGGTTTTGCTTTATGGCAGAGCCAACAGCAATCCAAGGCAGGATAGGCCAAATGAGGCAGCTTTCGGAGAAAGGCTATTAGCAGTTGTTCCACGTGAGCATGATGGGATCTCTTTCTTTCTTTCTTTTTTTTTTTTTTTTTTGTATATGTTTTATTGATACATTTTTTTAAAAAAAATACAAATAAAAAAAATCCATATCTGTCTGAACAAAGTGTTGTCTGGCCACAGTCTAAGTCAGGGGTGTCCAACCTTGGCAACTTTAAGACTTGTGGACTTCAACTCCCAGAATTCCTCAGCCAGCAAAGCTGGCTGAGGAATTCTGGGAGTTGAAGTCCACAAGTCTTAAAGTTGCCAAGGTTGGACACCCTGGTCTAAGTAGAGATACAACATTAATCATGACAATCATCATAATAGACATATCGATATTCATCACAAAATAGTAATACAATTAGTTTGTCCATCTTATAAAACATTCAATACAAAAAAAAAATCTTTTCTTTTTGGTCTGTTCTGTTAGGTAAAACAAGTGTGTTAAAAAGTATTCTCGGATCTCAGAACCTCTTCATGCAGAGGTCTCCAAACTTGGCAACTTTAAGACTTGTGGACTTCAATTCCCAGAATTCCTCAGCCAGCAATTCTGGGAGTTGAAGTCCACAAGTCTTAAAGTTGCCAAGTTTGGGGACCCCTGTCTTAATAGATCTGTTCCTTGCTGTTCCTGGACCTCATGGCTCTTTTCTGACACAGTTTAAGAACCCCAGGGATCATTTCCATAACAGAGGTTTTGAGATGTCAGCATTCATTACACGCCCTGCTCAGGTGTGAGCCGATGTGATTCCAGGCCCACCAACCCACATTTCTTTATTCTAACCCCCAAATAACCATGTGAGGTGGCTGTTAGGATGAGCATAAATATTTGATTCAAGGACTACCAAAGGTTCCCTCTTCACTTATCTTTCTTTTCATCTTCCGTGTTTTGTTTTTTTTCATGTTCAGGTCTTCATGTTTTTTGTGTAGCCTTCCACCATCCCCCGTTTTTTCCTTTCTTTTTTGTTTTGTTTTGTTTTTGTTTTGTAATTATGCATTTACTATCTCCCCCCCCCCTTTTTTTTTTCAAACTCTTACTCATTATGAGTTCATTGCCTTCACTGTCATGGAATCCTACTGTTTTTCATTGCTCTGAATTTAATAAAATTTTATTTCTTGGAATTCACGATAGGTAAGAATCGTTACCTTGCTGCTTTTGTCTCAAATGTGTCAAAATTTCTACTGAGACTTAAAAGTGCTGTGTGGTGTCTCTGTGTGTGTGTGTGTGTGTGTGTGAAATCTGTTACTAGGACTTGTGGCAAGCTCATTTTATCTTCTCAACACCCCTCCCCCGCCCCCACTCCTATTAAAAAAACCATGTGTAATCACTGTTGAGTCAGACATAAAAAGAAGAGGAAAAAATAGCAAGAATCATGAATGACAGTCATTAAAAGCACTGGAACTAAATATATTGCTGCAGCAAAAGAAAATAAGTTACAGGTTTATGAAGTTTCCTAAAAGGATGAGTTTTCAAGAAGCAAGGCAGCCTTAGAAGAATAGATACGGTAGGTTAAAGGATGGATAGATGGATGATAGATAAGTAGATAGATTGATGAGAGAGAGAGAGATTTGTTGTTGTTTGATTGCTAAGTTGTGTCAACTCTTTGTGACCCCACAGCATGCCAGAATTCCCTGTCCTCCACTATCTCCCAGAGTTTGCAGAATAAGATAGATTATATGATAGATGATAGATAGATAGATAGATAGATAGATAGATAGATAGATAGATAGACAGACAGACAGATGATAGATTGATGGATGATGTGTTACATGGATGAATAGATAACTGGAGATAGATAGATAGATAGATAGATAGATAGATAGATAGATAGACAGACAGACAGACAGACAGATGATAGATTGATGGATGATGTGTTACATGGATGAATAGATAACTGGAGATATAGATAGATAGATAGATAGATAGATAGATAGATAGATGGATAGATAGATAGATAGATAGATAGAGATAGATAGATAGATAGATAGATAGATAGATAGATAGATAGATAGATAGATAGATAGATAGATAGATAGATGGATAGATAGATAGATAGATAGATAGATAGATAGATAGATAGATAGATAGATAGATAGATGATAGATGGATGAGAGACAGAGATAGATAGAATTGTTAGCCTGCCTATCGAAGAGTGTCCTGCAATTTTATTCTTCTTTATTTAGTTATTAAATCACCCTGTTTCATCTTTCAGATGTGGAGAAAAACTATGACATTCCATGTAATGTTCCTAGGCACTTATGGTAGCATTCAAAGCAAAATTGTTGTTATGTTCCTACAAACGTCTAGAGGCTGTGGGATATTTTTATTGCTCTCTGAAGACAAGCGGGAAGGTTAAAATAGCAGGACGATGTTTCCGTGTGGAATGACAAGGCCCATCTCAGACAAGTTGCTGTTCAAAGTCGACCTCTGGGCTTGATCACCAGCTGTGACTGCCTCCTTTGGCCGCTTTCAAAAGCTGCCCCATCCTGACCGTCCTCTTTCTCCTCCTCAATCTGGAACTTTCAAGTTCTGTTGTCCTTCCACTGTCAGACTTAGTTAAGTCAAAGAGGATAGGAATAGTAAAGCAACATATCCAACCATTGGGTAACAATGGGTAACATTTTGGTCACCCATGATATTAAAAAAAAGATGCTGAGACTCTAGAAAGAGTGCAGAGAGGAGCAACAAAGAGGAGTGGGGAAGTAGGTGCAAAAACCTATGAAGACCAGTTGCAGGAATTAGGTATCTCTAGTCCAGGGGTGTCCAACCTTGGCAACTTTAAGACTTGTGGACTTCAACTCCCAGAATTCCTCAGCCAGCAAAGCTGGCTGAGGAATTCTGGGAGTTGAAGTCCACAAGTCTTAAAGTTGCCAAGGTTGGACACCTGCTCTAACCTAACAAAGAGAATGAGTAGGAGTGACATGATAACATCTTCCAACATTTTAGAGGCTGTTGCAAAGAAGATGGGGGTCAACCTATCTTCTAAAGAAAGGACAGCCTATTCTCTGAAGGCAGGACAAGAAGCAATGGATGGAAATTAACCAAGGGGAGAACTAACGTCGTTTTCTGACAGGGAGAACTACTAACCAATTGAATAGCTTGCCTTCAGAAGTTGTGGGTGCTCCATTGTTTGAGATGTTTAAGAAGAGACTGGACAGCCACTTGTCTGAAAAGGTCTAGGGCAGAGGCCTCCAAACTTAGCAACTTTAAGACTTGTGGACTTCAACTCCCAGAATTCCTCCAATTCTGGGAATTAAAGCCCACAAGTCTTAAAGTTGCCAAGTTTGGGGACCCCTGGTCTAAGTTCTCCAGCCAGGTCCTTTGCAACTCTGTTATTCTGTTAACAAGCTGGAGAAGAGCCACTACACCCAGGGAATTCTCCCTTCAAACCCAACAGATTGGTGGTGATGTAGATCTCAAAGATGAAGATATAAACAAATCATTGAAAAGTGCTTTGGAAAATATTAATATGCATTACGTGAAGCGTCTTGGCCCCTACACACACACATACAGACACACACAGGATTTTTACACTTGATACATCAAAAGGCTCAGAATTTCTACTTGATCAAGGCAGCCCTTAAAAGGTAGACATACATTCAAAAGATTAAAGTGTAGAAAGTTGCACAGGTGAGTTTGGAGTAAGAGCTCCCAAACAAGGGCCAAGAAGAGAAACCCCCCTGAAAACAGGATTACTGTAAACCAGATCTGTCCAACCTTGGCAACTTCAAGACTTGTAGACTTCAACTCCCAAAATTCCCCAGCCCCAACCACCTCACCGCTATAAATCCACGTACTTGTAAATGAGACTGCACAAACCCTTTGACCCACTAATTATATTTATCAACCATTCTTGGTAGCAGGAAGATGGTTCCTGGGGGGTCAGCAAAGAGAGTCCAAAAAAGCCAAGATGGTGGTTGCAATGGTGTGAAGTTCACCGTTGGCGCAAGACACATGATAAAGAGGCATGATTTCAATCGTGCAGTTTTGGTCCCCATGTTGATTATTGGAATACACATACATAGCCCTCTTGCAGATACTCCTGCTTGCAACTAAATGATAGTCCCCTACACACACACACACATACAGACACACACAGGATTTTTACACTTGATACATCAAAAAGGCTCAGAATTTCCACTTGATCAAGACGGCCCTTAAAAAGACCAGTTCCATCCCTTTCCCTGTTCCTCTCCTCCTGTTTTTTTGAGCTTCCATTTCTGAGTTGTCCAGGTTTAATGTTCAGAACTTTTGCTAGATGACAATGATAATTGGAAACTAAGGGCTCCATTTCCCTGGAGACCTGCGTTTATGAGGCAAGCTGTGGCCCAAGCAACCTCTGCTTATTGATTGCTGGAGCAAGTGAAGGAGGAGGATAATTTGCAATGCGTCACGGCCTTGGGTCTCTTCAAGAAAGAGTCTCCTAATCAGCTTCCATTCTTTGGGATGTCAGGCAACTGTGAGAAGGAAGGTCAGCTCCGCATGCAACATCATGGATCTCCTCACGGCTGTTAGTGAGGAGGGATCGTTGGTTTTGGCCTTGGTTATTAGAAGTCAAGTGGAACCAATGCTGAGGCCAAGGGTTGTGATGCAGCTCCATGCCTCCTTCGCTCACACTTGGGTCAGCCCTGCCTCAAAATGACCCATTTTACGTCAAAATGACCCTTGGTTCCCTTGGTTGCAAAAGGTACCGTTTCATTGGAAGTCGGGTGAATTGCACCGAAGCAAAGCCGGAACTGAAATTCACGTGGTTGGAAACCTTTTCCTCTGACGCAGTGGTGGCATTCAAAACTTTTTACTGCCAGTTCTGTGGGTGTGGCTTGGTGGGCGTGGCAGAGGAAGGATATACTGCAAAATCCCCCTTCCTTCCCCACCCACCCTAGCCTGCTTTCCAGCTCCGTTCTCCTGTGCAGGGCAACCAAAGGAGACCCAGCCGATCAGCTGTGGGTGTGGCTTGGTGGGTGTAGCTTGGCTTGGTGGGTGTGGCTTGGCTTGGTGGGCATGGCTTGGCTTGGTGGGCGTGGCTTGGTGGGCATGGCAGGGGAAGGATATACTGCAAAATCCCCCTTCCCTCCCCACCCCACTAACCTGCTTTCCAGCTCCCTTCCCCTGTGCAGGGCAACCAAAGGAGACCCAGACGATCAGCTGGGACTCGATGGGAGGCAGAGAAGAGATGGGGTTGGCGGGGCCAGTCAGAGGTGGGATTGGCCGGCTCTCCGAACTACTCAAAAGTTCCGCTACCGGTTTTCCAGGACTGGCCAGAACCGTCTGAATGCCACCTCTGCCCCTGAGGCACTTTCCTTTGCTGCCCCGCCCTCCCCCCTCCTCCAATCAATCTCCAAGAAGATGTTTTGAAACTCGCAGTAGTCCTCGACTTACAACAGTTCACTGAGTGACCGTTCAAAGTTACAACGGCACTGAAAAAAAGTGAGTTATGACTGTTTTTCCCACTTGTGACCATTGCAGCATCCGTAATTGTCACATGATCAAAATTCAGACATTTAGCAACTGGCTCCTATTTATGACGGTTGCAGTATCCCGGGGCCACGTAAGCCTTGTGGCACAGTGGTTAGAGCGCGGTACTGCAGGCTACTTCTGCTGACTGCCTGCAATTTGGCAGTTCGAATCCCACCAGGCTCCAGGTTGACTCGGCCTTCCGTCCTTCCGAGGTGGGTGAAAGGAGGACCCAGATTGTTGGGGGTGACAGGCTGACTCCCCTTAGAGGAGGCCGGAAAGCACCGTGAAGCGGTCTATAAGTCTCAGGGCTGTTGTTATCGCTATCCCCTTTTGAGACCTTCGGACAAGCAAAGCCAATGGGGAAGCCAGATTCAATTAACAACCAGGTTACTGACTTAACAAATGCAATGACTCACTTAACAACTGTGGCAAGAAAAATCATAAAATGGAGCAGACATCCCTTAAACAAATGTTTCATTTAGCAACATTAATTTTGGGCTCAATTGTGGTCATAAGTTGAGGACCACCTGTACATTTGCTACAGTTTTAAGGACAATCTGAGTCACTAAGCACAATTATCTGTTTAACAGACACATACATTTATTTAATAAACCATCTGTTCCCCAATAAAATTAGCATAGTCATCATCACCAAACTATTATCACCATCCACATAACACTGTCGTAAAATATAATCGGATTTATGGCAATAATTTAGTCATAATACATTCCTTTCCCAAGCGCAATGGTGATGGTTAAAATGGTTGGCATTATTATAAAATAACAATGTTTCACCACCATCAATGGAGAACGCAGCAAGGGTGAGGAAGATCATTTTTTGGTAGGTAGAGCATGAACCACAAGCAAGCAATGGGCCTTTTTTTCCTATGCATGTCTATTATGCAACGAGGGCCATCCAAAAGGCTCCCAAAGACCCAAAGAGCAGCTGTCACCCCCATCGTGAACTGTTTTCACTCCATTCTGCAGAGACCTCTGAGTTGCACCTAATCTGAGGCCAAGAAAGCATCTCCAAGAGAAAAAGTAAGGAAATATGACTTGCAAGGATTAATTAAACAGAGTTAGTATGGTTAGTTTATTTTTTTTATTCTTATTTTAGCATAATTATCATGGTATTCTATGCTGGTCTGTGAAATAAAATTAATTGATAGTATGGTTTGGTATGGTTCTTCTTCATGTTCTTCAGGAAATAATTCTTTCCTCAGTTAAATTAAAAATTATAATTCAGTGGCCAGTTTTTAACAGGCTGCATACCGTATGACCTCAAAAGTTATCAAGGTACAGGATGAGCACAATGGAAGAAGGAAAAATACAGAAACAAGGAAAAACTGAATGCCAAAGTCCATATTCAATTGTACATAAAATCTAAGTTATTATTTGGAATTCTACATCCAATGAAGCTCCAAACAGGTGAATGTCTTAATAATTAAAACAATTAAAATATTTTTTTTAAAAAGAGTAACCTGGATAATGTTCTTATACTGGATTTACAAAAGAGGTTTATTAAAGCTTATTAAAACTTGGAATAATTTTATGAGAAGGGATAAAGAAAAAAAAATGAAAAGAAATCAAATTCTAGGACATTATTTGAAGGGATTAAAGGCCAAGATAATTAAAAATAAAAGGAAGGAATATAAAGTTGATTTAGTGGATTAAAGTTAAAATAGATATGTTATTTCTAATAACCCTTCATGGAATTTTTCTGACAGTGGGACTGAAATAATGAGGCTTCATATATTTGTTTATAGATAAGAGGAGGCCAGGTCTTATGTTTGTAGAGGTGTTCATTTATTAAAATTGTTTATATTTGTTGTGATGAAGGAGGAAATCGTGTCTTTATATATTTGTTTACTATATTTTTATTTTTATTTTCTTTTATATACATTCTATTTTTTCTCTTTATCCTTTTCCTTTTTTTAAGTTTGTATTAGTTCTTATCTTTGCAATTGTAATTTTTAATAAAATTATTATCAAACAAAATAAAGCTCTCCATTTCAGGTACGGACGGGAACATCCATCCTCTAGCTATTCTCTGGATACTTAAAACATTCACTAAATATTTCACTGAATATCACTATAAAGATCACATTGGTTTCTCTTCTACAATCTAACTGGAAATCTTGAAAGAATGTTGCCTGGAATCCCGCCATCTTCTAAGTTGAGGTCCATGAAAAATTGGTGAAAAAGGCCTTTGCATCACCCAGTGGAATATTATCCTACAACAACCCATCACTGGAGGCTTTTAAGAAGAAAATGGGCAGCTACTTGTCCAGAATAGTATAGGGCAGGGGTGTCCAACCTTGGCAACTTTAAGACTTGTGGACTTCAACTCCCAGAATTCCTCAGCCAGCAAAGCTGGCTGTGAAATTCTGGGAGTTGAAGTCCACAAGTCTTAAAGTTGCCAAGGTTGGACACCCCTGGTATAGGGTCTCCTGCAAAGGGATTGGACTAGAAGACCTCCAAGGTCCCTTCCAACTCTTATTCTGTTAACCAAGCCAAGGCCATCCTTCACTGAGAGTCCCACTTTTTAATTTTTGTTTCTTAACCATATGTGGGTTTCTGTGCTTTTTTGTCACCCACTTTAAAAACATTTCTTAGTCAATGTAGAATGTTGACTATTTGCAGATATTTTTTTTTCACAGAACTGCATTGCGACACGGAGGCAGGAAAACCCAAATGCCCAGGTACAGAGTAGGGGCTACCTGGCTCAAAAGTAGTAACTGTGAGAGAGATCTAGGAGTCCTAATAGACAGCCACTTAAGCATGAGCCAGCCCTGTGCTGCAGCTGCCAAAAGAGCCAACGCAGTCCTAGGGATAGCATCCCATGAAGTGATAGTACTGCTTTGTACTCCACTAATGGTGCCACACTTGCAATACTGCATCCAGGTTTGGTTACTACTGTTAGGGATAACATTGTTTACCCTAACTGGTTTGGGTAAAAATAATAAATAAGGTATCATGGTTTGTTAGTTAAAGTGTGTGTAACTTTAACTGCAAGAATGTAATTAAGGGTGTGGTTGTAAAAGCACTATATAAGAAGCGAGGCAATTGCAGCTCTCTCTCTCTGGCTTACTGATCCCTAATTGCTGGATGGATTGATGACTGCGTTCTTGCTGAAACAGGGGAGAGAAGGAGGAGTGTTGATATTTCTCAATGGAGAGAAGATAAAGATTTAGACTGATTTATTGTAAGTGAACTAACATTTGGCTATTCAACACGGACTTTGCAAATAGAGTATCCCGACAAGACTTGACTGAAATTGATATATGACTAATGGACCGTTTATTTTGACTATGCTATAATTCTTAAATGGAATAAACTATATTTTTGATAGCACAAGCGTATCTGTATTTTTACTGCGTGTTAACTAGAAAACTTATCTCACACATTTACCTGTCTTCCTATCTGACTTCGCTGTACATTCTGTTTAGTTTGTTTTCCTTAACACCCGTTGGGGAATCCAGGCTTAACAACTACAATTCAAAAAAAGATGCTGTGACCCTTGAAAGTGTGCAGAGAAGAACAAAGGCGTTTAAGGGGCTGGAGGCTAAACTGCATAAAGAACGGTTGTGAGAACTGGCTACGCCTCTAACGAAGAGAAAGACTAAGGGTGACATGGTAGCAGTCTTCACATACTTGAAGGGTTGTCACAAAGAAGAGAGAATCCATTTATTCTCCAAAAGCAGGGCTCTCCAACCTTGGCCACTTTAAGCCTTTGCTGGCTGGAGAATTTTGGGAGTTGAAGTCCTCCAGGCTTAAAGTGGCCTAGGTTGGAGACCCCTGCTGCAAAGTGCCTTCCAAGGGCAGGACAAGAAATTACAGGTGGAAGATCACCAGTAAGAGACCCAACCTAGAAATAAGGATGAATTTCTCGACAGGGAGAACAATTAATCAGTGGAATAGTTTGACTCCGGAAGTTGCGGGTGCTCCATCACTGGAGGTTTTTAAGAGAGCAAAAACAAGCAAATGACTGGACAGCCCTTTGTCTGGGATGGAATAAGGACTCTTGCCTTGGGTAGAGGTTGGACTAGAAGATCTCCAATGTTCTTTTAATTTTCTTCACTAATTCTGTTGCCTCCACTGGAGTTGGGAGATGAAGAGCAAAAACGTCCAGGGCCTTTCTGGAGATCCCCCAAAGAAGGCCAACTTTGAGCTGCGTGTCACAGTTCATCTTCACTGCCAACAGAATCATGGCTGATGAGTCAGTGACTGAATAGAGGCGATTACTTGTTGCTATGGCAATCATCCATTGTGATCTCCTTGGAAATTGAGAGAGAGAGAGAGAGAGAGAGAGAGAGAGCGCATTACAGTGCCACGCATCTGGTTTCTGGTGATAAGGGGTAAATGATTCCCAAAAGCGGCTTGAACATCTGAGAGGGAAGCGTAATGGGGTAAAATTAATTCACAGGGACTGTTTTAGCCCCATGGCCTCTTCACTTTGCCATTCCAGTTACAGAGCAGCCATGAATCAAAGGCTGTTTGATTCGGTTTCTCCCTCTCCCGCTCTGAATGATGCTGTTGGTTTTGCCTTTGATTGTCTAAGCATCCTATTTAAATTTAGCCCTAATTCAGATTCATTGAGCGACTGGCTTTCCAACCCCTCCTCATTTGTACAAAGCTGTAAGGAAAAAGATTCCATGCAAAATATCAACGGCCCTGGAACTGTCCATAAGCAGTTTCCAGTGGGCACTTGCCAAAGATTTTACACATTTTTATTCCTTCAGTCCCAACATTAAAAACAGCCTTTTGTCTTTCATAGATGTTGGAAAGCAGGACTGTACCAGGGCTGGTTTGTTTTGAATCGATTCGCTGGATGGAGCCCATCTAGCTTGCATGATATTCAAAATATTAAGGGATTATTAATTTTTTTGCACTAACATTTTGTACTGTGCTAATTGTACAGCAAACTTTCAGCTGAGGGGAATGATTGACTTGGTTTTTTTTTTAATGCCATAAGCATAAAAATCCACAGAACTGAAGTAAACCACCTGATCAGCTGGAACTCTTGTCTTCTGCCATCTTCATCAGGGGGCCAATGGCCCTTCCACTCCACTCCATTGTCCCTCTGCACTTTGAATTGTCAGGCTTGCTAATGGACTACTAATGTTGCCATGGATTTTTTTTGTTAAATTTCTCCAAATCTTAAGGTTTCTCTGACTCTATTAATAACTTCTTCATGTTTCTTAGTAACCTTGTTGGTTTACAGTAATTCATCTGTTGTATTTGCTTCTAAAGAAAGATCAGCAATAGTTGTGCATTGGGACACCCTTCCTTCCTTCCTTCCTTCCTTCCTTCCTTCCTTCCTTCCTTCCTTCCTTCCTTCCTTCCTTCCTTCCTTCCTTCCTTCCTTCCTTCCTCCTCTCTGACATTTTCCTTCCTTCCCTCCTCCTCTCTATCACTTTCCTTCCTTCCTTCCTCCTCTGACACTTTCCTTCTTTCCCTCCTTCTCTCTATCACCTTCCTTCCTTCCTTCCTTCCTTCCTTCCTTCCTTCCTTCCTTCCTTCCTTCCTTCCTTCCTTCCTTCCTTCCTTCCTTCCTTTCCTCCCTGCTCCCCTCCCCCCTCTCTCCAGTAGGTGTGTCAGCACCCCTGGAAGGGAAATAACCAAAATCCCCCTCCTCCCATTTTATTCTAGTTGGATTCAGGGGGAGGAGTTTTTAGTTACAAATCTCTGGCTTTGTCTTCCTTTGTGGGGTAAGAGTATGGGGGCCTTTGCCGCTCAATTTCAGCTCATTGACCACCAGGAGATGCCATGTGGTCTGAAACGCTTCTCAGGGTCTACTACCGAGTGCCCCTGAATCTCCAAGGATGCCCTTCCAGGCCTCTGGGTGGTGGATTGTCCCACACATCATGAGCTGACCTCTGGAAGACCTTATCAGAGTTAACGGCTTCCATTTTATTTAATTCCTGTCGTTGCTCTGTTTTCTTGACTGTATTATTTCTAGTGTGGTGGTCATTAAATGTTTCCTCATGTTTTAGAAGGTGTGAGCCAGCTTGGATGAGAAGCTGGATATACTCCTTAAACCAGGGATCTCCAACCTTGGCCACTTTAAGACTGGTGGACTTCAACTCCCAGAATTCCTCAGCCAGCAGACCAGGGGTCTCCAACCTTGGCCACAACCTTGGCAAAGCTGGCTGAGGAACTCTGGGAGTTGAAGTCCACCAGTCTTAAAGTGGCCAAGGTTGAGAGCTCTTCCTTAAAACACCTGCACACATAACATCACCTCCACCGACTGCCTGGCCCAGATTTTTGTTTTGGCTTTTTTGAGGCTGGCAGACACTCTTGTGGTAACTGTGAGAGAACATCTTTAATTGACTATCTGGAACACAAAAAGTGCCAAATCCTAAACTGCCTGATTAAGCAACAGAAATAACCACATCTGAGGGCGTCTCTTTCTGTCCAGAATTAGGTCACCTGATACCAAGCAGGTCATCTGACAATCTCGTCTTTGTCGATCCTCATCCGGTGCTGTTCTTCAGGATCTCTCCTCCCACGAAGAGAGATTTTTATTTTATTGGAAAATTCCAGGAATTTTGATTCTCAATTCCTCACCTTCAAGAGGTGGACAATACTAAACCTCACGGATTGTAGGTCTTCCCTAACAAATCAACTCTCTGCTTCTGTCAGAGATCTTCAGTCCACTGTGCACGCAATACAGAAATGCAGAAATACAGAATAATACAGTTGGAAGAGACCTTGGAGGTCTTCTAGCCCAGTAATCGCCAACCAGTGGGTTGGGGACCACTGGTGTCTGCAAGAAAAATTTGGTGGTCCACAGAGAAATGTCAGCCAAAGTTTTCTTTCTCCCACATCCCGGAGCACAAGGCTCTGCCAGAAATGAGGGAAGGGGAAAGGGGGGAACTTGTGCCACCCTGCAAGGCCTCCTGCTCCAAGAGGCTGTGCCATTGCAACAAGTCTCACAAAGACTCATTTCTGACCTCCTGCTCAGAGTTTGAGGGAGAGAAAGAAAAGACTTCTGCTGCTTCTGCTGCTTTCCTTGCATGAAGCCAAAGTCTCTCTCTCTCTCCTCCTGAGAACAGAGCTGGAGACGATCGATCAGTAGGAAAACGGGGTGGGGGATTTTCCTGCAGACTTTTTGGGGGATTTTCGCAGGGTCTCTGATCCACAGGATTTAAAAGTATGAGTTTGGTGGTCCCCGAGGTCCAAAAGGTTGGCGAACCCTGGGCTAGTCCAACCCCCTGCCCAAGCAGGAGACCCTATACCCGTGATGGCGAACCTATAGCACACGTGCCAGAGGTGGCACAACCCTCTCTCTGGGCATGCGAGCTGTTGCCCCAGCTCAGCCTTTGCCGCATATGTGCACTCGTGCCTCCTGCCGGCCAGCTGGTCTTCGGGTCTCTACCGTGCATGTGCAGGGGCCAGGGCATGCGCGGGGGTTGTGCGCACCTGCGTGGAAGGTTGGGGCGGACATGTGGAGGTCATGCATACATGCATGGGGGCAGGGCGCATGGGTTTGCATGCATGTGCATGTGCAGGGGGTGTCATGCACAAATGCACAGGGTGCAGGGGTCTCACATGCATGCACTGGGGCATGGGGGTCATGCATGCATGCGCGGAAGGCACACGTACTTTGGGCACTTGGTGCTGAAAAGGTTCACCATCACTGCCCTGTATCATTCCAGACAAGCGGCTGTCCAGCTTCTTCAAAGCCTCCAGTGGTGGAGCAACTACAACTTCTGGTGGCAAGCTGTTCCACTGGTTAATTGCTCTCACTGTCAGAAAATCTCTCCTTAATTGCTTCTCTCCTTGGTTAGTTTCCATCTACTTGTTGTGGTTAGCCAGCAGCAGGTGTGGATGGCTGAGGAGACCGATGACTCAGATGAGGGGCCAAGGACCATCAGGGAGTGGACTGCTGCCTTCAGAGATTGTGGGGGCTGGCAGCAGCAATGAGGAGGTTCCTGAGGAGCCTGTGCCAAGTGCGCGTGCGTGCAGGATTGCTTGCAGGAAAGAGCAGCTACAACAGCATGGGCGACTCGGGAGTAAGGCTGCAAGGTAATGGTCCCTCCTTCAATAAGATAAAAGCCAACTGTGAAATGAACGTACTTTGCAGAAGGCAAAGACATTTTGAAACTCCAGCCTTGTGGACATTCCAGTATCCTGAGTTTGCATTTGAAGATTCTTGTATTTCACATTATTTCTTGTCTGTTATCTTTTGGCAAGTCTCGCATAATTTGGCAAGGCTTGTGCTTATCACAGCTAATTATTTTCTAAAAGCATTACAAGGTTTCTGTTCCTTCTGGATTGTGTTTGATTTGTTGGAAAAGGGCATGGGTCAGAACACCACTGTTTCTTGTCAGGTGCTTCGCTAAATAGGTCGCCCCACCTTCTTTGTGGCAGCCCCTCAAATATTGGAACATTGCTGTCATGTCACCGCAGTCCTTCTTTTCACAAGACTAGACAAACCCACTTCCTGCAACCTGCAATACTACTATGCATTTCAGTGTTGCAATATACAACGCTTAAGATCACTCATGATTTCAGTGCTACTTGTAAGAAATCCCTCCTTCTTGCCAGACGTTTAGAAGTCACTAGCAAGGGAGTAGCGGCTTCCTTATGCAAGCAGGTTAAATGTGCTAAAATCAGAGACATGTGTAGCATTGCGCACATAGTCGTTGAAAGCCTTTGAATATTCATGCACAGAAGTCTGTGGTTTTTAATCACATCCACCAAGTTTCTCTGCTGGAGAAACACATTTTAAGGCTGATTCTTCTTTGTTTGTTCGCTTTCACCTGCTTTCCCAAATACACCCTTTTAAACACCTTTTCATTTGTTTAATTTTAATCAAATAAAAACATCAAATTCAACAACTCTTGCAGATAAAACAAAATTCTATTTCCCCCCAGCCTCTGCATGCTACAACAGGGCTGGTGATGCAATGAAATGAGGGTAAGTTTTTAAATGAACTTAAAGATGGAAGATTTAAAAGGCAAAAGAGGTTTAGAGATCTTAAGACCCCTATTTGGAGTTATAAAATGGTTTCCTAGGTGCTACAGCCTGGATGATGTCAGTAGTTCTCCTTCCCTTGTTTTTCCATTCATAACTATTTTTGTGCAGCACATCACATCACTTGGAGAGGAGGAGGAGGAAGAGGAGGGGGAGGAGGAGGAGGAGGAGGGAGATAAATTGAAACCTTTCCCATATTTCCTTGCTTCTTCTTTCTGAAGAAATGTGGGAAGGGCCTGCAGAGGACTATCGAACACCCTTCTGTGCTAATAAAAGATTGGTTGTATTTTGCAAGTTTCTCATGGATTCCAGCCAAGAGCCTGAAGTGTTACATTCCTCCATTTTTGCTTTTTTAAAAATGTCTCTTTTCCTTTTTTAAAAAAATATCCAATACCCAAGTTATTTAACCTTGGTTGTCCTAAGACATCTATTCCCACTTGTAGATTTAGGAATAAAAAATTATTCAAATCCAATGTGTCTAAATTGAAATGGCTCAGGGTTCAGGGTTTGGTTAAGAACATGAGAATTTGGGGCCTGAGGTTGGGTGAGACCATTCTGGTCAGCCTTCAGAAAATGAATTTGTTGGATGCATCCAAGAAGCTCAGAATCCTGTTGAGAAATCATTTTCTTTCTTTTTTCATTTTCTTATCATTTTCTTCCTTTTCTCCCTCCCAGGAAACTTGAAATTTAAAGATTGCTGACTGGGATTCTAGAATTGAAAACAGCCATCAAAATTTTGTGGTTCAGTTTTCATGATTTTATTTTATTTTTATTTTATTGACTAATCGCAAGACTAATCAATCAATAAACTGCAATGCTGACTGCTTCACAACTTGATTTTCATTTATTCAAGTCAGAAGCATCACAATTAAAATGCGGCATGCTATAAGGCATAACATTTAAAATATAAAATGCATTTAAAATATGTACAAATTAAACCGACCTTGCCCCAGAAACTAGCGGCCTTAATTGCATTCTGTCGTGGTGCAAGAGATCCTCAAGCATGCACTGATCAAGACACAAAGGGCAGGTATACATATGTGTTGTTGTCTGCATGTCACCACAATCACAAAGGGCAGAAGGCACCAGAGAGCCCATTTGTTCAGAGTGTCTCCAGATCTTGTTGTACACATGCACAGTCTATTCAGTTATCTTCATACTTCCTGGCTTTTGTCAGGTCCAGGTGCCAGCTCCTCCGTTGGTTCCACCCAAGGTTAGTTTTCGATGTGGAGAAGGTTGTCTGTGAGTTACAACTTCTCTGAGTTTCTGCAAGCTCCTGTTGTTGGGTCACCATTGAGGGCATCTAGTCACTTTGTCTTCACCTCTTTTTTTTTTTTTAACTACTTGTGATTTTTCCAATGAGCTGCCACTATACAGACCGGTTTTGTTCCATGAGCTATTGAACATTGTTGCTGCTGTCCAAGGTACCTCCAACCATTCAAAGGCATGAGTTTTTTCTTCATTCAGCCTTCCTACAGGCCCATCTTTCATAGCCATTGAATTATAATTTCAGAAATCATACTCTTGACAATATATATCAGGGGCCCCCAAACTTGACAACTTTAGGACTTAAAGTTGCCATATTTGGAGACCTCTGATATATACCATTGTTGTGAGTTTGAGATCTCCACATTTCAATATTCTGCCTTCTCTGTCAAATTTTTCTCCATATACAGTAGCAAATGTCTTTCTACTTGCTGACTACAGTCCCATTTCCTTTAAATCAGGGGGTCCACCCTTCTCAATTTTAAGACTTGTGGACTTCAAGTCCCAGAATTCCCCAGCCAGCCATCTTAAAGTTGTCAAGGGTGGACACCCCTGCTGTACATTTGAGGTGCCACTTCCTCTATTCGTTCTCCGATTGTTTGCATTGGGTTGACATTGCCCACTGATAAAATTTTAGGCCCTTTGTTTTGTTTTTGAAGGCAGTGGGCCAGCTTTAATCTTTGTTTGATCTTCAAGAAGAGATTCCTTTCCACTGGGCCCCAACCACCAAAGTGGTTCCATCAGCATATCTCACATTCATTTGATGCTTCTCCCAAATTTCAGCTCTTCTTAGTCCAGCAGTTCCGCATGTAAGTCAAACAGATCCTGTGATAATAAACCACCTGGATTCATCCCTTCTCCATTTCCAAACTATGCTCCATCTTCTTTACTTGTTCTTTATTCCAAATTCTTTCTCATTGCCCCATATTCTTTTCTCATTATTCTTTGGCTGTTCCAAATCCTTTTTGGTTGCTCCCTATTTTTAATCCCTCATTATTTCTTCATCCTACAGATTCCTCCAGAAGTATGGAAATCATTGAATAGACCGCACAGGGGTGCAACAATATCCAGAAACACCCTAAACAAATGGGACTATCCTGTTGTGTCTGCCTTTTGCAATTGTGGTGACATACATACACTCTCACACACATATATATACCTGCCCTTTGTACACAGATCGGTGCACATTTGAGACCTCAAGGCACCACGACAGAATGCAATTAATGTTGCTAGTTTATGGGCAAAATCTATTTAACTTGTACATATTTCAATTTTGTATTTTAAATTTTATATCATATATACTATGCCTGATTTTAATTGTGATGCTTCTGACATGAATAAACAAACACCAAGAAGCAAAATGAGGTGAACTGATTCCAATCCATTGATCATTTTCCAGATCCACACCCCTCCCTTCTTTGCAACTTCCCTCTTCGTGATCTCCAGCAGGGATGTTGCCTTTTGATGGGCACACGGCGTCCATATTTTCAGGTGCCAAAAGAGTCTCCCTTTCTGCCACTGGGTGTATAAAGTTTGATTTCTTTGCACCAAAGTATGCAGTATACATTACACACATACACTCAATGTCTTACCATGTATAGACTGATGCTTCTCCATCCTCCCAAAAACATTTTCTTAACCACAAACACACACCTATTATTTCCCATCCCACAAGCTAATTCAAATTATTTGTCCAGGGTAGAGGAAATTGGTCCATGAAGGATACCGTTTTTACTACATCGCTTCCTTTGGGGTTCCGCAGAGGTGCTGCAAGGAGGGATTATTGCCTTGCCTCAACATTACTTTTTCCACCCTGGGGATGTTGTAGCTTGATGCACCTCCGCTTCCCGTGGGGTTTCTATGGAATCAGCTAACGGAAACCAGGAGGGGGAAGCCAAACAAGAGGCAAAATACCCTTGAATCACTCTCTTTTCCCTAGAGAAGGCTGTCAACCGCTTCCTCCCTTCCCAGCAACCCCAGGCCTCCTCCACTTCTGACTGGACTGAAGGCATCAACTGCAGATTCACACCAAGAGAGCTGCTGAGAGTTGGTTATAACAGGGCTCTCCAACCTTGGCAATTTTAAGCCTGGCGGACTTCAACTCCCAGAATTCCCCAGCCAGCAAAGAGACCCTTGTTATAACCAACTCTGGGTAGCTCTCTATTTGCAGATAATTTTTTTTCCCACATAACTGCATTGCTTCAGATTCTGCACTTAGGCAGGAAAACCCAAAGTGCCCAGGTACAGAGTAGGGGCTACCTGGCTCAAAAGTAGTAACTGTGAGAGAGATCTAGGAGTCCTAATAGACAGCCACTTAAGCATGAGCCAGCCCATGTGCTGCAGCTGCCAAAAGAGCCAATGCAGTCCTAGGCTGCATGCACACAGGGATAGCATCCCATGAAGTGATAGTACTGCTTTGTACTCCACTAATGGTGCCACACTTGCAATACTGCACCCAGGTTTGGTTACTACAATTCAAAAAAAGATGCTGTGACCCTTGAAAGTGTGCAGAGAAGAACAAAGGCGTTTAAGGGGCTGGAGGCTAAACTGCATAAAGAACGGTTGTGAGAACTGGATACGCCTCTAACAAAGAGAAAGACTAAGGGTGACATGGTAGCAGTCTTCAGGTACTTGAGGGGTTGTCACAAAGAAGAGAGAATCCATTTATTCTCCAAAGCAGGGCTCTCCAGCCTTGGCCACTTTAGCAGGGGTGGGATTCAAATTTTTAACAACCGGTTCTATGGGCGTAGCTTAGGTGGTGGGCGTGGCTTGGTGGTCATGTGACTGGGTGGACATGGCTTGGTGGTCATGTTATTGGCTGGGTGTGGCCAACTCAATATCACTCATATCGAGGCACGCATCTCCTCGCCTGGCCTTTCCTGACTGTGGGGATGCCGCAACAGTCGTAAGTGTGAAAAATGGTCATAAGTCACTTTTTTCAGTGCTATTGTAACTTTGAATGGTCACTCCACACAAGCAAAGTACCAGCAAAGGAGGGGAAAAAAACTCCAGAGAAGTTCCTGAGACAGGAAGTCTAGTCCTGCCAAGAATGTAATAAGGGTTAACGGAGAGGCAGTTTCTGTAAGCAACACCAGAATGTTTCCTTCCTGCCTTCCTTACAGGATTAGGCCAGTAATTTCTTCTAACAACTGGTTCTCCAAACTGCTGAGAATGTTAACAACCAGTTCTAGCGAATAGGTGCGAACTGGTAGAATTCCACCCCGACTTTAAGCCTTTGCTGGCTGGGGAATTCTGGGAGTTGAAGTCCTCCAGGCTTAAAGTGGCCTAGGTTGGAGACCCCTGGGTTATAAGATGAGTGGCTTTATAAAGAAATAAACAAACAAACAAACAAACAAATAGAGGGCTTCTCTTGCTGAGCATCCCAGTTCAACCAGTTTTGGCAAAGTCAGAACCATCAACCCAGGGGGGAGAAGTTGCCCTCGAAAGCTGAGGGAGCTTCATCACTTTGAGACCTTCAAAAAGAGACTGGGCTGCCCTCTGTCAGAAATGGTGTAGGGTCTTCCGCTTGGGCTAGTCCAGGGGTCTCCAACCTTGGCCACTTTAAGACTTGTGGACTTCAACTCCCAGAATTCTCCAGCCAGCTCTGCTGGGAGTTGGAAGTCCACAAGTCTTAAAGTGGCCAAGGTTGGAGACCCTGGACTAGAGGATCTACAAGGTCCCTTGCAACTCTGATTATCTGTTCTCTGTGTAGCCAGCCTGGAGTAGCTGACCTTGGAGGAGGAGGGGGCGGGGCGCGCGTCCCAGCCAGCTTATGAATGAAATCCCGCGCGGGCCGGGCGGGGCTTGTCGGGCGCGCCTCTTACGCCGGAGCATCTGGGTCCACCTGGGAGGAGCGGGCGGGCGGGGGGCGAGCAAGGCGCCCAGGTTTGTTATTCTGATCACGGGCGCCGCTGATTCACAGCCTCGGAGCCGGTCATGAATCGTAGCGGAGCCTTTTGACGTCAGAGGGGAGATTTATCAGCAGCCCCGAAGGGCGACGGAGGTTTAGAGCTGCCAGCCATCCGCCCGCCTGGCCGGCCATGCTCGCCCAGAGGGAAGGACGCGCCGGGGCCGCCCCGGACTGAACCAGCCGGGCGAGGAGGAGCAAAAGCCGGGCGCGAGAGGGACCGACGCCCTGCAACGCCAGGTAAGCAAGGGGCCCGTCGCCAGAGCCCTCCCACCCCAAGGAGCCCTTCCAAGCGGCCGGCCCGGGCCAGGCTGCCGTCCCTGCAAAAGCGCAGCCGGGCGGCGGAGGGGCATCTCCCCTGCGCGCCGGCGGACGGAGAGCCCTTGCCGCTCCGCTGGGGAGGTGGGCCAGTGGGTGGAGGGGGAGAGGGGGGCGGGGAGAGGGGCTACCCCACCAGCACCAGCCCAGCCCAAGCCGCCTCAACCCCCCCAGCGCTGTTCTCCGCCCGTGTGCAGGGTCTCGCGCGAACCTCCTGGTCCCGGGCCGTCCCGCTGGCGGAGAACCAGCTGCGAGAGACTTCTGGGCTCTTTCCGGATCGCGTGGTGGTGGGGGGCGGTAAAGACCCTGAAATGGGGCGAGCAGGTCGTCCTTGCCCGGACGGAGAAGCAGCAGCAGCGCGTCTCCTTCCGAGTGGCTGGGAGGGACTGAGCAGATTCAGAGGTGGAAGGGAGCTTGGAGGTCATCTAGTCCAACCCCACCCACCACCCACCCCGCCCTACACCATTTCTGACAAATGGTAGTCCTGTTTCTTCTTGAAAGCCTCAACCCCGGGGATGGGCGAGGGAGGCTGGCCTAACCAGGAAACCTGGTTTCCAAGGGCTTTGTTTCAGCAGCTGAGATTCAGGCGGGGTAGGCGGCGCCAGAGCCGCAGTTGTGGGGCAGACGCGGCGCTTTCCGTGCTGGAGAGACGAAGGAGGGACGAGGGAAACCCGCTCCTTTGTCGCCCCCTCTGGCCGCCGCTGTCGCCGGAGGGAGGGCGGGCTCTGGGAAGAGGGGCGCGATGGTGGAGGAAGCGCTCTCCAGCCCCCGGGAAGCACCAGCTTCAGGTGCAAGAAATGGGACCCACGATTCAAGCTCCGAACTCGGGAGAAAGCAAGCGAGGCGATCCTGGCAGTTAGGAGAGGCTTTGCCTACTATCCTTTGGCTGCAGCTCAAAAGGGAGCTGGGGATGACGTCACGGCCTCTGCATGGCGGGGGGAATACCTGCTTCCCCCCACCAACGTTGCACTACATATCCCCTCCTCCTCGGCGGCAGACACGTAGTGACCCAAGACTTCTTGGGGGCGGAAGGAAGAGGACGAGAAAAATTTACCTGCTGGTGAAGGAAAAGGGAGCGGACTTCCCCCTCCGGGACCTGGAAGGCAAAAGGTCCAAGGGAAGGGGCTGCAGTGTGTAGGGGACGGGGTTTAACAGAAGAACAGAGTTGGAGGGGACCCTGGAGGTCTTCTAGTCCAACCCCTGCTCAAGGAGGCGGCTTCGGCCTGGCATGGCGGGGGATTTCCGTCCCGGGGACGAAGCGCAGAGCGCCAGGCGTTTAGGCTGCCCCCCTGCCCTTCTCCCTCTGACTCTCCGGCCTTCTTCCTCCCGCAGCCATGTTCCCCTACCCGGCCGCCGCCATGGAGGAGCAGTTCCACCAGCAGCAGCAACAGCAACAGCAGCGGCTCCGGGTGCTCTTCAACGCCTCCTCGCTGCCTCTGGCCAGCAGCCTCTGGCCGCCCACCCACCTGGCCGCCGCGGGGAGCCCCGCCGTGGACCTGTCGCCCGCCGCCACCGCGGCCGGAGAGGAGGGCGGCGCCGCCGGGGGGGAGGCGGTGAGCCCCTGGGACATCGCGCTCTGCGCCACCGGGACGGTGCTGGCCGGCGAGAACGCGCTGGTGCTGGCCGTGCTCTTCTACGCGCCGGGCCTGCGAGCGCCGCCCTTCCTGCTGATCGGCAGCCTGGCGCTGGCGGACCTGCTGGCCGGGCTGGGCCTGGTGGTCAACTTCGGCGTGCGGTACCTGCTGCAGCCGCCCAGCGAGGCGGCCACCCTGAGCGCGGCGGGGCTGCTGGTGGCCGCCTTCTCGGCCTCGCTCTGCAGCCTGCTGGCCATCACCGTGGACCGCTACCTGTCGCTCTCCAACGCGCTCACCTACCACTCGGAGCGCACGCGGAACTTCGCCGCCGCCGCCCTCCTGCTGCTCTGGCTGGCCTGCGTGGCCGTCGGGCTCCTGCCGCTGCTGGGCTGGAACTGCCTGCGCCAACCCGGCGCCTGCAGCGTCCTGCGCCCGCTCACCCGGGACAACGTGGCCGTGCTAGCCGTGGCCTTCCTGCTCCTCTTCGCCCTCATGCTCCAGCTCTACGGGCAGATCTGCCGCATCGCCTGCCGGCACGCGCAGCAGATCGCCGTGCAGCGCCAGTCGGCGGCCAGCGCGCAGGCCACGTCCACGCGCAGGGGGCCTCTCCACGCTCTCGCTCATCCTGGGCACCTTCGCCCTCTGCTGGCTGCCCCTCGCCATCTACGCCCTGGTGGCCGACGCCTCCTACCCGGCCGTCTACACCTACTCCCTGGCCCTGCCGGCCGCCTGCCACTCGCTCCTCAACCCCGTCGTCTACGCCTTCCGCAACCCCGAGATCCAGAAGTCCCTGGCTTGCTGCGGCTGCATCCCGGCCGGCTTCTCCCCGCGACCCAGGACGCCCAGCGATGTGTAAGAGGTGGGCTGGGCCGGAGGCCGCTGGAAGCCAAGCCGCCCCCGCCCCTGCCCTCCTCCCCCCCGCGTTTCCTTCTGGATTCTCCGCGGGAGGAGAAAGAGGAAACCCCGCGCAGAAAACACGCAGCAGCCGATTTTTCTGGGGGACGAAAGCTGGAGGGGGGGGGGAAGCAATTCCAGAGGGATCTTTTCTTATATCTGAGTTTGCTAAAACGGAGGCAAGAGGCGTCCAAGCTTTGGGGGGTCCGTGCCAAAAGAGAAGGCAGCGATCCACGGGGAAGCAATTGCAAAAAGAGGGGGCCTTTGCCCTTAAGGCAGGGGTCCCCGAACTTGGCCACTTTAAGACTTGTGGACTTCAACTTCCAGAATTCTCCAGCCAGCTCTTAAAGTTCTGCTGGCTGGACAAGTCTTAAAAGTGGCCAAGTTTGGGGACCCCTGCCTTCAGGCCTTCTTTCCTTGATTCATACTAAAGTCCCTTCGCGTTTAAGTGTAAAACCTGGGTCTCGGGAGTGGGCAGGTCTGAATGGATCCTGGTTTGATTTTTTGTTTTGTTTTAGTGGCATTTTATTGGCGGGAGAAGGAGGGATGGTGAACAGTTTTTGTGAGATCAGCCTTCTTCAGGTTTGGGGAATTGAGGGGAAGAAGGCAATAATGGTGGAAGCAGGATGGGTGGTGGTTTGGGTCTCCTTGCCCGTCTTTCAAAGAAGTCCAGGTTTAGGGGCCGGGGATGTGTGGTTTGTGGGTGGAAAGGCAGCCCAAGCAGCGGATCAGCTGCGTCGCTCCGACTTGAACTGGAATGTAAGCGTTTAAACCAGGAGTCTCCAACCTTGGCCCCTTTAAGACTGGTGGACTTCAACTCCCAGAGTTCCTCAGCCAGCACAAGTCTTACAAGGTTGGAGACCCCTGACCATTCCATTCTGGTTGTCGTGTCCGTCGAGAAAGGAAGCTCGGAGTCAGTGACTTGGTTTCAGCTCTTTATTGACTCATGATACAGCTTGCAGCTTGAAGGAAAAACTGCGGCTTTTTATTCTCGAGCCGCGGCGGTCGTTAATGACACCGCTGAATCTCCCGCGATTAGTTTCCACCAATCGCGGGGATTCGCAGCGGACCAATCAGTGCGGCTCGCCGACCAATCCGGTAGCCGCGCCTTAACCAATCGCGACGCTGGGCTACGAGTATGTAAATTGACTTGTACAGAACACCCTCCCCTCTTGGTTCGGTCCTACGTAACGTAGTCCCGTAGGTAGGCGGGGCTCGTACTTGTCTACTTGACTTGCGCAGCTTAGTTGTTGTTTGGTTCCCGGCCGGTTCGGTCGGGACTTCTGTTTCTCTTGGCCCTGTCGATGGAACCTCCTGGAAGGTGTCGCTGGGCCTCTTGTTGCAGCTCCCTCCCGGTCTACCCGGGTTGGTTGAGCTGCGACTTTCGCCGCTCCTGCCTGTTCTTTCCGGGCTGGTTGAGCTGGCCTGGCTGTTCCTTCCTGGTGATACTTCGGGCTGGCTGTTGACTGGTGAGTATTGCTGGTTATTTCCTATTTGATCCTCTGTGTCTTCCCTCCCTCTTGGTTTGTGTTATCGGTGTCGCCTGTGTTTGGTTGCGTGTCGGTTGTGTTTTTTGTTCTTGATCTTATTTGATCGATGTGGCTTTCCATGTTTGTCCGTCGGTTGTCCGTAGCCGGTAGGAGTGGGGTCCTGTCAGTTGGGTTATAGTTGCCGGTACCCATAGTGGGTCTCCGGTAAGGTTTTTGCATAGACTGTCGCCTGGTGCAAAAACCCGGTGCTTGCTAGATGAGTCCGGGGTTTTTCCGGGTTGTATGTGGGGTGTAGTCTGTCGAGTGGTGACCTTAGTTTTCTCCCCATTAGTAATTCTGCCGGGCTTTTGTTAGTCGTTGTGTTAGGGGTGATATGTTGTATTAGGAGCATTTTATTTATTTTTTCTTGTATGTCCCCGTGTTCGATCTTTTGGAGGGTTCTTTTTGTAAATTGAACCATCCGTTCTGCCCTACCATTGGCCGCCGGATGCGCCGTCGCTGTCAGTGCGTGTCGTATGCCTCGTTCCGCTAGGAATCTTTCGAATTCCAGTGAGGTGAACTGGGGTCCGTTGTCTGACACGATGACATCCGGGAGACCGTGGGTTGCGAAGAGTTTGTTTAAGACCTTGGTTACTGCGTCTGTTGTGGTGGTCTTCATGTTGCTTACCTCCAGCCAGTTGGAGTAAGCATCCACCGTGATGAGGAATGTGTTCCCTTTTGTGGGCCCGGCAAAGTCTATATGGAGTCTCGACCATGGTCCCTGGGCGTTTCCCATTCTAAAATTGGTGCTGCGGGGGATTTGGTCTGGTTTCTTGGCAGCGCGAGCACTTGGCTACCCAGGCCTCGATCTCCTTGTCCATACCTGGCCACCAAGCATAGCTTCTGGCTAAAGCTTTAGTCCTCACAATCCCGGGTGCCCTTCGTGTAATAATTGTAATACCTTCCTTGCAGTTTTTCCCGGTATGACCACCCTGTCCCCCATAACAAACAACCTTTCTGTGTGACAGTTCTGTTTGCCGGTTTCGAATGTCCTGAATGCATCATCGCTGTCTTTCTCTGGCCATCCCCTTGCTACCCAATGTAATACCCGCGCCAGACGCTTGTCTTTATTAGTCTCTCGGGCAATGTCTGACGCGGTTATGGGTAGGTCCGGCAATGTCTCTATGCTGAGGGTGGTCGTCGTGGGAGCTGGATCGTCGTCTAGGTCGGGAAGCGGCGAGCGGCTCAGCGCCTGCATGGGAGATCGTCTTACCCGGTCTGTGTGTGAGCCGGTAGTCGTGGCGGCGAGGAACTCAGACCACCTTGTCATCCTGGGGGATAGGATGTTGGGTGGCCTTGTTCCCGCCAGGATGCCTAGCAGCGGCTTGTGGTCCGTGATGAGGGTGAATCGGCGGCCGTAGAGGTACTCGTGGAACTTCTTTACTGCTGCGACGATGGCCAGTGCCTCCTTATCTAATTGGCTGTAGTTTCTTTCGGGTTTGCTGAGTGTTCTTGAAAAGAAAGCGATGGGTGCTTCTTTTTCCGTCTGGGAGTGTATGGCTGAGGACAGCGCCGACGCCAAATGGTGAGGCATCGCATGTGGCGATGGGTAGGGTCTCATTATACTGAATGAGAAAGGCATCCGAGGTGAGCAGGTCTTTGGTATTCTTGAATGCGGTGTCCTCCCGTTTCCCCAGGTCCATTTGGCCGTCCTGTCCAGGAGCCTATGCAAGGGCTCCGCCGCGGTCGCCTTTTGGGGCAAGAACACATTGTAAAAATTTAGCAGTCCCAGAAATGCCTGCAGCTCTGTTTTGTTCTTGGGTGTGGGGGCTTCCTTTATGGCTTTGACCTTGCTTCCGGTTGGGTGGATGCCATGTCGGTCTAGGAGGTACCCCAGAAACTCGACTTGCTCTGTGTATAGCTGGCATTTCTCTTTCTTCACCTTTAGTCCGGCCCCTTTGAATTTTTCTAGTACCTCCCTTAGGCGACCCTCTAGTTCCTCCTGGTTGGCTGCTGACACCAATACATCGTCAAAATAGGGAACCACCCCTTGATTCCTCGCAGCAGTCTCTCCATGAGGCTCTGGAAAATTCCTGGGGCTACGCTGACTCCAAACTGGAGTCGGTTGCAACGAAACGCTCCCGGTGGGTGACTATTGTTTGCGCCGGCGGTTTCTTCATCGACCGGCAGTTGCTGATAGGCTTGCGCCAGGTCGAGCTTCGCAAAGACCTTGCCCCCAGCGAGTGCAATAGGTGTTGCACTACTGGGACGGGTAGGCGCTTTGTTGCAGGCGCATTGAGGGTGGCCTTATAGTCCCCGCAGATCCTTACTGACCCATCTGGTTTGACTGGGGTGACTATAGGGGTCTCCCACCGGGCGTGGTCGATTGGCTGCAAAACCCCTGTTTGACGAGTTTGTCAATCTGCTCGTCTATTTTCTTCCGAGTGCAAAAGGCACCGTCTGGGTTTTAGGCGTATGGGGGCGACATTTGGGTCTAGGCTAAAAGAGATAGGGGCCCTTTGTACTTGCCTAGGGTGCCGTCGAATACTTCTTGGAAGTCCCTCGCCAGCTGCTGCTCCCAGTCGGCCTCTGTGGTGTGGTTTACTCCCGTGACCTCGATCCCGAGTGGCGCGAACCATTGGAGTCCTAAAGGCTGGGTCGGTTCCGGTCCACGATAGTCAGGGGGAAGTTTCGCGGTGCGGTTTTGAAAGTCACCACGAACTGTCCGGTCCCAATGGCGGGGATGCGGTTCCCCTGATAGTCCTTGATGATCAGTTTCTGGTTCTCCAGTCCTCTTTTCTGGATGTTTGGCACCAGGCGCTTGAGTTCTTTCCAGGCGACCATGGAGAGGTAGGATCCGGGTCTACCTCCATCCGGCATGGTTCGCCCTCGATGCTCACCTCCACGTGAGACCTTCCGGGCATCCGTGGTTTCGGCATGGCCGATGGTGACCGTCTGGTGGGTTTCTTCTCTCTGTCGGCCTTCCCGCTCCGTCGTCCTCGGTTGTCTCGGCTCCAGCGATAGTCGGCTTGGCGATCTCTGGTTCTCGGGGGTGTCGCTCGTCCCCGGTTGCTTGGTTCTCGCCGGCGGGGCTGTGTGTCTTTTTGAGTCGGCAGACTCGGGCGATGTGGCCCTTCTTGTTGCACTGCCGGCAGATCGCGTCGATAAACGGCACTCGGATCGAAAGTGGTTTCCCCGCACCCGGCGCACTGGTTCCCGACTTACGACCCGTTGATCTCGCCGGTCCCGTCCTGTTTGTAGTCGGTGGACGTCTTCCTCCTCGTCCGTGGTATCGGAGGCGGAGTCCAGGTCCCGTGGTGTGTGGTGGTTTCTCGTCGGCTTGTCTCGGGGTTTCAGTGTGGTCCCGTTGTCTGCCCTCCGAAGTCTGGCTGCTGACTTCCGGGTGGCTTCGGCCGCGGAAGCTTCGGCCAGGGCGTCCCGAGGTCGATGTTGCCTTTCGCCATCAGTCGACTTTTTAGTGCCTGCTCCCTGAGGCCTAGGACCACGCGGTCTCGGAGGACATCGTCCAGGTCCCTGAACTCGCACATCCCCCTAGGTCTCGCAAGGCGGCTATAAAGTCGCTAATGCTCTCGCCCTGCCGCTGGTTTCGCCGATAGAACTCATCCCGCCGGATGAGGATGGGCACAGCGGGGCGCGTAGTGGTTCGAAGGAGTGGCTCGAGGTCGGCCCAGTCCATCGCCTTCACGTCCTCTGGCTTCGCGAGGGCTTTGGCCATCTTAAACACTGCGGGCCCGCAGTGTGTGAGGAAGACGGCCCTTTCTTCTGCCCGTTCGCATCCTTCAAATTGCTACTTTCGAGGAACATCAGGAATCTATCCGTGTACGATTCCCAGTCCTCGGTAGCGGGGTTGAAGGGTGCTGGTGGGTCATGCTGGCCATCTCGTCGGTCCTTTGTCTTCCTCGGGACACGTGCTCGGTGGTTATTCTCTGGATCCCACCTTCGTCGCCAGTGTCGTGTCCGTCGAGAAAGGAAGCTCGGAGTCAGTGACTTGGTTTCAGCTCTTTATTGACTCATGATACAGCTTGCAGCTTGAAGGGAAAAACTGCGGCTTTTTATTCTCGAGCCGCTGGCGGTCGCGTTACGACACGCTGAATCTCCCGCGATTAGTTTCCACCAATCGCGGGGATTCGCAGCGACCAATCAGTGCGGCTCGCTCGACCAATCCAGTAGCCGCGCGCTTAACCAATCGCGACGCGGGCTCACGAGTATGTAAATTGACTTGTACAGAACACTGGTCGAGCAAGAAACTCCAGATTAGGAGTCTCCAACCTTGGCCCCTTTAAGACTGGTGGACTTCAACTCCCAGCTGGCGGAGGAATTCTGGGAATTGCAGTCCATAAGTCTTACAGTGGCCAAGGTTGGAGATCCCTGATACCATTCCAGACAAATGGCTGTCCAGCCTTCTAAAAAACTTCAGTGATTATTCTCACTGGACTTTAACTCAGTTTTGGAAATATGTTTAATTTAATTTAGTTTAATGATTTGAATTGGATTTTCAAACCAATGGAGAAAAAGTACGTTTGTTTCAGGCTCAAAATAGCCACTGGATCTCCAAATTGGATCTGAATGTTGAAGTCGTTCAGTTCTATCTTCTGGTTTGCTTCAAAGCTGCCTGAGGAACTCTGGGAGTTGAAGTCCCACAGTCTTAAAATGGCCAAGGTTGGAGACCCCTGCTTTAAATGCTCGCTCTAGCGGGACTTCTTTGCACGGAATACCGCCGTGGGGAAATGCGTAGGCCGTTTGTCAGGGACGTCTCTCCTTTGTTGACTTCAATCAGATTTTTTCCTCTGCTATGCAATCTCACAACCACAGTTGAAAACACCCACGGCACGCTCGCACGCATGCATACACACACACACACACGAACACAACACACACACATGCGTGCAGCCCATGGGCACACGCGTGATGACGAGCACGAGCCCAGTCGGGCTGGGAGGACTCGAGCCAGCCCAAATGGCTTTCTCGCCATCCAGGTTCAGCACCTCCGGCGTCGGACAGCTCCCCACAAAGCCTCCAACTCCGAAGGCAACCCCCCCCCCCCACCGTTCCCAGCCGGGGAATTGGGGGTTGGGGGAATGTGTGTCTTGTGCATGTCAGCCCAGGAAGATGGCAGGACAGAGGCAGAGGAAACACCCCCCCAATCCTTCAATATTGCCTGTTTATTCTGGGCCCCTCGAGAAGGTTGTGTAATTCATGGGTTGGGGGGAAGGTCTGTGGAGGGGCTCTCCTCCTCCCCCACCCCCCACTTCCAGCAGTGCAACCCACCCAGGGAGCTACAGGCCTAAAAGCATTTTAACTTCCTAAAGTCTCACTGTGTGAGACTAAGGCAACCCCCACCTTCCTTTGTACTTGGGGGTGACTCTGGAGATAAAGGGAGGGGGGCAAAGTAGACTGGCTTACAAGGGAAGCAAACCCAGAAACCGTCCCCGTCAGCTCTTCTGATTCGAGGGAGGGCCGTTCCTCTTTTAAATTGCCAGCGTTAGGGAGCCCCATCAAACCCTTGGGAGAATGGGGGCCTTCAACTTAGCCAGCATGTTCCGTCAACACCAAATGTATGTGTGTAACACATCTGAGGAGCCTGTTTTGCTCGGGAATGTGAAATGAGCAAATTGCCCCTTTGCCTTTGGTTGTATTTTGACTGAGGAAAAGGATGCATTTCACAAAGGAGACAACGATGGGGGAAATAATCTTGCAGCCGTTTCCTCACTCGCAGTTCAAATTTTCCCATGGTGTCACCCAACCATCAATACAGCCACTTGCCACCCATCTTCAATACTGTTATTTCAGTATAGTGATGGTTGGAGATGCTGTAAGTCACTACAAGCAATCCTTGTTATAGCCAAGTTAGTTGTAACAGGGTTACTGAAGAATCCCATTACCGATTTGCACAGTATCTTAAAACGAAGCCATCAAAGAGGCTCGCAGATTGAAAGCCGTTCAGACTTACTTTGTAGTGTGAATGCAAGTCATTGTACACAACTTAATTAAGCACGATTTACTGGTTTTCCTTGGATTTCTACTAAGTGCAAATTCTCCTGCCGTTTCATAAGGTAATACAACCATGATCCCTTTTGAAATATCTCATTTTAAAAGTTATTTTTCATTCCATCCCACTACATCCCTGTTTTTTTAATTGAATGTCTTCTGCATAACAGCTCCAGCAGGTGAGGTGAAGATGTATGATACAATGTACTAAATGTTTGATATTTTTTATTTATTTCCTAGTTATTAGTTCTATCTCCTCTCTTTCAAGATTGGAAATATGTCCTACTGGAATTGGTGGATACTTCACCGAGGTGTCTTCTGGTTTATATTCTTTTCCATTTATTGTTTTAAGTGTTAATTCCAGCAGTGTTCGCACTGTTGTGAGTCTTTAGACTCTGCTAAAAGGGATTTTATCCTGCATAAACCCTTCACTTATTACCTTCTGTGAGGGTATGTGAGAATGACCTTGGCAGACTGGAGGAAGAGGTATTGCCCAGGCAAGTGGTTGATAAGAGGAAGCTCAATCTGCAGGTTGGGAAAAAGCACAGGAAGCATTTCCCAAGGGACCTTCCCTAGTTTTCCAGAGACTAAAAGAAGAGGAAAGGAGAAATACTTGTGGTCTTGCAAGATTCTGTTTAATGTAACCTTATAATTTTTTTTTAAAAGGTTAATGTTCCTTGCTGTACTTTTTCTCTGGACCTTCTCGAAACTTGCAAGAGTGGAAGTATTTCCTCCTCCTCCTCTAATAGGCAGCAGGCCTTCCTTCTATCTCCCAAGGTCATTCCACATGCCCTCCCAGAATGTGACTTGGGGTAGTTGTGCAATTTCATGTGAGTTGGTACGAAACGGCATATTTTACCATTATTATTTTTTTGCAAACACAGCATGAAAGTTGCATTTTCTCAGCACTAAATCATTATTCTTGCTCTACAGAAATAGCCTCCGATTTTCCCTTCCTTAATCAATAGGGGACAGATAATTCCCTCTTGATTGCTGCCTCAAGCATCCATTCCGATGCTCTAAAGCAGGGGTCTCCAACCTTGGCCACTTTAAGCCTTGGCGGACTTCAACTCCCAGAATTCCCCAGCCAGCAAAGCTGGCTGGGGAATTCTGGGAGTTGAAGTCCGCCAGGCTTAAAGTGGCCAAGGTTGGAGACCCCTGATCTAAAGGCATCTTTCAGGCTAATGTAGGTAGGAATGGAAGATACGGTTTCTTTATAGGTTATGAATGAAAGATTCCTGAGCTAAGCAAATGAAAAAAAAAATCTACTGAAGACACCTTGCTTCTTGGGCTATGCTCTTCTTGCTATGCCTTATGCATATAGTTTATGACCAGTTTTGAGTGGAAGCCAGTTTGACCAGTTTGACCAGTTTTGAGTGGAAGCCAGTTTGACCAGTTTGACCAGTTTTGAGTGGAAGCAAACACGTTTGGTATCCATGAACTGATGGAGAAAAAGACTTCAGCAATTGATCGGACTTTTGTCTTATTTAAGTCTTTTGTACAGTTGAGAGCCAGAGTTCAAACCTTTTTCCAACTGAGATATCAACTCAGGTAGTCCTTGACTTACGACCATAACTGAATCCAACATTTCTGTTGCTAAGTGAAGACATTTGTTAAGTGAGCTATGCCCCATTTTGCATCCTTCCTTGCCACAGCTGTTAAGTGAATCAGTGCAGTTAAATTAGTAACTCGGTTGTTAAGTGAATCCAGCTTCCTCATTGACTTTGCTTGTTGGAAGGTTGCAAAAGGGGATCACATGACCTGCAACCGTCATAAATAAGAGTCAGTTGACAAATGTCTGAATTCTGATCACATGACCCTGGGGATGCGACAATGGTCATGTGAAAAACAGTCAAAGGTCACTTAAATGAACTGTTGTAAGCCGAGGACTGTATTGTCAGAAAAGAGGTATATTTTCTAACCAGCAAGGCAATTCTCTTCGCCTTTATTTTTTTTTCACACTTCTCTTCATTCCAAGAAACTTTCCAGGGTGATTTTGTGAAGTGGGAAAGCGAGAATAAAGTTAAAACTCTTGCAAGATGCTAGAATTAGAGGAGGTTTTGGTTTGCCTAATTGGGAGTTGTACTACCAAGCTACAAATTTGATGTGGATCAAGGAATTGATAACATTAAGAAATACTAGATTGTTGACATTAGAAGGACATGATTTGTTGTTGGGGTGGTGCACTTTTCTATGGTACAAGGGAACTAAAATACAGGGGTATTTTAGATGCCTGCCTCCCCTTCTAAGAGCAGGCTTGGCTGATGGGTTTCTAGAGGAATGGAACCAAGCTGGACTGCTGAGTAAAAGAAGGGAAAGAAGGTCTCAGCTCAAGGGGAAATGCTCAGCTTTGCAGATGTTCAAAACCTAAGCAAGAGTAGTTTTAAAAAGCGAACTGAGCATGCCCAGGAGTGGTGCAGTGCTTGGTGTGGGTCGCAGAAGGGAGGGGCGGAAGGCTGGAAAAAAACAGCTGGCTGGGATGTTCTACAGAAGCATTCTTACGATCTGCCCTTCGCTACCAAGGAAGCTGACTTTGATTGGTTGAATCCAGCTGTGGTATCTCAACTTTTGTGGCTTTGTGGGTGGGGCAGCCAGGGAGGCTGCCCAGAGGTAGGACGCCTCCTGTAACACGATGCACAATAATTGCCCATGTGCAATGACACAGATGCAGCTGCTCATTCTCTCCCCACTCCCTCATAGGAAACACTACCTTAGCTCAAAGCCAAGCTCTTGTTCTCCAAATGCATTGGATCCCAATTCCCATCCGGTCTAGCCAGCATTGAGGTTAGAAGGGCTGCAGCTCAGCCCAAGCTTGAAAAGCTGAAGGTTCCCCCACCCAAAAAAGTAAAGAAACAGCAAACTGAAGTTGAATTTTATCCGATCTTCATTGCTTTTATATTTTGGGGGTGTTTCTGAAAGGATGTCTATGTTCTATTTGTCAATGACCCGTCCACCCTTACAGTGGTGTTCAAAACCCAACCAGCTTCTCTTTCCTTCCTCTTCCTTGGCACTCTCCTCCTCCCCCCCAGTTTGTCAGGCATGTCTCGGGGATCAGGACATTTGGAGAAGTGACTATCCCAGACATCTGGGAAAAGAGAGAAAGCTACCGTACCTTTTGCATATAAACATACCACTTCTGAAAAGTCTGGGCAGAAGAATGTAGTCCTGCCCCTTTGTGTCTGCACTGCCTGGGAGGGGCCCTGGAGAGGCCAAGCTGCAGGCAAGTCAATGTCCCCCCCTCCCCCCTGCTTCCGTGCTCCTCGTTGAAGGGAAATGTGCCCACAGATTCTCTAAAGTGGTCAGAAATGCACCACTTGCTAGCTACCATTCCACGCGGGTCGACCCTTTGCAAGCCCTTGCAATGCACTTTATGGACTATTGGGGTGGGGTGGGGGATGTGAGGGGGAGAGCAAGAGGAAAGACACAAGAAATCAATGCTCTTCATTGCACTGCAACTCTATGGTGTATACTGTTTATTATACATTTGTCTGTTGAGAGTAAATTATTTTTATTACTGTACATACGTTTGTGAATTGTCCAGGAATACTTAAAAATGTTATTTTGACAAATAAAATGGAAAATGAGAGATTAAATTCTGGGGCATTGTCCCAAGAAAGTGCCAAAAGGATGCTTGGTTGTTGTCTCATTTAGACATTAGACTCACTGCAGGCAAAAGTCCTGGTTGTGTTCAGATGTGGAGACCTTGGTGCTCTCTGTGCTTGGTTGTTTTTCTCCCTGATGTTTCATTACTCAGCTAGGTAACCTCATCAATGCAATCAGGGGTACTGATGTTGTTGCCTAGTTGGGTAATAAAACATCTGCAAGAAAACCAGCCAGCTCAGAGAGTACCAAGGACCCCACACAGTTCAAGTCTGAACTTAAAATATTCTCTTCTATTGTATTCAGACTACCTGTTGCTCAAGCAACCAGCCAACCACATTTTCAGCTTGGCTTGCTATGGCGACCAAGGAAATGGGAGCATTAACTGCATCGTGTAAAGTTGGATTTGGGTCTTAAGATGTTGCTATTTGACCCCCTATTTCAGTTTTGCTTCCTGTTCTAAAAGCTGGCACAGGGTCTGATCCATACACCAGGGGCCCCCAACTGCTGAATCTCAGACCTGTAGCGGCCTGTGAGGAACCAGGCTGCATAGCTGGAGGTGAGCTGCGGACAAGCAAAACTGCATGCCTAGGATTTAGTTTTGCTGTCCTTCTCTTCCTTCCTCCCCTTGCCCCCTGGTCTTTGGAAAAATTGCCTTCCACAAATCTGGTCCCTGGTGCAGTGGTGAGATTCAAAGAATTTTACTGCCAGTTCTGCGGGGGTGGCTTGGTGGGCGTGGCAGGGGAAGGATATTGCAAAATCCCCCTTCCCTCCCCACCCCACTGACCTGCTTTCCAGCTCCGTTCTCTTGTGCAGGGCAACAAAAGAAGACCCAGCCAATCAGCTGGGACTCGATGGGAGGCAGAGAATAGACGAGGGGGCAGGGCCAGCCAGAGGTGGGATTGGCCGGTTCTACGAACTACTCGAAAGTTCCACTACCAGTTCTCCAGAACTGGTCAGAACCTGCTGGGTACCACCACTGCCCTGGTGCCAAAAAGGCTGGGCACTGCCGCCATACGCCATCGATCTTAAGTTCTCCAAAGATGTGCAAAACAGACCAGCTTATACAATGCATACCAAAAAAAAAAAAGGGTCCAGGGATTCAGTCATGTGGTCACAACTGGCCTCTTGACATTCTTTGCTAGCCCCACACAGATGCCCTGAACCCCAGAAGGTTCCAAGCTCAAAAGAGCTGGTTTAGAACGAAAGGTCCATCTGTTTCACTCCAAATTCCAGCTCATTGGTTTTGTCCTAGCCTCTGAATAAAGTGGGGCCACTCTTGAGCAAATTATTCCCCCCTCCCCCGCATACAGATCTTCTATATATTGTTCTGTAAGCTGGGATTGAGCTGCTTGGGTTAACGTTTTATCAAAATATTTTTGCTTCCATTCCTGGGGCTTCTAGCTGAAGCTGGAAAAGAGGGTGAGAAGCTTACGGGGAAGTGTTGCCATAGCAGATGAGCAGATGGTGGAGAACCTTCTTGGGATCTGTTGCTCTGGAGACCAGATTATGAGTCACCAACAGCCGTTGGACCATACCTGCTGGAGATCTTTGCTCCAAGCTTCATCTCTGAGCTGCTGTTCCATTTCCTGGTTCCACGACCCAAAATGATGTAAGGACTTTCTCTGCCTTGGGATTATTTGGACAGAGACCGAGCCCCAGGAGCAGACGCGATGAGATGGTCCTAGGACAATGGATCAGAGAATCCAGAGGTCCAGTGTGTGGCTCTCTGAGCACTAAGGATGCTAAGGCAAGCAATTGCAAGCCACACCCGGGGGGTGGGGGGGAGAAAGGTGAGTTTGAAATTGTCCACTTCTAATGGAGAAATGGCTTCTGCTGCTAACCATACAGTCATTTCCCCAAAACTGTCTTTCAGCAGTTTTACTAACCATTGTTGTAATGCAGGATATGAATTCTGTTGTCATTCCTATGATTGGCACATTGCAATGTTTGGATGGCTATTCTGTCTTTTGATTCACTTGCTGAATATAAAGACAGATAGAATAACTCTCTACAAATTCTTCCATACAGCGTTTTTTTTGTTGAATTATATTAGGTATCCTCAAGGTAACTCAGTTATGTCGAGATGCATCTAATGTCCAATTTTTTGCATAGTTGAAATCGTAGTGTAAAATGATAGTAATCTTTATATCCCATATTTCATCTCATAGTGGTAGAAGCAGGGGGTAGAAATGCTACCATGAGGCTGTGTTCAGGCAAGAGTGAAGAAACCTCCTCCAACCCACCAAGGGTCAATTCAGTGACCAATCAGGGTTACAGATGTGGCCACATGACATGAACTACATTTCCCAGGATACCTTAACTACATTTACCATGATGCATTCCCTTAAGGGGACAGCTCTCAATTCGTAACTAACTATCTCAAATCCCATTAACTCTAAACTGTCTGGACAGCACAATGGCTGTAGAAGAATTTAAGTCACTAGAGAAGGACTCTTGATCACACACTATGCCTTAGTAGTCCATGCTAAGCTTTACTAGTCTATACATCAGCGTTGCTGGCTGGGGAATTCTGGGAGTTGAAGTCCTCCAGGCTTAAAAGTTGCCAAGGTTGGAGACCCCTGGTCTATATTCAACACAACCTGGGGAGAAGCTCAATTTCCAGAGGTTTATCCTCTTCAGCTGTTTCTGCTGTATCCCCCCTTTCAATTGGTGGATGACATTCCTCAACCTCTCATAAGGCATTGTCATCACTTCCTCCCTATCCTGACTTTTCCTGTCCTGTCCTGATACTTGCCAAGTTTAAATAAACCACCAAAATCAGAAAGCCAAGTAATTTTTCCTCCTCCTCCTCCTGCTTCTCCTCCTCCTCCTCCTCCCCTCTCCCACTAACACACAGCTTGATTTTCACTGCAAAAAAACAACCAGGGAGATCAATCAACAACCAAAGGAAAAAAATACTCTTTAAAATTTTAATTTTCTTTATTATCATTGTTACCAACATGCATAAAGTGTCAACAACTTGGATTTATTTTGCACAACATTTCCTGGGGAGAAAACAATGAAAAGAAACATAATTGTTTGCTAGCAGCTTTTGGCTGTTGGAATAGGGTTTCGGCTTTTTTTTTTGTTTTGTTTTTTTTCTACAGGCAGGAAAAGAAAAAAGAAAAAGAAAATCCATCTGGAACCATACAGTTTGGTCCTGTTTGGTCAGTGTTGAGACCTGCAGAACTCACGAGGCTGGGAACAACTGCTTTACAAATAGCAAAACTCTGTACGGCAGATAGATACAAGTGGCAAACATCTACTGATCTACTGACTATATGCACGTAGTTAGAACAGCACTCTGGTACACAGCAGACAGCACTTTGGGCTACTGCAATTCGTCAGCTTTAGAAGAGTGTGAAATCAAATACTTAGAAGCAATGTGCAAACTTCCACCTGGCAAGATTTACTACCCGTTTCCCATCAGTCAGTCCCTTTGAAGAGAAATCCGAGCTAAAATAACATTTTTAATTTTTTTAAAAAAGGTATTATAATCCATGACACAAGCAGAAGAAATATGAACTCGGGCACTTGCTTTGTCGGTGTCACATTCGTCCACACTGGAAGTAGATTTCAGTAGCCATTTAAGTATGAAACATACATGGGGCCTCCCTACAGGTCAGCAAACTATTAGATAATAGAGAGATGAAATTAAACCTTGATGTTCTCCTAGCCCAGGGTTCCTCAAACTTGGCAACTTTAAGACTCGTGGACTTCAACTCCCAGAGTTCCTCAGCCTGCAAAGCTGAACTCTGGGAGTTGAAGTCCACGAGTCTTAAAGCTGCTAAGTTTGGAGGCCTCTGTCCTAGCTCATATGGGAGATACCTGGTTGATTGTTGCTGGGAATAAATGAAGTCAAAATGGGAGGACCTGCAGCTCACAGATGTTGTTGGACTCCACATCTTCCTTGTGGCTCAGTGTTTCTCAGCCTAGGGAAGTTTAGGAAGTGGGGACTTCGACCCCCAGAATTCTGGGAGTCGGAGTCCACCCATCTTAAATGTGCCAATGTTGGGAAACTCGGCTTTGACTGAAAGAATATGGATCTATCGCTTGGATGGGCCCTTATCAGAGTCTGTAGAAGTTCAGGAAGTTGGAATAATAGCAGAAGTGCCCTTGTATCACTTTTGGTTATACATACAGTTTTATTTCTCAAAACAAGAATGGAAATATCTGTAGGGATTCTCTGGGAACTCAGCTCTTCCTTCCTTCCAAGAAACCCCATAGCCCCAAATGGCCACAAAACATCTTGCCAATGAAATTTGGTTATTTTGCCAACAAATGTTGGCACTGGTTTTTAAAGCCATTGAGGCAATGGTGGTATTCTACCGATTTGGCCCGGTTCTGGCATACCAATAGTGCCGAAGATCAGCTGGCGGAGAACCGGTTCACTCTAAGCCTCTCCGATGCTCTGCAGTTGGGCCCACCCGCCTGCCCTGCTCCTAGGTCCTTTTTAACCTCTCAGCTGTTTGGCGCGGCAGAACGGATTGCTGTACTAAACAGCTGAGAGGCGCAGGAGCTCAGTTTTTACTGTTTTAAGACATGTATGTCAGGATTCCGGCAGTTACTCCAATTAAATCATGAGCCTCGAGCCACACTCCCAACACTTCAAAGGATTTATTAGAAGTTAACTTTCCAGCATTTACCTGGGCGTAGCCAACTCTGAGATATATAATTCACTGTCTCCCTTGATCCTGCTCTTCCCCCCCCCCCACCAGGTGTATCATCCAACAAAACACGTCCATAGCCAAGAGTCATCAATCATGCTCTCCAATTAGATTTTTGTGCAGCAGAAACTTCAGTCATCTAATCAGTCTTTGAAGAAAATATGAATGGAATGCACTTTCGATTCCACACTGCTGCCTGCTCTTTGAAACTCACCCCCCTTCTTTCTGTTGTCAACTATAAAAGGTGTGTACAAAATGTTTTATGAGTTGACAATGCGGACGATTGTGCAAATCGCGCAATCCCACCAAACCACGCCCACAGAACCGGTGGTGGGAACTTTTGAACCCCACCGCTGCATGGAAGGTTTTGGAAGGTTGGAAATAGCTCCCTTTCAGCGTGGCTCTTAAAGCCTCTCCAGTCCCCTCTCCCTTCCAAACATATACCTGATTCCTGGTCCTTCCCAGGGGTGGGATTCTACTGGTTTGGCTCTGTTCAAGTGAACCGGTCGCTCCGAGAATCAGCTGTGAGCAAACTAGTTCACGCCGATGATCAGCCGTTGGGCCCACCTGCTTGTCTCCCTTGCCTCCCTCTAGGCCAGGGGTGTCCAACCTTGGTAACTTTAAGCCTGGAGGACTTCAATTCCCAGAATTCTGGGAGTTGAAGTCCTCCAGGCTTAACGTTACCAAGGTTGGACACCCCTGCTCTAGGCTGTGCTTTATATCCTGGTTTTCAAGCTCAGCTGATCTGCGCGGCACAGCGGATTGTCGCGCATCAGCTGTTTAACACATAGAGATTGCTGGAGAAGGTCAGTAGCAAACGCTCTGTGCACGCACAAAGCACATACTCACAGAGCCGGTTGTTACACTGGTTGAATCGCACCCCTGGTCCTTCCTGTGACATCATCCTCCTTCTGATAATATCAGCTAAGACTTTCAGGTAGTTGTAGGACCTGGTCGTAGACCCCTATCCCAGGACTCTGTCTGCCCTGAGTAATATCAGACTGAGGGTTAGGGAGATAACTTGAACATTAGTTTAGTTGATCCATTTCATCCAAAAGGTTAGAATGTGGAAATGTAACCACTATATCCTGTTATTAGATGAGCATGTAGCAAACAATAACTTCTGACGTTCCCCAAAGGATGATTGATCAATCACTATATCAAACACCTCCATGGCTTTTCCACAGTGTCCCAGGTTGGGACATTTTGCAGCTTGTGGCTGCTTCACTTTGTGCAATCTTTTTATTCCCCCAAAAAGTGCCCTTGTGACTTTATCAAGAAGTTCCCAGAGGTGCTCATGATTTGTATTGACGTATGTGCTAAGCAGCCAAGACTTTGGGCCAACAAGCTTCAACCCACACACCTGGGAAAACAGCTAAGATCCAGATGTAGAAAGGATAAATCCATCCATCCATCCAACTCTGCAGAAAGAGGAAGGAAAACAGCATGTCCTCTTCCAATTGCTCTGCCTAAGGAAGTGTTTTAGAACTAGGTGCATTATGAGTGATAGCATGCAATTGGTCTACTAATATCAACTGATTTCAAAATCTAGGACAGTGCCAGGCATCTGTCCCCCCTGTCACTCTCTTCTCATCCCAGAAGTTCAAAGAATAGGCTGTTGGTTTTCTGGTTGGAGTCCTGTAACCCTCTGACTCCTCCCTAGAGCCAAAGGGTGGTGGGACCTATCAGAGAATCAAACTGGGGAGCTTGGGTGCAGGATACAAGTCCAGCATCCATCAATGGCTGGTTGATTGCATCCCTATCTCTCATCCATCCCTCAAAGCTAAGCTTGTGTCAAATGCCCAAGACTGATGGGGGCCTTTCCTAAAATTGCTGATCACGATCATTTTGAATGTGGCAGATAGAGAAGGAATCTGATCATGGCACTTGCTTCATCTTAACCAAAATATACTTAAGTCAAATATAAACATTTGATCAAACCTATCTGGCTTTGCCCTGATCCTAAGTTGTGCATCCTTTAACGATAATCCTCTCAGATCTCCCTGTTCTACAAGGCAGGGCTCTCCAACCTTGGCCACTTGAAGACTTGTGGACTACAACTTCCAAAATTCCTCAGCCAGCTTTGGGAGCTGAAGTCCACAAGTCTTAATGGGGCCAAGGTTGGAGACCCCTGCTATAAGGAGCTTAAGGCATTCGCGAAGAAGGGAAAGAGAGGAAGTGACATCACCCATGAGATGACATCATTGTGCAAAGGACATCGCAATGGCACAGCATCCCTGGGGTTTGTACTAGCCATCTAGGCTAAGAATCAGGGTAACATAGATAGAAAGGTAGTCTGTTTTTGATAGAACATCTCCTGCTTTGGCACCAGCTGCTCAGGAGGTCAAAGATCTGGCCTTTCTTTTGAACGCACCTCCTAAGCTCAGCCCCGCCTCCATCTGAGGAGGCGCTCCCTTTGCATCCCACTCCAACCTTAGCAATTCTTCCTTTCCCTTCCATACAGTTCTCCTCATTTATCATCTTTGATCTAAATTTAGCCCGGGACTAAATTTTCTTTCTTCCTGCCAGGGGGAAAAAAATGACAAGCAAACAACATAGAATCAGAGAACTAAATCTGCAAAAAGACAGGGTCCATAACCTTTGCTTTCAATGGCACGTTTTATCTCCGAGGAGGGCAAAGCCTCCTGCTCTTCTCGGGTAGATCTAAAGTCCCCTATAGAGGCTGCAACCCAGAGACCCCGATGCTGTATTTGGGGGGGGGAGAAAGAGAGACTATTTCAAACATTCAAGCTGGCCTCCAATAACTGCCTCCCCATTTTGATGCAGGTAGGTCCTTCGTTTAGCAAGCACTTCATATTATGATGGCATGGAAAATATTGTTTGCGACCAGACCTCACACTTACGACCATCATAGCATCCCCCAGTCACGCGATGAACATTTGGACACTTGGCAACTGGCGTCTGTTGATGACGGTGTCAGCCTCCTGGGGTTCACGAGATCATCACTTGTGACCTTCCCCAAATCAACAAAGCCACTGGGGGTGGAAGCCGGATTCTCTTAACAACTTCAGTGAATCACTGAACAGCCAGGGCCAAAGAGGTTGTAAAATGGGACAGATGCTAGAGCTGAAGCTCAAATACTTTGGCCACCTAATGAGAGGAGAGAGACCCTGGTGTTGGGAAGCAGGGAAGGCAAAAGGAAAAGGGGGCAGCAGAAGGTGAGATGGTTAGAGTCAAAGACACAATGGACATGAATTTGGGCCAAACTCTGGGAGTCAGTGGAGGATGGGGAGCCTAGCATCCTCCGATCTATGGGGATGTGAAGAGTCGGACATGATTTGCCAACTGAACCACAACCGAACCTGAGAATTCTCTCGCTCCTCTTTGTTGCCCTGGTGGGGGCCGAAGAGCCTCCCCAAAGCCCTTTGCCTCTTCCTTGATTCCTAGGAATTTGCTCCTTATTTCTCCAAGTCAGCCTTAACAAGGATGGTTCACCTGCCTGCCATTTTCTCAGTTCTCCTTCACCCACCTTGATATTTCATTTATTAAAATACTTTTGACCTAGTGGGTCTACTAGGCAGAGCATCAATTTAAAATCCAATCAAAAATTAGGAGGGCCATAAAAAGCAACGATGTATCCATGCCAGATGCCTAAATTAGTTGCTGAATTGATTAGTTTTCTAAATGTGCAAAGTTTGTTGAGCTATATAACTGATGGCATGGCTCATTACAATGTTAATCCACACCCCCAGGCAAATTCTAATCAGCTTTAATTAGCTGTAGCCAAGAGGCTTATAAAACTCACCCAGTTAAGTGTCTGGTACAAAACCAGCTAGGGATTAAGGATTGATACAAAATCAGCCAAGGCGGCAGAACTAAAGGAAAGCCCCCAAATTGCCTGAGCCAATTACTTAAAACTTAAGAATCGAAAAGAAAGGTGATATTTTCCCAAAAACTCAAGAATCAAAAAGAAAGGTGTTATTTTCCCAGTTTTGGTGCTAATGCAAAGAAGTCCCTTTCCTATGACACAATAGCAAGAGCACTTAGACATCCCTCTCCAAATAGTTTACAGAGTCAGCCTCTTGCTCCCCCAACAATCTGGCTCCTCATTTTAATGACCTGGATGGAAGGCTGAGCCAACCTTGAGCCAGTCAGGACTCAACCCCACTGGTAAAAGTTGGAAGAGCTAGGTTTTTTAAGAGGCAGACATAATTATTTATTCCTAACTCTATTTAATTTTTTTTAAAAAATAATTATTATATTAATTCCCATGAAGACAGCCCTGGAAGTGACAGTTAGATAGAGGTTTCTATCAAACCACGAAGATTGGGAAAAGGTGACATCTGGTGTCATCAGGAAATGGTGACAACTCCAACTGAAAGGAATAGTCCAGTTGTAGGGGCTTAAATGGGACTAAGAACAATAATATTTTGGTCACCACAATATAAAAAAGTTATTGAGAAAGAGGGCAGAGAAGAGCAACCAGGATGATGAGGGGACTGGAGGCTCAAACATACGATGAACGGTTGCAGGAACTGGGCTTGGCTAGTCTAGGGAAGAGAAGGACCAAGGGAGACAGGAGAGCAGCCTTCCAATATTTGAGGGGCTGCCACAGAGAGGAGGAGGAAGGGGTCAAGCTATTTTCCAAGGCACCTCAAGGCCAGACAAGGAATAATGGATGGAAACTGAGCAAGGAGAGATTCAACCTAGAAATAAGGAGGAATTTTCTGACAGTGAGAACAATCCACCAATGGAACAGAAGTTGCCTTCAGAAGTTGTGGGAGCTTCATCACTGGAAGCTTTCAAGAAGAGACTGGCCTGCCATCTGTCATCCCATCTATTTGATTGAAAATATTTGACAGAGATATTTAACCAGGAAGTAATTCAATGGAACTGCATCTTCAGACTGAACCTTTGAAGCAAACCAGCTGATAAAACTGAATGACTTCAAAATTCAGATCCAATTTGGAGATCCAGTTGATATTTTGAGCCTGAAACGTACTTTTTCTCCACTGATTTGAAAATCCAATTCAAATTATTAAGCTAAATTAAATTAAATGTATTTCCCAAACTGAGTTAAAGTCCAAATTGAGCACAGTGAGAATAATCACTGAAGTTTTTTAGAAGACTGGAGACAGCCATTTGTCTGGAATGGTCAGAGATCCCCAACCATGGCAACTTTAAGACTTGTGGACTCCAATTCCCAGAGTTGAACTCTGGGATTCTGGGAGTTGAAGTCCACGAGTTTTAAAGTTGCCAAGGTTAGAGACTCCTAATCTGGAGTTTCCTGCTCGACCAGAGAACTGGATTAGAAGATTTCCCTAATCCTTCTCAACTCTGTTATTCTGTTACATCTGACTAATATTCCCAATTGAAATTTGATTAAGAGTTCCATATCTCTATTCCATTATCTGCTTCTATTTGAGGTTTTTAAGAGGGAAAAGAAGGATGAGCAGAATGCACAGGAAGAGAACTACTAGATCAGGGGTGTCCAACCTTGGCAACTTTAAGACTTGTGGACTTCAACTCCCAGAATTCCTCAGCCAGCTTTGCTGGCTGAGGAATTCTGGGAGTTGAAGTCCACAAGTCTTAAAGTTGCCAAGGTTGGACACCCCTGTACTAGATGAAAAACCAGGCAAAACGCTGCCAGCTCCAACAACAGTGCAGAAAAAGGGAGACAGCACTGTGGTTACGTAATGGATTCATTTCTCATCCAATTACCAGAGAGAAAGGTAAGCTACTCTGAACGAGAGAGAGGGAGAAGAAAAATGAAAGTTCCATGTTGCAAGTTGGACCTGAGAAGGATCCTATCTCCAAAAAGTACTCTTGTTTAATCCAGCAAGCAGATGCTATTCAGCCAAGCTGTAATTATGACTGAACTAAATTAATCAGCTACAGTTGGAAACGGTATTTTAATGAAGAGAGAGAGAGAGACAGAGAGGGAGAGGGAAAGGGAGAGCCAGAGAACTTAATTTAAGTAATCACTTTGATCATGCTGCTTATTATCCCCCTCTAGGGCTTTAACTACTGAAGGTTTATGTAACATGGGCCAGCATCTTTTCGATAGTGAAAATAGGGGACAGGCACTGGGAATAATTAGCAGAAAGCCCCATGTTTCATGAGCAATCCCAGATTCAGGAATGTCATTTAGCAGTATTAATCTCTACATGGCTCACTCAGTCTTCAAATATCTGCAAATTCCTTCCTTCCTTCCTTTCCTCCCTCTCTCCCATATCTGCAGACATTTATTTGCTTCTGGCACTTGGCTCTGCCAGTTCCAGATCCAGCAGACATCACTTACATTGGAGAGGTGGAAGAGAGTCAAAAAAGTCAAGATGGCAGCCACGATGGCATATTTGCAGCCAACTTTTATGACATAACCAACATACCCAGGATGCCCTGGAGTTGCACCCGTTATTGGGATGTATGCATTTCATTGGATGATGAATAGGCCCTACCCAAGAACATACATCTCTTTCAAAGCATTCTAGTCCTCTATAGCACTAGAACTAGCACAGACTTATATACCGCTTCATAGTGCTTTCCAGCCCTCTCTAAGCGGTTTACAGTCAGCCTATCGCCCCCAACCATCTGGGTCCTTACCCACCTCGGAAGGACGGATGGCTGAGTCAACCTTGAGCTGGGATGGATGGATGGGAAGGAAGGAAGGAAGGAAGGAAGACACCAATAGACTTATATACCGCTTCACAGTGCTTTACAGCCCTCTCTAAGTGGTTTACAGAACCAACCTCTTGCCCTCAACAATCTGGTTCCTCATTTTATTGACTTTGGAAGGATGGAAGTCTGTCAACCTTCAGCCGGTCAGGATCAAACTGCTGGCACTCAGCAAAATTAGCCTGCAATACTGCATTCTGACCACTGTGTCACCATGGTACTGTAGCTACTGATTCAGTACTGATTCAGTACGCAAAACATTGCAGGATCTGGGGATTTTGTTAAAATACTGAAAGCAGTGCTGTGATGCCATAATGCTGATTTTATCATTCCCCTCCCCCTTTTTGACCACCTCTGAAGATCTTTCTGTTGCAGAGCTCCTTGGTCCCTGGACCAATGAACATGGGCCCTCTTCAGAACTTCAACTAGACCCGATTATGGAGGAGGGGTTGAATTGCACATGTCTTTACCCATATGCATTGCTTCTCAAAAGAGCAATACACCAAACATCCAATCTTTTTGCGTGCAGATTTTTTTAAATAACGCGAATTAATTTGGTCTCCAGCGGTCTTGTCTCCACTGGCCTTGGCAGTTCTGGCAAAGGAAAGGAAGAACATTGTCTTTGGAATCATTTTCCTTCCTGTCACACATTTTTGCCAGCCAAATCTTGCAAAGTTTTTAACTGCAGCCTCCTCAGCCTGATTGGTTTTAAAATAGGGGTTTTTTCCCCCTTCATTTTTGCTCTGGGTCCCATGGAATTGTCAGTAATTAATCAGTACAAAATTGACCACCTGATCCTTATAGTTCACCAATATGAATGATCTTTTCTCTTTTATCTTATACAAATCACTGGAGATTAAAAAAAGAAAGAAAGAAATGGGGATCAACCTGGCATTTTAAATAAACTTTTTTTCTCTCTCTTTTTCTGTTTATATAGATATAGATATATTTAAAGCCCACTATATAAACACTGTACAATATGAAATAATTACAAATTGATTCTGCTAAGCTACATAATCCTACGCAAGGTATGACTTAATAATTAATCACACAATATGCATAGCTTGTACCTCCTTGCTATCATGGCTTCATTACCTGGTTCCCCAGCAATTCCTACTCATTGTCTCATTATCTTTCCCTTAAAACCCAAGGGTATCTCAAACAGGCAGCAGTCTTTATACAGGTAGTCCTCGACTTACGGCAGCTCATTTAGTGGCCGCTCAAAGTTATAACAGCCATGAAAAAGTGGACTTGTGACTATTTTTCCATACATGGCCATTGCAGCAACCCTGTGGTCAGGTGATCCCAATTCAGATGCTTGGCCACTGACTCATATTTATGACAGTTTCAGTGTCCTCGGGTCAAGGGATCCCTTTTGCCACATTCTGACAAGCAACTTCAGTGGGGAAGCCAAGATTCACTTTAGGACCACGGGACTAACTTAACAAGAAAAGTCACAAAAATGGGGCAAAAAACTCACTTAACCAATGATTCACTTAGCAACAAAAATCTGGGGCTCAATTTGTGGTCGTATGTTGAGGACTACCTGTACCTCCAACAACTGTCACAATGTGCTGGTTTATTTCCTATCCCTGACCTATTTCAATGCTATAAATCAGAGGTCTCCAAACTTGGCCACTTTAAGACTTGTGGACTTCAACTCCCAGAATTCTCCAGCCAGCTTTGCTGGGAGTTGAAGTCCACAAGTCTTAAAGTGGCCAAGTTTGGAGACCCCTGTTATAAATAATGATCTGGCACCTGGACTGAAGAATCTGCCCGATAACTAAATCAGAATTTCTCAACCTTGGCAACCTTCAGAGTTATGGACTTCAACTCCCAGAATTCCCCAGCCAGCCTGGAGAGGAAGGGACAGAGCCTTGGGTCTCCTACAGGTCAAACCCATCCTTTCCCTTCTCTATCCAATCTTCTGCCAGTTTCCCTACCCAATCTTGCACCTTGGCAATGAAGAAAGCTAGAGGCAGAGGATGGAAGATCACTACTGCTCCATCATGGGCAGGGGCCCCACTGCTTTGGGGCAGGGGTGGGATTCTGCCGGTTCAGACCGGTTCAGGCGAACTGGAAGTTAAATTTGCATCTGGTTTGCAGAACCAGTATTTGAACCGACTGGCTGGCCCCACCCACCCTTCACGCAGCCCATTTTAGATGCAGGTAAGTGCAGGGGCTGTGCGGAGGCTCTGGGAGGGGCAAAACTGCCTTACGGAAGTACCAGAAGTCCAGAAACAGGCCCGTTTCCAGCTTCTGGAGGGCCTCCAGAACCTGGAGAAGGCCGTTTCTGCCCTCCCAGAGGCCCGAGGGAAGCCTCCGGACTCTGGGGAAGGCAAAAAAAATGGCCCTCCTGGAAGTTCCGGTAGGCCACGCCCACTCTGGCCAGGCCCCACCCAGCAACTGGGCAGTGAACCGATTGCTGGGATTTTTGAATCCCACCCCTGCTTTGGGGTGAAGATGCCCTGAAGAATTCCACCACCCTCTGCAGTCTGGATTAAGGGCAGACTGGATGGAGAAGATGGCAAGTGATCAGGGGTGCATCTGTGGCCAAAACCTAGGCCAAGGGTCTTCAAACTTGGCAAGTTTAAGACTTGTGGACTTCAACTCCCAGAATTCCAGAGCTAACCTGACTGGAGGAGGAATTCTGGGAGTTGAAGTCCACAAGTCTTCAAGCTGTCAAGTTTGAAGGCCTCTGATCTAGGCAGACTTTTCACAATGCCTCTTTCAGGAAGTTGAAGCGTTTGTGTACACAACTGTTCCCGGAAGGATGAGAACAGGCTACACATGGATCCCATTTCCTTAGTGGAGGTATGGGAAATTTTCCTGGACAAAAAGGGAACTTATATTTTGGAGGGGGGGGGGGGCTAGAGCCTTCGCTAATCTTCTTCAGAATAATCAGGTAGCCATTAATATGATTTCAATTGTTCTCCCTCGGTTGACAAAGGCAAATTGCCATCCAATTTAGACAATATATAGCAGTACAAAAAAAAAATATTGCATACGCCAAAAACTGAGAGGCAGATATGGTCCTTAACACTTCTCAACAATGGAAACACTTTAGTTCAGGGATCTCCAACCTTGGGAACTTTAAGACTTGTGGCTGAGGAATTCTGGGGGTTGAAGTCCACAAGTCTTAAAGTGGCCAAGGTTGGAGACCCTTGCTTTAGTTTACTCGATTGTCAAAGGAGGAAAGGAGCTTCCTTCCTGTTATGCAAACACTTGTATACTTTTGATTATAATCTGAGGGCAGAATTCAAGAATGTTGATTAAGCAATCCCGAGCCTGCAAAGTCTCAGTGCGTTCCTTCACTTTGAAACAGGGGGGTTCTCCCAACTTGGCACCTTTAAGACTCGTGGATTTTAACTCCCAGAATTCCCCAGCCAGCATGGCTGGCTAGGGAATTCTGGGAGTTGAAGTCCGCAAGGCTTAAAGGTGCCAAGTTGGGAGGCTCTCGCTTTAAAAGAATGCACTGCACCTCTTGGGAACCAAATTTCGCGAAAAGCATATATAGAGAATAGGGCTGTGCGGTACTTTGAATTCAATATCCTGAATTTCTTCAGAATATGTGATGTCTGAATCCAAGACTTATTAAAGCAGCCACATCATTAAATGGGAGGCTACCGTGGAGCGACCTCTGTAGCAGATGTGCAATCCTGAAAAAAGATACAGTTGTATTAATGAGCCACAGAGAGGCCTCTATTTGGGTTCCTACTTACACTGAAGCAACTATTCAAGTCTTGCATGGCCATAAATCAAAACTGGACTATTCGAGTCTTGCACAGCCATAAATCAAAAGTGGACATCAGAACTCCTTCAAATTAAACCCAAAAGCTGTGAAAAACAATGAAATTGGGGGCAGTTTACAGCCCCACACTCACCTAATTTAAAAAAATTAGATGATCTACAAGAAGGGTCTCCAACCTTGGCAACTTAAAGGAGACCCTTGATCTACAAAATACAAAACTCAAAAAAACCCAAGAAGAAAAACCCAAAAGACAAAACAGTCAGAACATTAAAAATGTGTGGAGGTTTTTTGTTACACCTTTTTTAATGTTTTGACTGCTTTGTGTTTTTTTCTGAGTTTTATATTTTGTAATTTTAACTTCGTTCTAAATAAAAGAAAAAATATAAGTAAAAAAACATGTGACCTTAGGAGAGAGGAATTGGCACTTGTTTTCATTCGCTGCCAAATACTGTTATGTTTTTAAAAATTACCGTTATATTCCTATGTACATTGAGTGAGTGTAAGCCCAACGAAACCCAATCAGGACTTACTTCCAAATAGGCACAACTATAAAATTAGGTATTTATGAAAGATGTGTGAATATCAACTTACTCTGGTGGGAAATTTTTAATTTTCAAGGCTGCTCAAGGATTTTAAATTGATTAAACCAGGAAGAAAAAGTACACAGTTAGCAGCTTTCTGGAAAGAAATGAGCACTTAAAACCATCCTGCTCAGTTGGTGATGATTGACATTTTTATCATATTTGGTTATATCAGCTCAAAAATCAGAATTTTCCCATTGTTATTTTGCAAACTTTTTTTCTGGATGAACAAGCAATTTTACAGCAATTTTGTTTCTAGTTCTTCACAATTGGGGGAAAATGGAGGAAAAGGAGGAGGAAATGGAGTATTTTCTCCATGGCAACATTGAGAAAAAAATAGCTATAGATCAGAATGCAAAATAACTCAGCAAATTAATTGTTGGCCAGGTTTTGCTGATTCCCTCGGACATTTGAAACTCTTATGGTTGGAAACATTCATGGCTTTACTATCCACACATTCACCTGGGTGAAAGGTTATTAAAGTGGGAAAATAAATATTCCATCTTCCCACTATGTGGAGTCAGAATATCCTTCTGGAGAACAAAGGATTTATGTTTTCTACAAGTAGAATCAAAAGATCTTGCAATGCTGATTCGCCTCCCGCCAATGGCTGCTCAGCTGGGATTTGTTCTCAAACTCCCCTTGATCACGTCTGAACTGGGATTGTTTGTCCTTTGTCCAACCATTGCCTTCTCTCGCTGAATCTGGCTTATTGTTGGGCTTGTCCTGACTTGGTCATTTCGAAAAGAAGAGCCTTTGACTGCCAACAGTAGCAAGGCCCAAGCTGTTCACACTGGCCATAACCGTGGCTTGCAAAATAAACTGTGGCTGACAGAATCCTCTGCTGTTATATTGTTCCCCAAGGTGAGGTCCTAAGCATGTGTGGATTCAGGCTCTCATAAGCTGCAGTTAGTCCAGCTGCTGAATTTGCAGGCTGGGGGTCGGGGGTTAGAGTTAAGTGACCAGCAGGTTGGGGAAATCTGAAAATCTACCGTCACCCTATTTTCCCCCTTCCCTTGTAAAGTGCTAGCAATTTTGGGCAATTTGCTTTCTGGTGCTCAGTAGAAAGTGCTAGAAGCAACGGAGAGAAGCTTAAGAACGATTTACATCCCTTCTTACTTTGGAAACCACATGACGGGGGTTTTCCCAGAGGGGAGCCTCTTGGAGGAAGTCTCCGTAGAAAGGGTGGATGCTTAAAATTTATCTCCGTCGTCTCTCAATGATGGCTGTCAAAATCTGTCAGGCCCAGGCTGAAATCTTGAGAGGGAAGGGCTGCAAAGGACCCCCCCCACCTCACCTCACCCCCACCCCTTCCTTTTAGGGTGTCAGGGTAAGGGAAGGTCGCTCCAACTTTTCCAGCAGGTTGGAAAAAAATATCCAGATGCCGTTTTTTTTCACCCCTGGGAAAACTGGGGAGACAGCCGGTCTTCTCCTCCCCCGCCCCTCCTCCGACCGTGTGTTTCAACAGATAAGGATCCCTAATGCCCACCTGCCCACAAAGAGGCCACCTTAAAAACACTGTCAACAACACAACATGGCACGAAAGCAAAGCTCCTGAAGATGAGCTGCTCAGAGCAGCCGGCGATTTTACCGGCCAGGAACGCCAAGTCGCCTCTGAGCTTGGGGAGTGGGTGGGAGGGGCAGAAAGGCGGCAGGGGAAAAAACCTGGGAGACCTCCCGCCCCCTCCCGCCGCCCCCCCCCACACTGCTCCAAAGGCAGCAGGCCCACTGCCCCTTCTTTAATCGGACCACTCGTTCTCATCCAACTCCGAATCGTCGTCAGATTCGCTGTATTCCACCGCAATCCTTCGGGAGAGGATCGTGGCCACGTCGTTCCCCACCGGCTCCTTCTTGGCTTCCTGTTCCCATTGCTCCTGGACTTTGCGCAGCTGGATTCCTGGGCAGGGAGGGGGTGGAAAGGAAGGTTTTGCCTTGGCACCAGCTGGTCTTGGACTGGCTTTAGCCCTTCCGTGTGATGCTTTGCTCTAATGCAGGGCTCTCCAACCTTGGCCACTTTAAGACTTGTGGATTCAACTCCCAGAATTCCCCAGCCAGCTTTGCTGGCTGGGGAATTCTGGGAGTTGAATCCACAAGTCTTAAAGTGGCCAAGGTTGGAGAGCCCTGATCTAAAGCCAGAGTTCTCAACTTGGGCCCTAGGATATTTCAAGGGAGCCTGAGGTGGAAACATGTAACAGGGATGAGGTGCGGGGTGCAGAGCCCATGCCAAGAGGGCCACAGAAAAGCAAAGTGTGTTGTTAAACTGCAAATACTTGGTTGTTTTCTTGCAGATATTTCATTACCCACACTAGCACGGATGATGTTACCCAGTTTGGGTCATGAAAGAACCAAACTCAGAGAGCACCACCAAGCACACCTCATTTAAACCCTGAGCTATTCTCCTTTATTACTGTGGCGATCAGAAAAATGCACCAGTTGCATGTTCCTTAGCTGAGAAGAGCTCCGGACAAAGGAGGCCACAGGAGAAAAAGCAAGGTTGGAATTGGATCAAGAGCACAAAAATAAATGGTTGAGAAATATTGATCTGGTGCATTTGTTGCCTTTGAAACCCAACCCTTAAATTTTGTGGAGAAGAGGCCTTTCCACCACTTCCTTCAAGGTGTTCACTAACTATACAGGATCACCAGCAGGTCTCTCTCAGCTCGAGTGCTGGTGTTGAAGATCGATCCATTGACCAACCCCACCCAAGGACGATGGGACCCTCAACATGGCAAAGCAAAGAAGGCAATTAGGAGCCTCTAGTTCAGGAAGAGAAGGCACCGGATCTCCATCTGCAGCCAACTTGCCATGGCCAATGTGCTGCAGGAAAACTCACCGCAGGAGAAGAGCTACACTAATACCCAAAAAACTGGTGGGATAGAATCAGTAAAGAAAGGATGTGAAAGGAAGGACAAAATGAAATGTGAATGACAACAATTAAAATAATGTATTAATTATTTTAAGTAATTAAATTGAATGGTTGTGTTGTCCTGTGGCGAGTTGGCCATGGTGAGTTGGCTATGGTGAGTTGGCCATGGTGAGTTGGCTATGGTGAGTTAGCCATGGTGAGTTGGCCATGGTGAGTTGGCTATGGTGAGTTGGCCATGGTGAGTTAGCTATGGTGAGTTAGCCATGGTGAGTTGGCCATGGTGAGATGGCTATGGTGAGTTGGCCATGGCGAATTGGCTATGGTGAGTTGGCCATGGTGAGTTGGCCATAGCAAGTTGGCCATGGTGAATTGGCCATGGCGAGTTGGCTACGGTGAGTTGTCCCATTCTGCCCGTCCGTTTGGGAGGCGGGATGATGTCCTCCCAATTTGGCTTCCTTTGCCAAATGCTTCCTGGCAGAAGAGCAGGGCCACTAAGGTGCATCAGCTCAAACTCTGCAGGTCTGTCCCAACCACAGGCAAAAGCAAAAGATGCTGACTTACCCCGGCGGATGGCAGCAAGCAGGTCACTCCTGGCATCGGTCATGGGAATCAGGGGCACCGGCTGCTGCTTCCGGGAATCCATCGTCAGGGCAGGCGGGGAGGCTGTGTGTGCAGGGGAGGCCGAGATGGTGGGGGTCCAGGGGGTGGAGGGGAGGGGCAACAGGAGGTCCCATGGGGCCAGCCTGGGGGGAGAGGCAGAGTAGGGGCAGGGCATGGCAGGGGGAGGGGTAGGCGCGTAGGTGGCATGGCTAACGGAAGGGGCAGCGTTTGGTGCCATGGCCGAAGGGGCGGAGATGGGGCTGTCGAAGGCAGTTTGAGCGGAAGGGATGACTGGGGGTGGTGGCGGAGGAGCAGGTGGCACAAAGTAGTCCGCCATTGGCACTGGTTGAGGACTGCAGAGAGAGGAGGAGAGGGAAGGAGGTCAGCAGAAAGCAGGACAAGAAACAACAGATGGAAACTAATGAAGGAGAGAAGCAACCTTAGGAATTAAGGAGACACTTCCTAACAGTGAAGACAATTAACTAGGGGAACAGCTTTGCCTCCAAATGTTCTGGATGCTCCATCATTGGAGGCTTTCAAGAAGAGACTGGACAGCCATTTGTCTGGAATGGCATTGGGTTTCCTGCTTGAGCAGGGGTTGGACTAGAAGACCTCGAAGGTCCCTTCCAACTCATTCTATGTTCTAAGTAAGCCACTTTCAGCTTTAATCCCATCAAAACAAAGGTCTTTCACGGGAGGGAAGGGGCTGTCCAGGGGTGGCATTCAGCAGGTTCTGACCAGTTCTGGAGAACCGGTAGCAGATCTTTTGAGTCATTCAGAGAACTGGCAAATCCTCTGACTGGCCCCGCCAACCCCATCTCTTCTGTGCCTCCCATCAAGTCCCAGCTGATCGGCTGGGTCTCCTTTACTTGCCCTGCACAGGAGAAGGGAGCTGGAAAGCAGGTTAGAGGGGTGGGGAGGGAATGGAGATTTTGCAGTATATCCTTCCCCTGCCATGCCCACCAAGCCACGCCCACAGAACTGGGAGTGACAAAATTTGAATCCCACCACTGGGGCTGCCCAGTGGTGTGATTTCCCCCAATGCATCAAATCCCTGAACCAGAAAACTGAGGGAAGCTCCAACAAACTCTCCTTGCCTAAACTTTCTTTGTCTTTTTCCTGGACAGGTGGGGGGGGGGCAGCATCCAGTTTGGGGAGGGGGCTCAGAAGCGTCAAAATTGCAGCTACAAACCAGGGGTTAAAGCCCCACACTTTCTCAGCCTCCTCTCTTGCTCTTTTTGGCTTCTGCAATACCAATGTTTTAGAGCAGGGGTCCCCAACCACCGGGCCCCGGACCGGTACCGGTCCGTGGAACAATTTCTACCGGGCCGCCGGTTTGCTGGGTGCCGCCATCTTGTTTCGATGAGAAAGTGCTTCCGGGTGAGCTTTTCCGGTTGGAAAGCGGCGTTTGGGTCCTGAAGGAATCCTCGCGCCTTAGTTTCATCGAAGGGGGGGGGAGGCTTCAAATAAAACTAAGGCGCGAGGATTCTTTCAGCACCCAAGGCAAGGCGAGCCAAGCGACCGTCCCGAAGCCGCCCCGAAGCCCATCGACAAAGGTACAAAGGAGGAGTTGAAGGTGGCGGGGAGAAGTGGGGGACGGCTGGCTGGCCGGTCGCTCGGCTCACCTTGCCATGCGTGCTGATGCCGGTACCGGGCCGTGGATCATTTTGTGATGCCGGTACCGGGCCGTGGCACACAAAAGGTTGGGGGCCACTGTTTTAGAGGCCACGCTGTTTAGGAAAGTTTGCAAAAAAGAAAAAAAGAAAGAAAAAACCCCACCCCATTTCAGCTTGATAACCATTATTTCTACCTGGGGAAGATTTGCACTTATAATTAGCCTCGGGGCTCATCCTTATGCTCCTCAAATTCTCATGTCTGTGACCTTTCACTGGGTAGAAAGAGTGTGTGATGGGGCAAAATCTTTCAACTGAACAACCTGAAACGGGACAACGTACAGAACGTGACTCCCATGGAATTGAAATTCGGCAAATTTTATAAAACATTTTATGACCTAAAATGATCACAAAGCACTTTATCACCAAATATGAAATAATTGTAAAAGGTGTTGGGTTTCCTGCCTAGGCAGGGGGTTGGACTAGAAGACCTCCAAGGTCCCTTCCAACTCTGTTATTCTATTTCCTGGCGTCAACTGTTGTTGCTTGACTTTGCTGTACGTACAGTTCGACATTGAAGGCCTCTGAAATCTCCCTGAATTTCTAAGAAATTTTCCAACACAGGTAGTCCTCAATTTACAACAGTTCGCTTAGTACCATTACAATGGCAGTAAAAAAAAGGGACTTATGACCATTTTCACACTTACGACTACTGCAGTATACCCCCACAGTCCCATGATCAAAATCCAGGTGCCTGGCAACTCACTCATATTTATGATGATTGCACTTAACGACCATATTGCTAACTTAACAACTGCAATGATTCACTTAACAAATGTGTCAAGAAAGGTCTTAAAAAGGGGGAAAACTCACTTAACAAATGTCTCAGGTATCAACATAAATGTTGGGCTCCCTTGAGGTCGTAAGTTGAGGACTTACCTGTACCTTAGAACAGTGATCCCCAACCTTTTTGATGCCGCGGCCCGGTACCAGCATCAGCTGGACAAGCGCCGTACCGGCATCAGCTGGGCGCCGCCATCTTTTTGATGAAAAAGCGCTTCCGGTGACTTTTCACGGGTAAACTCACGTTTTCATCAAAAAAGATGGCGGGCCACTTCGGTGAGCTTTTCGGGTAGAAAGCTTTCTACCCGAAAAAGCTCACCAAGCGCTGGCCCGCCATCTTTTTGATGAACGTGCTTCGGTGAGCTTACCGGAAAGCTCACCGGAAGCGCTTTTTCATGAAAAAGATGGCGGCGCCAGCCCAGCAGTAGGAGTTGTTCCACGGACGGTACGGTCTGCGGACGGTGGTTGGGGACCCCTGCCTTAGAAGCTCTGCCATTGTTGAAGGCATTGAGGAATTCGGTAAGGAAATCTCGCTGAAACAATGACTCAGCAGAACACAGGTTGCCTCATATAAACTAGCCTGAGCTGACTAAATTCCTTTCCTCCCTTCACTTTTGGGTCGCCCATTTCCTTGATGTCAATTTGGAGAGAAGCTTCTTCAGGCAAGACGGTTCAAGCTTCCTGAATCTATTGAGTGTCCTTTAAAGCTTTTTGCTTTCCTGCAAGCGATGTGTTTTTATTCCACCTAATCAATGAATGCAGTTCTTATTTGCTGCTTTCGTCTCTAAAAATAAAGGTCAGGGGGTGTTTCTATGTTCACGGGATTCAAGGACGATTGCTTATCTTAAAATACATCTGGCTGTCTTTTGCTGCCCACAAGATAATGATGTCAACTCATAAAACATTCCTATGCCTGTCTTAGTAGTTGCCATTGAAAAGGAGTGGGGGGGAGGAAGGAAATCTGGAAGAGCAGGGCAACAGTTAGGAAGTGGAAGTACGTTCCAACTCTTCTCTTTAAAAGATTGTAACTAAATTACTGGAGCTTTTGCCCGCGAATATATTTAAGTGGAGAATGTGAATGAGGATACCCATCCCATGAACGTGCTCAATAGGAGAACCTGGTTTAGGGGAAGCAGGGTCACGAGGGAGTGTAAATGACGTAGGACAGAGTTGGTTTCATAAAGGGCAGTGCCAGTATGTCGCCTCTAATGGATCCTTTGAAGTGTTTTGAAGTTTGGCTCGACAATCATGATTTAATTAGGGCGATTGCTGGAATCCTGACAGCAAGCCAACTCTGGCCTAAGTCATTTACAGTCCCCTGTGACCCTGTTTCCCCCCTCTCCCCTGGGTGTGTCATAAATCAGATTCTCCAATTGAGCATGTTCCAGGACTGGGTGTCATCATTCGCATTCTCCAATTAAATATATTCCTAGGCAAAAGCTCTGGTAGTTTAGATACAATCTTTTAAAGATAAAGAGTTGGAATGTACTTTTGCTTCCAAACTCCTGACCCTTAGACCCGGGCTCTCCAACTTTGGCCACTTTAAGACTTGTGGACTTCAAAACAAAGCTGGCTGAGGAACTCGGGGAGTTGAAGTCCACAAGTCTTAAAGTGGCCAAGGTTGGAGGTCCCTGCCTTAGATGATGTTCTAACCAAAAAAGCTAAGTGTTTTTCCTGCAAGAAGCCATTTCTCTCAATATCATTTGTAATTCAAACCCGTGCTTTGCATTATAATGTCTCTTCACTACCTTTAAATAAGAGGAGGAAAAGTACTGCTTGAAAGGCTTCCAAGAAAAGGTTGGACAGCCGTTTGTCCAGGATGGTATAAAGACCATCTTGGAGTAGAAGACCTCCAAGGTCCATTCCAGCCCTAGTATTTTCTGAAATGCACCATGCATTTTTGCCTACAGCAGAGGCCCCCAATCCTCGGGCTGTGACACATGAAGGGGCTATGGCCTCTTCGGAATTGGGCCGCGTGAGTGGCTGGCAGGAGCGTGCATGCACTGTGTATGCAGCTCATCTTATGTGAGTGGCAGCACGCAAGCATGCAAATATCCACCGGCCCACTGCTTGTGCAAGTTGAGCTATGCATGTGCGGTCATTCATGTGACCCAATTACGAATAGGCCATGACCCGGAAATGGGCTGAGCCTGGAGATTGGGGAACCCCTGTGTGATGACCCAAAGGGGCGTGGCACAAAGGCAACACAGTCAGATAATCAATAAGAGTCCCTTTATTAGCTCCAACTTTGCTCCCAATGTCCTGGTTACCTTCTGGGCTGGAGAAAAACTCTCCCAGGAACAGCCTTTGGCTGCAGAGAATCAAATCCAAATCGCTGTCAACCAAAACTTTAACTATAAGTGCAATCAAGGCAAGAGGAGGTAATTAACCCAGGAAGTGAAGGAACGGCCGTAATTCAACATGGTTGGGAAGACGCCAGGAACGCAGATACCCAAAGTCAACACAAGATAAACTCGCATTTGCTCCAAGCAGCTGCCTTACTCAGCTTGCATCTCTTTTAAACTCTCTTCCCAGGTGTGGCTAATGAAGGGAATCGGGGCCCTTTCCTCCCCCATAAACCATGCAACCCATGTTGCTCCCTTCTCGGTTCCTCCCTGCATGCCCAAGGATGAAGAAGGGGTGGGCCTGGGTCTTCCTCTGAACTCCCTCTCCCTTGCTCTACCTCTCCCGTGCTCTGCCCAGCCGGACTATGCCCTTCCCCAGTTTCTTCCACACCCAACAGGGCCACATTCCCACTCCCTGCCAGCTGTTCAGCTTCCTCCTCAGATTCAGACTTGCGATAGGGGCACGAAACCCTGGTCTATGGCATCAATTGAGGCTGCTGTCCATGGTCCTGAAATCCTTTTTTTGTTGTTGTTTTCTTCAGATATTTAGCACGGGATTGATGTTTTATTGAGAATATAGAATAATACAATTGGAAGGGACCTCAGAGGTCATCTAGTCCAACCCCCTGCTTGAGCAGGAAGCCCTACATCGTTTCAGACAAATGGTTGTCCAGTCTCTTTTTGACAGCCTCCATGGTGCACCCAGAACGTCTGAAGGCAAACTATTCCACTGGTTGGTTGCTCTCACCATTAGGACATTTCTCTTTAGTTCCAGGTTGCTTCTCAAATAAACATAAATTTATGCCATGGTTGGCCGTGGTCAATGCTATGCATATCAGAACTGTAGCATCGACATGGAAATACAAAGGGGCAGGAGGCACTTGGGCTTTCTCCTTTTTATGCAAGCTCACCTTCAAGCCCTGCTGACTACATAGGGTACAGGGCTGGGGGAAGAGCCTCAAGGGCAAAAGGAAGTGTGTCTATCAAGGCCCTGCTTAGTTAGGGGGGACCTGAGCTTGGTCCAGGAAGGCAACGTGAGAAAACATTTCAGACAAGCTCCTCCCTCATTTGCACAAAGATAGAGGGAAGCACATTCAGATTTGCAAGAGTTGGTTACTATAGCACTAGCACTTAGACTTATATACTGCTTCACGGTGCTTTGCAGCCCTCTCTAAGTGGTTTACAGAGTCAGCCTCTTGCCCCCAACAATCTGGGTCCCCATTTTAGCCACCTTGGAAAGGATGGAAGGCTGAGGTCAACCTTGAGCCTGGTGAGATTGGAAGTGCCAAATTGCAGGCAGCCGGCAGGCAGCAGAAGTAGCCTGCAGTACTGCCCTCTAACCACTGCGCCACTGTGGCTCCTAGCTTTACAATAAAAGTGACTTAGATGTCATTGGTTTATTAGTCTGGTCTACCTCATAGATTTTGTGCAGTTTTCTCATCAAGATCTACAGGATTGAAAGTGACCAGCCCAAAGTCACCCTTCTCATCTGCACAGAACCACAACTCATGCTCTCTCCGTTTCTAACCTGGTGCTGTAACTGCTACACCAAACTAGTCTCCTCTTCCTTTACATCAGGTGGACCTAGTGGGGGTCCTATCACTCCACAAGTTCACTTGGACAACCTCCAATAAGATGGAGAGAGGATGTGCATAAAGACCTCAGGTGCCAAGGGGAGTATTACAAGGAAGGGCCGAGAGAGATATAAGCATCTCTTGAAGTGGACATCAACACAATGCAGAGGAATAAAAGTGAAAGTGAAAGTGCAGCTCTTGACAGCCTATTGCTTTCCTAGAAGTCTTTGTCGTCTTCTTTTTTCCCCTCCTAGAATTGACTTGGACAATTGGCAACACCAGCTTGTTATGTGAGCTTCAGCTTATTGTGTGAGGGTCAACTACATTTACGGATGCTTTTAAATTATTCTGTCCTTAATGGGGAGAGTCCACATTAGGTCCTACATCCTTGAAATTGTGTCTTGTTTAGCAAGGAAAGGAACCTCCCATGCATTCTCCTATATTCTCCTTCCCTTTCGGCCTGGGGGCATCTCTCCATAGCAAAAAGAACAGTTTTGATTGGGAAGAAACCCATAATTGAAATTCTGCCGGGTAAAAGACATGGAATAATTAAGGGGTAATTAGAGGGTCCCATTTATCAATGCTGACGTGACTACCCTGAAAGGGAACCCATTAGAAGCGGAAGGACCAGAGAGAAAGGTGCCAGTTGCAATTGTACAATAATAGAACATGAAATTATTTGTGGAATGTGAGACGCTTTTTAATTCCATCAAAAGGAATGCAGTGCCTCACCAGCACTTAGTAGAGTAGAAGTCCCGTGAGAAATTTGTAGATTGGTTTTATTAAAATGTGAAACATTTCCTCAGCCAACCTAAGGAAATAATTCACATTTTAATGAAGGCTCTTGTGTTCAAATGTCCTAAATCTATCTGCCAATGATACACAAACTTTGCGAAGCAGCAGTTCATTTAACAAAAACAATAACCACCCTTAAGTTGTAAAAATTCTCACATTGGAGAAAATGGGCAAAAAAATGTACAAAATTAAAGAAACGTTAGCAGAAAATCACACTGTATTGTGGAAAGACTTTCCAAAAGTGCCTGCTCAAAGACAATCGATAACATGCGTCATGTTCAAACAAAAGGGCATAAAAATCCCTGACAGGTTTGGTGCCAATTGATGTGGAAACTGAAGGGAACAAATTTATAATAAGAACAATGAGAAATAATCAAATGCCATCATTCTGCTTTGCCTTGGGACACAAAGAGGCTGGTTTAAAGGTTCCCCATGGCAACTGCTTCTCGGCTGAGAAATCCCCGCCTTGGCAGTGGGGGAAACGTACATGCTTGTCAATTCACTCTGAGCCAAAATGTGCTGCACTTGCTAAGACGTGGCATTCACCATGCAAGAGAAATAGATGCCGCGGTGGGGATTCCAAATTGCGTGCTACTGGTTCTGCTCGCTTCAAACGTGATCAAGGATCACTTCACGTGTGTGCGCAGCACCCAAAGATCGCCCTCGGTGAGCTGAGCTGTTTCTTAGCTCAGCGGAGGTGTGACAATCCACTCTGCTGTGCAAATCAGCTCGGCTAATAAACAAGGGAATAGAGGAGAGGTAACTGCGGGGGCAGGTGGGCGGGGCCAGTCAGAGGTGGTATTTGCCGGTTCTCCAAACTGGTTAAAATTTCCACTACTGGTACACCAGAACCAGTCCGAACCGGCTGAATACCACCTCTGAATAGGTCCCTGTCTGAAGGCAGAGGAAGCCGATAGAGCCATGATGGCAAATCTACGGCACACGTGCCATTTGTGCAGGCACGCGAGCCCCAGCCAAACTTACCCACACTGCACATGCATGCACCTCCCAGCTGATTTTTGGCTCATTTGAGGCCACTTTCGCCCTCCCGGAGGCTCGAGGAAAGCCTTTGCGGCCTCAGGAGGCTGAAAAATGGGCCTTTCAGAAATACCGGAAGTGCCTGTTTTCACCTCCGGAGGGCCTCTGGAGCCCGGGGGAGGCTGTTTTCGCCCTCCTGGAGGCTCGAGGGAAGCCTCTGCAGCCTTGGGAGGCCGAAAAACGGGCCCGTTTCAGCACTTCCAAGGCACGCACATGCGCAGTGCAAGTTAAGGGGGGGGGAGATGTTGCACATGCAGGCGCAAGGGGGGCAGAGCGCATTGCATTGTGTGTGCCAGCACGTGCATGCTTTCGGCACACCACAACAAAAAGGTTCACCGTCACTGCGACAGAGAAAATCGCTCCCATGTGTTGACTACAAGTCGTCCTCAACTTACAACAGTTTGCTTAGTGACCGTTCAATGTTCAACGGTGCTGAAAAAAAGGGACACGAGCATTTTTCACACTTAACGACCATTGCAGCATCCCCATGGTCATGAGATCAAAATTCAGATCCTTGGCCAGTCACATTTATGACGGTTGCAGTGTCCTGGGGCCATGGGATCACCTTTTGTGACAAGCAAAATCAGTGGGGAAGCCAGATTCGCTTAATGACCGGGTTCCTAACTTAACAACTGCAGTGATTCACTTCCCAACTTCCCAACTATGGCAAGAAAAGTCCTAAACTGGAAATTTCATTTAGCAGATGTTTCGCTTAGCAACAGAAATGTTGGGCTCTTTTGTAGACGTCAGTTGAGGACTACCTGTGTTTTCATGAAGGAACAGAGACAGAAGAGACAGAGCCTCGTTGATGCAATAGATATGTCCCTATGCAGCATGGCCTCTGGCTGACAGCTCTGGTTGGGGACGGCTGGAAGATTTCCAGGATTATGGCCTAAACCAGGGCTCTCCAACCTTGGCCACTTTAAGACTTGTGGACTTCAACTCCCAGCGTTCAGCTCTGCTGACTGAGGAACTCTGGGAGCTGAAGTCCACAAGTCTTAAAGTGGCCAAGGTTGGAGACCCTTGGCCTAAACAGCACTAGATACAAATCTCCCACTACCCCAGTTGGCTGAAATACACCAAGCGGGGATGGGCTTCCTTTGCTGCCATCCAAGAGGCATTCTTTAATTTCTCAGGACCTTTGATCTTCCATCAAGGGATATCACTCAAGGTCAGGGTTGTCTCAACTTGGCAACTTTAAGACTTGTGGACTTAAAGCTATGCTGGCTGGGGAATTCTGGGAGTTGAAGTCTACAGGGCTTAACGTTGCCAAGTTTGGAGACCCCTACTCTAGATGGGGAAGAAATGGAGGCAGTGACAGATTTTCTTTTCCTGGGCTCCCAGATCACCGCAGATGGGGACTGCAGCCAAGAAATTAAAAGGCGCTTGCTCCTGGTGAGGAAAGTTATGGCAAATCTAGACAGCATACTAAAAAGCAGAGACATCCCCCTGCCAACAAAAGTGTGCATAGTCAAGGCTATGGTTTTCCCAGTTGCAATGTATGGCAGTGAAAGTTGGACCATAAGGAAGGCTGAGCACCAAAGAATGGAGGCCTTTGAACTCTGGGGCTGGAGGAGACTCCAGCGAGTCCCTTGGATGGCAAGGCAATCCAACCGGTCAATTCTAGAGGAGATCAACCCTGACTGGTCTTTAGAAGGCCAGATCCTGAAGATGAAACTCCAATACTTTGGCCAGCTAATGAGAAGGAAGGACTCACTGGCGAAGAGCCTAATTCTGGGAAAGATTGAAGGCCATAAAAGAAGAAGGGGACGGCAGAGAAGGAGGTAGCTGGATGGAGTCCCTGAAGGAGTTGGTGTGAGCTTAAATGGCCTCCAGAAGATGGTAGAGGACAGGAAGGCCTGGAGGAATGTTGTCCGTGGGGCCATGATGGGTTGGACACAACTTCACAACTAACAACAGCACTCTAGGTGTCATATTTTCTAATGGTGATTTCAGGGCACTGAATCTTATTTGGGGCCCATCCATAGATACACAGCAAAGAAAGGGGTTATAATCTGCTTTCTCAAGTCAACTTCTAGAGTCATTTGCACCACATTTCCATAGTTCAGGAAAGAGGCATTTTTCCACCCGGGAGCTTCAGAAAGCACCCGACTCTTCCTGCTTAAGGGGACAGTCATGACAAACAGACAAAAGAAAGTAGGCCAGAATCCATACCCATAGTCCTTGATTATCTGAGGTCGTGGTCCATTTAACATGGTCTCGGGTGGCTGTGGCACATGGGGCTGCTGTACCCGGTTGAGGCTGTTCTGCCGGCTTCCCACTGCTGAGGGCCTGAAGATCTGATCCTGGACCTGGGTGGCCACCAGCACCACCTCTTTGTTCTCGGGGGCCAGATGTGTGGCTGGAACCATCATCTGTTGGCCAGGATGGTTAGGACTGGCTGGGTAGGAATGATCAGCTACATCGGAGGCGTAAGATCTGTTGCAGACAAAAACACCAAGAGGTTGTACACCTGGAGGGCAGGGATGGAGGGACGAGCAGAGGATCCAATTGATGGGAGGGATTTGATGGTATCTATCACCTCTTGGAACCAAGGGTTTGGTGTGCCAAAAGCCGTACTCTTGAAATGTGCAAGCATGGAGTAGGAGGAGGAGGAGGAGGAGGAGGTGGGGGAGGAGGAGGAGGAGGAGGAGGAGGAGAAGGAGATGAAGGTAGAGATGAAGGAGAAAGAGGAGGAGGAGGTGGGGAAGGAGATGAAGGAAAAGAAGGGGGAAGAGATGGGGAAGGAGATGAAGGTAGAGATGGGGGAGGAGGAGGAGGAGGTGGAGAAGGAGATGAAGGTAGAGATGGGGAGGAGGAGGAGGAGGTGGAGAAGGAGATGAAGGTAGAGATGAAGGAGAAAGAGGAGGAGGAGGTGGGGAAGGAGATGAAGGAAAAGAAGGGGGAGGAGATGGGGAAGGAGATGAAGGTAGAGATGGGGAGGAGGAGGAGGAAGAGGAAGAGATGAAGGAGAAGGAGGAGGAGGTGGAGAAGGAGATGAAGGTAGAGATGAAGGAGAAAGAGGAGGAGGAGGTGGGGAAGGAGATAGAAGGAAAAGAAGGGGAGGAGATGGGGAAGGAGATGAAGGTAGAGATGGGGGAGGAGGAGGAGGAGGTGGAGAAGGAGATGAAGGTAGAGATGAAGGAGAAAGAGGAGGAGGTGGAGAAGGAGATGAAGGTAGAGATGAAGGAGAAAGAGGAGGAGGAGGTGGGGAAGGAGATGAAGGAAAAGAAGGGGGAGGAGATGGGGAAGGAGATGAAGGAAAAGAAGGGGGAGGAGATGGGGAAGGAGATGAAGGTAGAGATGGGGGAGGAGGAGGAGGAGGTGGAGAAGGAGATGAAGGTAGAGATGGGGAGGAGGAGGAGGAGGTGGAGAAGGAGATGAAGGTAGAGATGAAGGAGAAAGAGGAGGAGGAGGTGGGGAAGGAGATGAAGGAAAAGAAGGGGGAGGAGATGGGGAAGGAGATGAAGGTAGAGATGGGGGAGGAGGTGGAGGAGGTGGAGAAGGAGATGAAGGTAGAGATGGGGGGAGGAGGAGGAGGAGGTGGAGAAGGAGATGAAGGTAGAGATGAAGGAGAAAGAGGGAGGAGGAGGTGGGGAAGGAGATGAAGGAAAAGAAGGGGAGGAGATGGGGAAGGAGATGAAGGTAGAGATGGGGGAGGAGGAGGAGGAGGTGGAGAAGGAGATGAAGGTAGAGATGAAGGAGAAAGAGGAGGAGGAGGTGGGGAAGGAGATGAAGGAAAAGAAGGGGAGGAGATGGGGAAGGAGATGAAGGTAGAGATGGGGGAGGAGGAGGAGGAGGTGGAGAAGGAGATGAAGGTAGAGATGAAGGAGAAAGAGGAGGAGGAGGTGGGGAAGGAGATGAAGGAAAAGAAGGGGGAGGAGATGGGGAAGGAGATGAAGGTAGAGATGGGGGAGGAGGAGGAGGAGGTGGAGAAGGAGATGAAGGTAGAGAGGGGGAGGAGGAAGAGGAAGAGATGAAGGAAAAGGAGGAGGAGGTGGAGAAGGAGATGAAGGTAGAGATGAAGGAGAAAGAGGAGGAGGTGGGGAAGGAGATGAAGGAAAAGAAGGGGAGGAGATGGGGAAGGAGATGAAGGTAGAGATGGGGAGGAGGAGGAGGAGGTGGAGAAGGAGATGAAGGTAGAGATGGGGAGGAGGAGGAGGAAGAGATGAAGGAGAAGGAGGAGGAGGTGGAGAAGGAGATGAAGGTAGAGATGAAGGAGAAAGAGGAGGAGGAGGAGGTGGGGAAGGAGATGAAGGAAAAGAAGGGGAGGAGATGGGGAAGGAGATGAAGGAAAAGAAGGGGAGGAGATGGGGAAGGAGATGAAGGTAGAGATGGAGGGGGACAAAGAAGAGATGAAGGAGAAGGAGGTGGTGGAGAAGAAAGAAGAGAAGGTAGAAGAGTAAGAGGAATAGAGTGTGCAGGGAGATGAAAATAGAGGGAAAGAGGAAGAGGAAAGGAAAGGAAGGGGAAGGAGCCAGATGGAAAGCATGCAGCAAAGGTGGTGCAAGCACAATATGTTCCCAATGGTGCCATTAACCGCTCAGCTCAGCCCCACATCAACCCAGCCAACCCCTCGCCCCAATTCAGCCATCCCTGAGCAGCAGATATTGGGACCCATTCTTTGGAAGACAAGCACTGATTTCACTGGTCCTACCCAAGAGGCAGGCTCTCTTCCATACAAGCATCCCCAGAGCCATCGAAGGTCAAACCAAAGGGAAGCCAAAACCACAAAGCCAAGCAAGACAAGGCAGCCAACGCAACGGAAGGAGGCCAAGCGAGGTGTGTCATTCACAAAAACCTGCCTATTATCTGGGGACAGTGATCCTTCCGATGAAGCCATGTGATATGGGGATGGTGAGAACCTGTTATCTGGCCGGAATTCTTTATCGTAAGCCATCATGTTCCACTCCAGCCGCCGGTTGCGCGCCTTCCGCACTTTCTTCACCTCCCGGGTGGAATCCTCAACCAGTCGCTGCTCCTGGAGGGAGTTGGATGGGGAAGAAGGAAGAGCTATCAGCACCCCCCACCACGGAGAGCCCCTCCACCCCAGTTACAACACAGCGTACTCTACATCTGCCCCAATTGGTGAAGGGACATGGGGGAATGCTCTCCGTCCCACCTCACCCCTGCCGGGATCCCCACCCTGGACAAATGGCTGCAAAACTTGATGGAGTCAGCAGAGCGGGGCCAAATGGACGGCTCTGATTAAAGGAAAGAAGACCATTAATTTTGCTTCTATGTGGAAACCACTCCTGGACTTTGTGCTTGAGGAAGGGTGGGGGGAAATGGAACTTTTAATCTTGGGCTTTGCTGATTAGATAGACTTGACAATATAGAAATAGCTAGTATATGTTATCATATAAAACAAAAACGTTGAGGTTCTATGTTATTACCTTATCCTACTTGTCAGAATATATGAATGAACTGGAAGAGAGCATGGTACCAAGGTCAGCCAATGAATAGGCATAGCAACTTAGTCAGCCAATGAGGACTGTTTGGAAACTGAAACTAGAAGTAGCCTAGGCATGGCTCTATATGAAGCTCTGCAGCTCTGAAGCTATGTTGAGCTCCGAGTCTATCTATTGAAGATGAAACTGCTTCTCTCCTCTGCTGTGTGTCTTGCTTGCCTGCTGAACTAAAGGGAAACTGAGGTCTGTTTCTGAACTCCTGAGTTGCTGCTGTTCTGCTCTGCTGAAGCTGAGTTGCTTGTGACATGTCTGCTTCTGTTTGAGTTTGTTCCGAGATGGAGAAATCTACAATTGGTATTGTAAAATTTATTTAATATGTTTATAAAGATGTTAAATGAAGCTATCAGCCATCCGTGTTTACTTTTCTGGTGCTGAATGTATGCTGTAAAACTCTGAACACTACTGAACCAAAAGGAGTCATAAGTGAACACTTGTCTTTTAGTTCAGGGGTCTCCAACCTTGGCAACTTTAAGACTTGTGGACTTCAACTCCAGAATTCAACTTTAAGACTTGTGGACTTCAACTCCCAGAATTCAACTTTAAGACTTGTGGACTTCAACTCCAGAATTCAACTTTAAGACTTGTGGACTTCAACTCCCAGAATTCAACTTTAAGACTTGTGGACTTCAACTCCCAGAATTCAACATTAAGACTTGTGGACTTCAACTCCCAGAATTCAACTTTAAGACTTGTGGACTTCAACTCCCAGAATTCAACTTTACGACTTGTGGACTTCAACTCCCAGAATTCAACTTTAAGACTTGTGGACTTCAACTCCAGAAGTTGAAGTCCACAAGTCTTAAAGTGGCCAAGGTTGGAGACCCCCATTTTAGTTCATTAGGGTTGTAAAATCAGGATCAACTCACTTAACCACCTGATCCCAACTGTAGATGTAAGTCGAGGACTACCTGGCCTAGCTATCAGGAATTCCAGGTTCTGCAGCTGTTCTTACCTTCTGCCTGCGTTTCTCTTTCCTCTTGTCTTCTGTGGCTTGCAACATCTTCTCTTTCCACAAGTTAAAGAAATACGATGGGTCCGTATAGAATTTTAAGCCATCTTTCTTATCGTCTCTGAAATAGCAAGCAGGAGGAAAGGAGGGCAAGAAAGAGAGAAAGGAAAGAAGGAAGGAAGGAAGGAAGGAAGGGAGAATTGCTTATGATGGGCAGAGATGCAGCATACCTACTATCGGTTTGATTCTTGCCCTGAGAAGCTCAGTCAAGTGAAGGGAACCTTATGTAGTTGGTTTTAATTTCAGAGTAACAGAAGAATTTTTAAAAAACAAAGATGGTAAAAATAAATTTGCTTCTGCAACAGAACATTTTAATCATCATAGATACTCAAGAAAAATTTCAATATTCCGGGAGCTTGATGTTAACACAAAGCTCCAAACAAAGAGAAAATAAAGAAATTATAGGAAAACATAAGGAGGAGGAGGTTGAGGGGAAAGAGGGGAGCGTAGAGATGAAGGAGGAGAAGGAGGAAGAGGTGAAAGAGAAGGAGGAGGCAATGACGGGGGAAGGAGATGAAGGTAGAGATGGATGAGGAGGAGATCATGAGGGAAGGGGGGAGGGGAGGAGATGTAGAAGGAGAGAGGGAAAGGCAGAGGGAGAAGAAGAAGGGAGGAGGAGGAAGAAGAGGAAGAGGAAGAGGAGCAGAATGGTGGAATCCGCAAGACCATTGAGATGCAGCATCCTGCAAGTCCCACTTTTACAGAGTTACTGTATTCTACACTGTGTGCAAAATAAATACTCCCTTGAAATTTGGGCAACTGAGAGTTGCTTCGTTCATGAAGAAAGAGAGAGAAAATTACTCAATGCAAGAGGCTTTAAGCAATAATACTCCAGATGTTTCCTTTGTTGTAAGCCGCCTAGAGTCGCCTCAAAGTTAAGATGAGCAGCATATAAACTTAATAAAACAAACAAATCAAGAAATCCCCACCCTTGTCACAATCTAAGTGATGAGTTGATAATAAACTTTGGAAGGTTGCTGTATCCCTCCCCCAAGGCTTCCCTGGATTTTCTGAGCCCCTGAGTTGCTGCTCTCCTCTGCGGAAGCTGAGTTGCTTGTAACATGTCTGCTTCTGTTTGAGTTTGCTCCATGGTGGAGAAATCTACAACTGGTATTGTAAAATTCATTTAATATGTTTATAAAGACATTAAATGAAGCATCAGGCAGCTGTGGACTTCAACTCCCAGAATTCAACTTTAAGACTTGTGGACTTCAACTCCCAGAATTCAACTTTAAGACTTGTGGACTTCAACTCCCAGAATTCAACTTTAAGACTTGTGGACTTCAACTCCCAGAATTCAACTTTAAGACTTGTGGACTTCAACTTTGTTGTCGTAAAGACCTCTGGGCACCAACCTCCAGGCTGTCCCTGGTCAAAGTCCTTCCTCTAAGACAGGGGCCTCCAACCTGGGCCACTTTAAGACTTGTGGACTTCAGCTCCCAGAATTCCCCAGCCAGCTGGCTGGGGAATTCTGGGAACTGAAGTCCACAAGTCTTAAAGTGGCCCAGGTTGGAGGCCCCTGCTCTGCGTTGTAATGGATGCAAAGCCACCAACAGTGTCCCTCCCTGCATTCTACCTGTATGGAGTGAGGATATTTAAGGGCGGAGGCTTATCACAACGGTGGTACATCTCCATCACAGGATTGGGGATCGAATTGCGCGACACCACCTGCTGGTTCTGGATGGTAGAGCTCTTGAAAGCTTTCCTCATGTTGATATCCTGCAGGGAGACTGGGAGACACAAACCAGGCCCTCTTTAGGATATGCTCATGACTCTATCTCATACACAAAACACACAGGCACACAGGCACATGCATACGGCCCCCTGCAAAACCTGCTGGATATCCCAAAGGTGCTTTTTCAAGAGGCAACAGGACTTTGTTTTTCCTTGAAGACATTTCACTTTTCATCCAAGAAGCTTCTCCAGTTCTGACTGAATGCCAGAGGATGGAAGGATTTATATTCCTTGCAGTCCTCTGGTCGTTAGCACTCTTTCTGAGAGTCATTGAGGCCACTTCCACAATCAATTGCACTATTCAGGTGACTCTTAAGGCAGAGGTCTTCAAACTTGGCAACTTTAAGACTTGTGGACTTCAACTCCCAGAATTCTCCAGCCAGCATAGCTGAAGTCCACAAAGTTGCCAAGTTTGGAGACCTCTGCTCTAAGGGCACAGATAAACCTCCATGTTTATCAATGACTCTCAGAAAGAGGACTAACAACCAGGGACTGCTAGAAGGATCAATCCTTCTATCCTCCACCATTCAGCCAGAACTGAAGAAGCTTCTTGGATGAGAAGTGGAGCATCTTCAAGGAAAAGCAAAGTCCAATTGCCTCTTGAAAAAAACACCTTTGGGACAATCTTGACCTGGATGGTTGAGAATCTCCATAACCAACCTGCTGGATAGTTGGTGCAAGATATTGACACAGTTACCAACAATTTTAAATGTGATTTTATTAATAACTGATTTTTAGCCAGCAGATGACAGGAAGCAGAAAGACTGTCATAAATAAAATATATATTATTATATTGTGTGCTATGCAGAAAGCTAAGAAAAAAAATAAGTCTACAGCATTAAGACTAAATAACTCACTATAAGTTGGGGTTGAGGAGAGAGGGATCTTCTGATAGATAGATAGATAGATAGATAGATAGATAGATAGATAGATAGATAGATAGATAGATAGATAGATAGATAGATAGATAGATAGATAGATAGATAGATAGATAGATAGATAGCAGATAGATAGATAGATAGATAGATAGATAGATAGATAGATAGATAGATGATAGATAGATAGATAGATAGATAGATAGATAGATAGATAGATAGATAGATAGATAGATAGATAGCTGATAGATAGCAGATAGATAGATAGATAGATAGATAGATAGATAGATAGATAGATAGATAGATAGATAGAATTCTTTATTGGCTTAGTGTGATTGGACACACAAGGAATTTGTCTTGGTGCAAATGCTCTCACTATGCATAAAAGATACATTTGTCAAGAGTCAAGAACCATCAGGTACAACACTTAATGATAGTCATAAGGTACAATAAGCAATCAAATCATACTAGGAAACAGTCAATCTACTATCAAGGCTGGCTGGATTTTGCACATAATCTCAGACAATATGGCCATGCCATGACTTACAAAGTCATCTTTGCCAGAATATAATAAGGAGGCATTGAAGGGGATGTGGGAGGGGATGATATTTCTCAAAGAGTGGATGAAATATGACTCATACAGAGAGAAAAAGAGAAAAAAGGCTAGCCTGAACAATAAAAATCTATTCAATCTGACCAGCCTCTCAAAGGTGCTTTTTCAAAAGGCAATTGGACTTTGTTTTCCCTTGAAGACGTTTCGCTTCTCATCCAAGAAGCTTCTTCAGTTCTGATTGAATGTGGAGAATGGAAGGATTTATACTCCTTGCAGGTATCAGGTCGTTTCATCTTCCACCATTCAGTCAGAACAGAAGAAGCTTCTTGGATGAGAAGGGAAATGTCTTCAAGGGAAAACAAAGTCCAGTGGCCTTTTGAAAAAGCACCTTTGGGGCAACCAAGACCTGGATGACTAAGAATCTTCCTAAATCTGACCATAATTCAGTACCTTCTTCTACGGTGGAGTCCAGCTGAGTGACCTTGATCACCAAAAGATCCACCCGTTCCTGCAAGGAGTTCATCCGCAAATAAAAGCTGTTGGCTTCGTTGAAGAGTTCTCCAAAAATATCTTCAGCATGTCTGCCTGGGAGGAAGAATTAAAAGAGAAGCCCATTTGAGGTCTGAAGAGATAGAGATGGCCTTCAAAAACGGTTTTGGGAAACTGGAAGGAGAAGCCAACCTTAAACAACGGGGTAAGATGTTCTAGATTAGTATTTCTCAACCTGGGTGACTTTAAGATGTGTGGCCTACTCTATTTGCATGGGGTTTGTTCTGTAAGTTCTGAGTATCACTGTTGTCAGTTGAGAAGACACTCTAGGACAGAAGTCTCCAACCTTGGCAACTTTAAGCCTTAGCTGACTTCAACTCCCAGAATTCCCCAGTCAGCTTTGCTTTGAATTGTGGGAGTTGAAGGCCACACATCTTAAAGTCACCCAGGTTGAGAAACCCTGTTCCAGATGGTATCCATGGCTGGTACTGTTCCTCGTTTGGGCTAATAACGCTCTCACTAGTCAGCTAATCAGATACAGGTAGTCTTTGGCTTATGACCACAATTTCTTTTGCTAAGCGAGACCGTGGTTAAGTGAGTTTTGCCCCATTTTGCAACCTTTCTTCCTAGAGTTGTTAAGTGAATCACTGTAGTTAAGTTAGTAACATGGTTGTTAAGTGAATCTGGCTTCCCCATTGACTTTACTTGTCAGAAGTACTTCCGTGGTCATGACTACAAGCCGATGTGCATGGGAAAGCTGTTCCCTTCCCACCAAAGTGGTACCTATTTATCTACTCGCATTAGCATGCTCTTTTTAGCTGTTAGATGAACAGGAGCTGGAGCAAGTAACAGGAGCTTACCCTGTCACATGCTGCTTGGGCCTCAAACTGCTAACCTTCTTGTTGACAAGCCCTGCATCTTAGCCACCAGGCCACTGTGCCCCCTTTAGGTGGGGAAGCATCCCTGGCATTCACCTATTCTCTCTCAAGACGATTCCCTTCTAGATGTCAGTGTTTTGAAGACACACGGGAACCCCCTTTTGGAACTCTGCTGTGGAAAAAGGTGCACGGACGCCATCCTTCAATACCAGCTGACCTTCAAAAGCCGCTGTTGACTTTGCAGCTAATTAATCGATACAGGCAAACAAGAGCAATTCCAGAGGAAAGGGCTCGTCCCTAATCAATGTAAGCAAACTCCAGTTTGATCCTGGTTTTTGAACTGTTGGATGGACCTAGTGCAGGGGTCTCCAACCATGGCCGCTTTAAGACTTGGGGTGCTGAAGTCCACAAGTCTTAAAGTGGCCAAGGTTGGAGACCTCTGGTCTGGTGCTTAAGGCACCAGGACAGAAACTGGGAGTTCTGGTCCTGCCTTAGGCATAAAAGACAGTTGGGTGACGTTGGGCCAGTCACTCTCTCTCTCTTAGCCCAGCCCACCTCACAGGGTGGTTGTTGTGGAGAAAATAGGAAAAGATAATCCTCAACTTTCAACCACAATTGAGCCCAACATTTCTGTTACTAAGGGAGACATTTGTAAATGAATTTGGTCCCATTTTATGACCTTTCTTGCCACAGTTGTTAAATGAATCACTGCAATTGTTAAATTCTTATGGTTGTGAAGTGAATGTGGCTTCCCACATTGACACTTTGCTTGTGAGGTGGTTACAGAAAGTGATCCCATGACCCTGGGACAAGGCAACCATCCTCAGTAGGAACCACCTGGACTTTGATCACGTGACCGTGGGGAGGATGCAACCGTCATAAGTGTGAAAAACGGTCACAAGCCACTTTTTTTTCAGAGCCCTTGTCATTGTTGGAAGTCAAGGGCTGCCTGCATTAGGTTTGTTCACCGTCTTGATAGTTATTTCCAAAGCTGGTTGAGGAATTCTGGGAATTGAAGTCTACAAGTCTTAAAGTTGCCATGTTTGGAGACCTCTGACCTAGTGGGGCAATTTCTAGTCCTTGGGAAAGCACAAAACTGTAATACGATGTCTTGCTTTGTTGGTCACCTGACTTTGCCCCAGGAAGGGGATCAAAATAATCCACAACCCTGAAGAAAAGTGCAAAACTGTTTTTCTTTTAAACCAAATCAGATGTGAAATAATGGTGACTTGTTATGCCTCAAATCCTGCATACACACACAGACACACACACACATTCCCCAATGTTGGGCAAAAGGCAAATGACGCTGTTTGTATTTCGCAAATAATATTAAGCAGCCAGGTTTTCATAATCCATCTTAAAATGGGTTCAGGCTGCTGAGAATTTTGGATAGGTGTTTTGGAAAAGGTCCAGAATCTAGTTCCTTCTTTTTCCAGTTCTTCTGATAAAAATGTTAAAAACATCAATTTTATTATATTTTTTTATCTTGCAGCATCCAATCAATAGGTAAAGTATAAATAAGGAGAAAAAGAAACTATCAATGTGGGAATATGGAGAGATGCAACTAAGGTTGGTTCCATTTGGGTATCAAGAGAGAATTTCATGAGTTTGCAGAGAGAGTAAACAATATTTTCACTTTATTCTGACAGCTTGTCTCAATACAGGTAATTCCTCAACCTACAACCACAATTGAGCCCCACATTTCTGCTGTTAAGTGAGACATTTGTTAAGTGAATTTTGCCCCATTTTACGACCTTTCTTGCCACAGTTGTTAAATGAATCACTGCAGTTTATAAGTTATTAACTTGGTTGTTAAGTGAATCTGGTTTCCCCATTGACTTTGCTTGTCAGAAGGTCACAAAAGGGGATCATGTGACCCCGGGACAAAGCAATGGTCATAAGTAAGAACCATTTGCCGAGCATCTGATTTTTGATCACATGATTATGGGGATGCTACAAAGGTTGTAACAGTGAAAAATGGTCGTAAGTCACTTTTTTCAGTGCTGTTGTAACTTTGAACAGTGAGTAAGTGAACTGTTGTAAGTCGAGGAGTACCTGCACATTACTTTAGCCTGATTACTAAATTAGGGTTAATGCAACAGACTGAACCAAATGAGTAGCCTCCAGCCCCCTAATCATTCTTGTTGTTCTTCTCTGCACTCTTTCCAGAGCCTCAACATCATTTTTATATTGTGGTGACCAGAACTAGATGTAGTATTCCAAGCATGGCCTTACTAAGGCTTTACAAAGTAGAGTAGTAATAGAACTTCACGTGTTCTTGATTCTACCCCTCCATTAATGTAGCTTAGAATTACATTTCAACTTGGTTGAAAGCCACCTAGGGTTGCCTCTTGGCAGGATGGTGGCACATACATTAAATAAAAATTATTAAATTAAATTAAGATTCGTGGAACTGAAAGGGACTTGTTTAGACTCTCAAGGCCAACTCCCTCTGAGCCACGCCCTAATTCGGTCTGCTTCGACAAACAGGCATGAAGGAGGTTGTGTGAAACCTGCCCACTTACTGAGGCTTCCCAACTGTTTAATGATGGCAGCCAAAGTGCTGTTGGTCACACACTCCAACTCGCTGGTCACCCCATCAGGAAGGGCCCCCCGGCAAAGATGGCGGGGCTCGATATTGCGCTTCACCAACGGCATCTTGGCAAGGAGTCAGTGGACCAAGCCTGCGATAAAGAGAAGAGAGAAGGTCTCATTTTCTGAAATGTCATTTCCAAGGTGCCTTCACTAAGAACTGAAATTTAATAAGTGGGGCTCTTGGGGCTCTCTTGAGCTTGGTTGTTTTCTTGCAGACGTTTCATGACCCAAGTAGGTCACATCATCAGTGCTAGAAGAGAGAGGGGTTATAGGAAAGGAGAGAAGGAGGGAGGGAGGGAGGAGGAGGAAGAGGAGGAGAACAACTGTGGAGCCCATGGTGCTCTCTAAGCTTGGTTATTTTCTTGCTGACGTTTCAATACCCAACTAGATGACATCATCAATTTAATAAGTAAGGGGGAAAAGAAAGTACCCAAAATTAACATGAGAATATGAAGAGATGCATTCACGTTTGGTTACATTTGGGTACCAAGAAGGATTTTCATGAGTTTGCAGAGAGACAATAAATAAGTAATACTTTCATTCTATGGGACAGCTCAGATCCCTTTCTTGAAGGCTGTCTCCAATTTTGGAATCCGGTACATTATTTTAGCTTGATTACTGGATCATCCCATTTCCTGGGTTATTTCAATAGGCTGAACCATGAATAAGCCAAATGAGTTGAGTGCATGCAACTTAAACCCTCACATACCTTACATACCACGTTCAAAACAAACCAAAGTCTGAATGTTGGCTATTGCATCTACTGGTACCAGGTTTGTGAATAGTTCTCATAAAGCTTTGCCAGGGAGATGGAAACTGACCCCAAAATCAAGGAATAGATTTGGTAGCTGAGATGGGAACTAAATCAGGGGTTTCTCCACTTTAGAATGTTAAGATGTGAGGACTTCCAACTCCCAGAATTCTGGGGATCGAAGTCCTCCTATCTTAAAGTTGCTGGGATTGAAAGGATTGGTTTAATCCTTTCATCATTTTACATTACCAGCCTTCTTTTATTATGCAAAAATAACAGAAACAAACAGCCAAGAATCCGAGAGCAGAGTTTGTGCCCTCGGGCATAAAAGCAATCTCAGAGGCAAACGGGGTTCAAAAGGAACCTTTACTCTCTTTCTGTGTGGCTTGATCAGCTCCCAATCCTTTTCTCAGCATGTTCTCAACTTGTGGACTTCAACTCCCAGAATCCCTCAGCCAGCAGACCAGGGGTCTCCAACCTGGGCTACTTTAAGCTTTGCTGGCTGAGGAATTCTGGGAGTTGAAGCCCACGAGTCTTAAAGTGGCCAAGGTTGGAGAGTCCTGCTCAAGAGAATATTGTCCATCCTTATAAAGGAAGCCCAGTTGCTTTGAGTGAGGAGCAGCAAAATAAATCAGACACCCACATGACCCATCATCCTTGACCGTCAGCACAAACTTCCTAGCAGGGGAACTCAAGCATCAAGTGGTGTCCAATTTCTTGGTGGCTCTAAAAGCAGGGGGTCAAACTCAAGGCCCATAGGCTGAATCAGGCCCATGGGGTGCTTCGATTTGGCCCGTGGGGCCATCCTGGAAACAGTGAAGGACCAGCCACAGTGCCTCTGCCGGCAAAAACGGAGCCCAGGTGCCCCCGACAAAGGTGATGTAGAGCTTGCCACGCCCATCCTGGCCACGCCCACCCACCCTGAGGTCAGACACAACCCTGATGCAGCCCTCGATGAAATCCAGTTTGACAGCCCTGCTCTAAAAGATGCTGGAGACTCTAACGTTGAGAGAGCATAACAGATAGATTTTGACTTACAAGCAAAATTGAGACCAGAATGTCTGTTGCTAAATGTTGCTAGGAGAGTCATGTCTGATTTGATGCTCTTTGTGCCATGGTTGTTAAGTGAATCACTGTAGCTGTACTAAGTTCCACTGCTAGTCAAAGAGGGGAATTGATGGAGCAGAAACAAATCTGGGTTTCCTACCCTTATTCTCAGGCTCTTTAACAGGACATACATTCAATTTCCATCTACTAAGATTGTCGGCCAAGCAGGTAGAAAGATAGCCAGGGAAATTATTGAGTTGAAGAACACAAGTCTTAAAGTGGCCAAGGTTGGAGATCCCCTGTTCTAGATCCCTTCTTATGAAGGCTCCTCTCATATCCTACCAACTGACTGTCTTCTGGATTCCACAGATGGGTTACCAGACCTCACAGGGACAGGAAATATGCGAGAGGCTGCATTGAACGGCCCACTTGAAAGGAAGTGAAACTGCGGCCAATTAACAGGCCAGCACAAGCCCTCTTCTGCTCTCACGGGGTCAACTTGCTTGTCCCTGTCCAAAATAGAAGAAAAGAAAGGGGATGCACCAGAAACGACCAACAAGATGAACTCTGAGCTCCATCCTGTCCCAACGGAACTCTGCACAAAGACCCCCGAGAGGTTTGACCCCCGAGATTTCATGACAACATGGAAAGACTGTTTCCTTCTTCCCACTTCTATTCATGGAGCAGCTGGAGAAGGAAATCAGCTTTTGGGGAGGAGCTGAATGCAGAGCAACCCAGCTGGGCCTTGTTGAAATGCTTCTCTTTTTCAACCTTCTCCGGAAAGCTGGGTTTAGGCACGCCGAAAATCAGAATGTCAGCCTCCCCCAAGTTTTCTTGACATCTTTTGCTGCTGGCTTCCTGTCAGCTGCCATAGAGATGGGGGAGGGGTAATTTGTTATTGGGGGGTGGGAAAGGGTGCTAGAGAGTGAAGACATTTTCTGTGTGAACTAAAGAGGAGGGGATGCTTTCCTGCTTATTGTGCATCTGCATAGACTTAACTCTACTAAGCCAAGGATGACATACCAGATGAGTGAGAAACCACCTGAAGATAGCAACAGCAATAGCACTTAGACTCGTATACCACTTTATAGTGCTTTACAGCCCTCTCAAAGCGGTTTACAGAGTCAGCATATTGCCCCCAACAATTTGGGTGTGTGTATGTATATGTATGTATATATGGTATTCAGCTTTGTTCGGGTATTTTCCCACGTCATTATAGTTGTGCTTTTAAAGTTGTAGCAACGTTTCGGCAGAATCTCATCTGCCATCATCAGGCTTCTGCATTGTGTTCGTCTGTGAGTCAGACTTTTACAGTTGTTTCAGTTTTACTTCAGTTTTCAGTTTCAGCCATAGAGATTGAAAAAAGTCCTGAAAGCATGAATAGAAGAGATGCTTCCACCAGACTGCCAATTGTTTGGAAGCCTGCACTCACAAACAAAAAAATCTCCACACCACAAGCCAGGCAAACACCTGGGCACAAACAGATCCCCCCTGATACTTCCAGCTCAAACACACCCCAACCAGGCACCCAGATGAAACCTAGCTTCCTAATAAATGATAGCCGTCCATTTACTCAGAGCCAAGCTGCACTAAACGCCTCCAATACAGGAACACAATGTTACCAGCCAACCAAGACAAAAAAAGCCACAAAACAGACAGAAGATATTAGAAACACCAATCAAGCAAAACACAGCAAATTCCAAGACCAATAAACACAGACCAAGGCTCCCAACCAATCAGGATGAAGAAAAAACCATTCTGGCACAGCAGTAGGCTAGCCCCAAATTTAAAACTGAAACAACTGTAAAAGTCTGACTCACAGGCGAACACAATACAGAAGCCTGATGATGGCAGACGAGATTCTGCCGAAACGTTGCTACAACTTTAAAAACACAACTATAACGACGTGGGAAAATACCCGAACAACGCTGAATACCATACATGTAAGTACCCGCGAAAACTTAAGAAAACAAATATGTATGTATCTATATATGTGTGTGTGTGTGTGTGTGTGTATACACACACACATATACATACCTCACATGACATTATGCACACCTCAGATTGGAGACCCAGTCTGGACTCTTGGGGGAGGGTTATCTGAGGCACCGTCTCTTGCCGGTCACACCTACCCAACCCATTAGAGCGAGGAGGTAGGGAATGTTGCGGGTCCCACCCCTGAGGGAGATACACCTGGTGGGACTCAGAAGAAGGGCCTTCTCCATAGTGGCTCCCTCTCTGGAACATCATTCCTCAGAGATAAGAATGGCCCCCACCCGGACACTCTTCCGGAAGGCACTGAAGGCCTGGTTCGGCCATCGGGCCTGGGGAGCCCAGAGTGGGATGGAGCCCATCAAATGGCTAGTATGATCTGCTTTTGCTGGGGTGGGAGGTGGGAAGTTGGGGGTGATTATTTATTTATTTTTCCCCGATTTTGTTCTATTGTACTTTATTAATTTATTTGATTCTTTTTGTTAGTTTTTATTGTTTTTTATTACTTTTATTTTTGTTTGTTTTAAATATGGTTTTCCATTGTGAAAGCCGCCTTGAGTCACTTTGGGCAAATAGGCGGCACTATAAATTAAATAAATAAACAAACCTGGGATAACTTTCAATATTCGTGCCTATTTGCTTCAGATCTTGTTTTCCTTTTGTTGCTATCACTTCAAACTCGGTAAAAGTACTTTTTCCTCTACCTCAATGGAGTGGAAGGATTTCTTTCTTGGGTTTTGCATGAGGCACCCCTGACACAGGACTCTTTGGTTCTGCCCAGAGTGAAGCAGTGAAAGGGGAGAAAAATGGCGCTGGCCTTCTTTGGGCCTTAGGAGGCCTCGTAGCTGATGTGTGTGGCCTTTTCTTGGGGTGTTACAGGCGCCCACCAGCATAAAGGATACCCTGATCCCAACATTAAAAGAGCTGAACTTCTGGTTACAATGACGGAAACGATCCATCAGTTTACAGACAGTCCTCCAATTGTGATGTAATGGAGCAGAGGTGGGATTCAGGTGGTTCTGACCGGTTCTAGAGAACCGGTAGCGGAAATTTTGAGTCGTTGGGAAAACTGGCCAATACCGCCTCTTCTCTGCCTCCCATTGAGTCCCAGCTGATCGATTGGGTCTTCTTTGGTTGCCCTGCACAGGAGAACGGAGCTGGAAAGCAGGTCGGTGAGGCAAGGAGGAAATGGGGGTTTGGGAGTAACCTTCCCCTGCCACGCCCACTAAGCCATGCCCACGGAACCAGTAGTAAAAAATTTTTTGAATCCTACCCACTCTAATGGAGACTGGTAGAGAGAAATTCCGCAAGGATGGGCTCCAACATAAGTCCGAAAGCTTAGAAGACTAAACCTCTCGGCCGACCCAGATTGGATCCTGCAACATTAACCTGGGACAAATAGATTTGTAATGGAGACTGCCCATTATGGTTTTAAGTTGTGACAGCCATAAAGCGGGTCAACCATGTGACCAACTCAATTATATGAATTTTAATAGCAATAGCACTTATATACTGCCTCACAGTGCTCCTCTATAAGCGGTTTACACAGTCAGCATCTTGCCCGCAACAATCTGGGTCCTCGTTTTACCGACCTGGGAATGATGGAAGGCTGAGTCAACTTCAGTCGGTGAGACTCGAACTGCTGGCAGGCGGCAGTCAGCAGAAGTAGCCTGCAATACTGCATTCTAACCACTGCTCCACCATTGCGCACTCATTTAAGCGAACACCATGATTGTAAAGTGACATGCTGCAGATCCACGGTTTGCTATGGGCCAGTTTTGTGGTAAACAGGAAATAAATGCTGGTTTTTGGCAAAACACCATAAAACTGACCACAGGGTGCTGCAAATGGCCGTGAATGCAGCCCAGTTGCTGAGAACCTGGTCACATGACCATGGGAGGGTATTGAACATTGGAACTATGAATCTGGATTGTGTCAGGGCCAAATAACCAGGAACAGGAACTGAGTTCAAAGCACTCCATTTATTACCTACTTTCTATACACAAGAATCTGATTTACCAATGGTCAAGGCAAACTGGCACTAGAGAAGAGTTCGTGGAATTCAAGAGGGCCTGGACTTAGGTCTCCAGTGGGCACTAAGGGACTCCAAACTGCTGACTTATGACAATTTTTCACACTTACGACCATTGCAACATCCTCACGGACATATGATCAAAATTCAGATACTTGGCAACTGGAATGCCAAGTTTATGATGGCTGCAGTGTCTGGGGATCATGTGATCATCTTTTGCAACCTTCTGACAAGCAAAGTCAGTGAGGAAATCAGAGTCACTTAACAGCCATGCTACTAAGTGAACAACTGCAATTGATTCACTTAACTGTAGCTAGATGGAGTAGGAGCCTCGGTGGCGCAGTGCAATTTGGCAGATTGAATCCCACCAGGCTCAAGGTTGACTCAGCCGTCCATCCTTTCGTGGTGGTAAAATGAGGACCCAGATTGTTGGGGGGCGGGGCAGAGGCTGACTCTGTAAACCACTTTGAGAGGGCTGTATATAAAGTGGTATATAAGTCTAAGTGCTATTGCTACCGCTATTGCTAGAAAGCTTGGAAAGTACCTTAGAAATCTTCTAGCCCAACTCTATACCAGTGGTAGCTAACCTTTTTGAGTTCCTGTACCAAAAACTGCACGCGCGCACCCAGAAGACAATGCACGCACCCCCTTACCTGCATTGCGCATGCGCACACCTCCCAACTGATCTTCAGGCCTTTTTCAGCCTCCCAGAGGCTCGAGGGAAGCCTCTGCAGCCGTTGGAGGTTGAAAAATGGGCCCATTTCGTCACTTCCGGTATTTCCGGAAATCCAGGAAGTGATGAAACGGGCCTGTTTTTTGGCCTCCAAAGGTTGCAGAGGCTTCCCTCGAGCCTCTGGGAGGCTGAAAAAGGCCCCAAAATCAGCTGGGAGGCACGCACGTGTGAGGTAAGTTTGCCTGGGGCTCACATGCCCGCACAAAGGTTTGCCATCATGGCTCTATTCTATTCTGGACAAATGGCTGTCCAAACTCTTCTCAAAAACCTCCCATGATGGAACATTCATTACCTGCTGCGTGTAAAAGGTGAGGCCCCCACGTCAGGACCTTCCTGTCTCCTGCAACTACTCTTGAGAAGGGAGGCAGCCTTTGAAGGTAGATCATATCTAAGAGTTACTGAGAGTTCTTGTCTCCATAAATCGGTCTTACTCCTTGCACAAGTTACTTCACTTCATGCCACGAGAGCGAATGCAGACTATAAAATCTTTGCTTCAATTTTAGCAGAAAGACTTAAAAAAATATTTAAATAATTTCATTCACCCAGATCAAAATGGATTTCTGCCAAAGAGACAAATTAGAGACAATATGAGAGTAATCTTGGATACTTTGGAATACTATGAGGCACACTCTGAAAAGCAAATGGCTTTGATATTCTTAGATGCTCAAAAGGCATTTGACAACGTGAACTGGAGATTTATGTTATTACTATTGGAACAGACGGGTTTTGCCAGAAAATTTATCCAAGCAATAGAAGCCATATACAATAAACAGACAGCAAAGGTAATGATGGAGGGAGAACTTACAGACTTTATCAATATAAGAAAAGGCACAAGACAAGGATGTCCCCTATCTCCTTTGCTATTTGTATTGACTTTGGAAGTGTTGAATAGAAATATTAGAGATGATAAAAGCATAAAAAGAATGAAAATTAAAAAGGAAGAATTTAAACTGCAAGCCTTTGCTGATGACTTAGCTTTTATTTTGGAAGATCCGTTAGAAACAGCTCCAAAGTTATTGGAAAAGATAGAGATATATGGTGAGGTGGCTGGTTTGAAAATAAATAAAGACAAAACAAAGATTTTGACAAAGAACATGCTACTGAGACAAAGAGAAGAACTGGCAGACCTGTTGAAAATCCAAGTTACGAATAAGGTCAAGTATCTGGGGATACACTTGACAGCAAGATGTAGCACATTAAAAGAGAATAATTATATTAAACTTAAACAACAGATAGCTACAGACTTGAAGAAATGGGAAAACTTGCAATTGTCATTAATAGGGAGAATTTCAACAATTAAGATGAATATTTTACCTAGAATCCTATTTCTGTTTCAAACAATACCAATTAGGCTCAGAAAAGTCTATTTTGAAGATTTAAATAAAATTATGTTGAAGTATATATGGCAAGGTAAGAAAGCGAGAATAAAGCTAAAGCTTTTGCAAGATGCTAGAATTAGAGGAGGTTTTGGCCTGCCCAATTGGGAATTGTACTATCAAGCTGCAAGTTTGATGTGGGTTAAGGAATGGATAACATTAAGAAAGACTAGATTGTTGACACTAGAAGGTCATGATTTGCTGTTGGGTTGGCATGCTTTTTTATGGTATAAGGGAACTAAAACACAGGGTTATTTTAGAAGACATTATATACGGGAGTCTTTGTGGTTAAACTGGGAGAAGATAAAAAGACAATGTTATTTGAAAATTCCAGTTTGGTTATCGACTATTGAAGCATTTTCCTATCCTATAATTTATAAGAAGGAACAGTTAGATATGGGGAACTATTGGATGAAAAGGGTGAACTTAAATCGATACAAAATTTAGAGGAACAAGGTATAAAGATGAATTGGTTTTCATATGTGCAAATACATTCAAGGTATGATGAAGATTCTAAAACAGAGGGATTCTATGATAAACAGACTGATCTAGATAAGATCTTGATGGGTACTGATGAGAAGGTGATTAAAAAATTATATGGTTATTTACTGGGAATTAAATTAGAGGAAGAACAAGTTAAAGAAACTATGATTGTTTGGGGGAAGAATTTTGGATATGGGATTGATTTAGAGAAATGGCAAAAATTGTGGTCTTAAAATTATAAAATGACAATGTCAACAGCATATAAAGAAAATTTGTATAAGATGTTTTACAGGTGGCACTTTCCCCCGACAAGAATAGCAAGAATGTTCAAGAACAAATCTGAAAAGTGCTGGAAATGTCATCAGATACCTGGCTCATATTACCATATGTGGTGGACTTGTGAGGACGCTAAAAAATATTGGACTAGAATTCGCATATGGTTGGAAAAAATGACAAAGAAACGTATAGATTTGAAACCGGAGTTCTTTTTATTGGGAATCTTACCAGATACATACAGTAAAGACTTGAAATATCTTATTGTAAATGTATTAACAGCGGCTAGGATTGTATTTGCTAAAAACTGGAAGAATGAGAAAATACCATCACAGGAAGAAATTATTAAGAAAATATTGGAATGTGCTGAGATGAGTAGATTGACATTTGAAATTAGAGAGCAAGAGGATAAACAATTTTATGAAATTTGGGGTCTTTTTTATCAATGGCTAGATGACAAAATACGATAATAGAATATTTAGAATATTAGACAGCAAGGAATACCTTTATCTTTTCTTTCGCCTTTGTTATTTGACATTATATCTATAAAGTGTTTCTAGGATAGATTTGGTATGATTATATGATTTGTTATAGAATAAACTGTTTAAAGTATTGTTATCTCATAAAGCATGAATGATTAAAAGTATAGTCAAATGATTTTTTAATAGCGATATTAGGATATATAAGTTTGGATTGACAATATGAGTTGTTATGTAATATAACTGTAATTGAGACTACGAAATGAATGCACAAAACTGATGAACCAACCGACACACTGTATGTACATAAGAGAGTTGATGTTTTAATGTTTTGTTTGTCTTGTTTGTTTGTAGAAAATCAATAAAATTGTTTTCAAAAAAAAAACAAAAAAACCTCCCATGATGATTCATTACCTGCTGCGTGTAAAAGGTGAGGCCCCCAGGTCAGGACCTTCCTGTCTCCTGCAACTACTCTTGAGAAGGGAGGCAGCCTTTGAAGGTAGATCATATCTAAGAGTTACTGAGAGTTCTTGTCTCCATAAATCGGTCTTACTCCTTGCACAAGTTACTTCACTTCATGCCACGAGAGCGAATTCCAGGTGGGGGAGGCACATCCAGGGATCGATTCTGAAAAACTGCAGTTATTGAAAAGAGTTTGACCTGATTGTGTTGAGCTAATAACCTTCACCAATTTTTTTTTTTTTTGAAGAATCTTTGATTGCAAACATCAATCCAGCGGAATGCTAATCCATGGCTTTCTGCGGATGAACATCTAAGTTTAATAGTTTCCTATTTAACAGGGAATCTTCACATCTGGACCCTTAGCAGCAGCAGAGAGACCTGAACAGTTTCCTCCTTGCAAAGCAGTTCATCTTCAGGTTTACCTTGAAGGTCTCACTAGCAAGTCAGCATTGAAAATTGCACATTATGGAAGGGCTGATTAATCAACACCTGAAGCTGCTGAATTAAATGCAGACATTGGGATGACGAGAGGAAGAACCGGGGAAGGTAACGTGAGGTCAACCTCAATTGAATCCACATCACTCCCGTAGCAGAGCATAAACAAGGATGCTACAAGAGAATTGTCCAGTGATTTTACAATTAGTATTCGTCCTACGCAGCATTCTGGCTAATGCATTAAACCAAGGAAGGAGAGGGAGAAGGTTGGAGGTAGAGAGAAGAGACATTTCAGTACTCAAACAGAGTTGTTTGTTCCTTAGACCCAGAAAGCATAGAAAACAACATCTCAAGGTAGCAAAATAAGGAAGAATTTGCAAATCAGACATGAAGGAATAAGGTTCCAAATAGCAGATGCAGGAGATGAATAATAGGCTGAGCTTGAAGGAAGAGATTTAAGCCCCAAAAAAAAAAAAAAAAACAAAACCCCCCCCCCCCCCCCCCCCCCCCCCCCCCCCCCCCCCCCCCCCCCCCCCCCCCCCCCCCCCCCCCCCCCCCCCCCCCCCCCCCCCCCCCCCCCCCCCCCCCCCCCCCCCCCCCCCCCCCCCCCCCCCCCCCCCCCCCCCCCCCCCCCCCCCCCCCCCCCCCCCCCCCCCCCCCCCCCCCCCCCCCCCCCCCCCCCCCCCCCCCCCAGCCCACCTTGAATGTCTTTCTTATCTCCCGCTCATTTCCCTTGACTGCTAGTTGGTCAGATTCTTGTAGAAGCTTAAGCTTGCAATAAATCTTTATATTCATTTGAACTGCCAGAATCTCCTGATTTCCCCAGTGCTTGACAGCAGAGCTCGTATATTTTGGGCATGACGCTATGCCAAGTGCCCTTTAGTTTAGAATTTTCCCTGCCCAGGTTGCAAATACTGTATGTACATTCTTCGTGCTCTCTGAGCTTGATGGTTTGCTAGGAGGTATTTTATGACCCATTATCATCATAGAACATCATCAGTGCTAGTAAGTGTTGAGTTTGCTCCCGGATAATGTACAGTAGTTTGACCTGCTGGTTTTGGTGGGAATGTGGCTTCCTCCTTGGTAAGCCCTTGATTAGAGTATTGTTTTCTGGTTGACTATTTGTCTGGTGTTAATCCCTGCTTGCCTGGATGTTGGCTCCTGGAGGGGATGTCTTCTATTCTTTTTGTTTCCTTTCTGGGTTTTATTATCTCTTTTGAATGCTGCGCAAATGCGGTTTATCCCTATGTGTCTGCTGATGACTAATTTGCCTGAATGCCAAACTTCCAGGAATTTGGTCTTCTTTTCTGGATTTAGCTTGCTTTAGGAGGGCTCACAGTTTCCCAGCTGAAACTGTGGTTGAGTTTCTCCATGCGTTGTGAAATGAAAGAGTTAAATGCCTTCTGACAGCCAGCTGGTATTCATAAATCTGCTTTGCTAGTCTAGTCTAGCCTATAATAGGTTAACAGATGTGTTTTAATAAAAAATATCTTCCTGTGAGAGAATGCAAGTAAGCTAGAAAAAGAACAGAGAGGAAATGAGATATAAATATCCAAGAGAGAGCAAGGAAGCCTGTTAGCTTATCTCCTAAACAAGAACTTAGTCCAAGGGGTCAGAGACCTGGAAGAAAATTCACATGCTGGCCACGCCCACACCCGGTTTAGCGAAGGGGGGAAAGGTTCCAATACGTCACGTGACACTGCTGTGATGTCATGAGTTTGATACCCCTGCTTTTAAATGAATCCAGCATGATCATTAAGTATGGTGTCACATGATTGCCATTTGCACCCTCCAGCCAACTTCTCCAACTGATTTTGCATGTGGGAAGTCAGCAGGAAAGGTTGCAAATGGCGATTAAGGGACCATAGGATGTGCAATATCATAAGTGTGACCTAGTTATTGAGTGGCCACACCACCATCATATGACCGCCATGACACACCGACAGATTGGTCGTAGGTCTTCTTGTTCGGCACAGTCATAACTTTGAAAGCTCACTGAAGGAACAGTCATTCAATGAGGACCACCTGCATTACTAAACATCTAGGAGTTGCAACATCAGTGACCAATCTCACCTTCCTAGTTATGCCGCCATCTTCAGCCCTCAACAATGGGAAGTGGTGGCTTTTATTTTGTATTTTGTATTTATTTATTTCTTGGTTTGTTTGTTTGTTTATCTCCCACCTTTATTACTTTTTGGAAATAACTATCAAGACGGTGAACAAACCTAATGCAGGCAGCCCTTGACTTACAACAATGCCAAGGGCTCTGAAAAAAAGTGGCTTGTGACTGTTTTTCACACTTATGACGGTTGCATCCTCCCCACGGTCACGTGATCAAAGTCCAGGTGGTTCCTACTGAGGATGGTTGCCTTGTCCCGGGGTCATGCGATCACTTTCTGTAACCTTCTCACAAGCAACGTGTCAATGTGGGAAGCCACATTCACTTCACAACCATAAGAATTTAACAATTGCAGTGATTCATTTAACAACTGGGGCAAGAAAGGTCATAAAATGGGACCAAATTCACTTACAAATGTCTCCCTTAGTAACAGAAATTTTGGGCTCAGTTGTGGTTGAAAGTCGAGGATTATCTTTTCCTATTTTCTCCACAACAACCACCCTGTGAGGTGGGCTGGGCTAAGAGAGAGAGAGTGACTGGCCCAACGTCACCCAACTATCTTTTATGCCCAAGGCAGGACCAGAACTCCCAGTTTCTGTCCTGGTGCCTTAAGCACCAGACCAGAGGTCTCCAACCTTGGCCACTTTAAGACTTGTGGACTTCAACTCCAAAACTGGCTGAGGAATTCTGGGAGTTGAAGTCCACTAGTCTTAAAAGTGGCCAAGGTTGGAGACCCCTGCCCTAGAGTCCAAAGTGATGTCCTTTAGATCCACTGGACTACGACTCAGGTGATTTCATAACCCACATGGACCAATGGTGGATACGATGAGGGTTGAGCATCCAAATATCCTAAAAACGGTAACATTAGATTTGGAGAAGGTTGCAATGCATCCTTCTGTGTATTATTTGCTCTAGCATCCTCCTTCCCCCAGTTAACACTATATGCAGTTCCCCACGAAGCTGTGTGGGCGTAGAAGGCTAATCTCTCCGATTCCTTGGCATGAGTTTAATTGGCATGAATAGATGAGGAGCCAGCCAATCTGAGAAGGTGGGGGGAGAACAAAGGACTGGGAGGTCTCTGCTGCCACTTAACTAGACAAAGGAGGCAGAGGTAGGATTCAGCCGGTTCTGACCGGTTCTGGAGAACCGTTAGCAGAGATTTTGAGCCGTTCGGCAAACCGGCCAATCCCACCTCTGACGGGCCCCACCAACCCCATCTCTTCTCTGCCTCCCATCGAGTCCCAGCTGATCGGCTGGGTCTCCTTTGGTTGCCCTGCACAGGAGAACAGAGCTGGAAAGCAGGTTAGTAGGGTGGGAAAGGAATAGGGATTTTCCCAGCATCCTTCCCCTGCCACGCCCACCAAGCCACGGCCACAGAACTGGTAGTGAAAAAATTTGAATCCCACCACTGAAAGGAGGCCACGGATTGTAAAACAGCGGATGATGGCCTAGGCCAGGGGATGGCAAAAAGAAGTTCTAAGTTGCTTTCATAAGCATCTCGACTGCAGATTAGGGACTGTAGAGTCAGTCCTTGGTGCTCTTTGAGGTTGGCAGTTTTGCTGTAGATGTTTCATTACCCAACTAGATAGCATCATCAGTGCTAAAAGGAGTGGGATTTGCAGCCTTGGAAGAGAACGCGAAGGAGAACTGTGGGGTCCTTGGTGTTCTCTGAGCTCGGCTGTTTTCCTGCAGATGTTTCCTTTATCCAACTAGGTAGCCTTTTCAATGCTTAGAAGGGAGTGGGGTTTGCTCTCTATTAGATTACAGGCTTCGACTCCCAGGGAACAGGAGGTGCTGAGCCCGATGTGGCTCTTGCTTGCCTGTGGATCTAGGCCAAGGGTCTTCAAACTTGGCAAAGTTTAAAACTTCTGGACTTCAACTCCCAGAATTCCCAAGCTAACATGACTGGAGGAGGAAATCCGGGAGTTGAAGTCCACAAGTCTTAAAGCTGTCGTTCCACAGATTAATTGTTCTAAGTGTCAGGAAATTTCTTCTTAGTTCTAGGTTACTTACCATAGTTACACTTAGTTTAACTTCTATCCGAACTCAAGTTTAGGGCCCCAATCTGAGGGCTCCTCCTTGCAGATGCAGGGTCCTTGCTAAATCTCCTTAAGGAGGTGGGGGGATATGAGCTGAATTAAGAGTTGTTAAAAGGCATTAAGAGTTGTCAACTTAATCCTGCGTAGCTTTTTCTCTGGTAATATCACACTACTGCACCAAACTTGAATGCAGGAAATACGACTTCAGCAACAGAGTGGTCAATGTCTGGAATACTCTACCTGACTCTGTGGTTTCTTCCCCAAACCCCAAAAACTTTAACCTTAGACTGTCTACTATTGACCTCACCCCTTTCCTAAGAGGCCTGTAGGGGGCGTGCATAAGCGCACCAACCTGCCTACCGTCCCTGTCCTATTGTTTCTTTTTTTTCTTATTCGTATCCATTTCATGTATTCATAACCATGTTTATACTTATACCTGTTACCTAATAATCACTTGACAAAATAAATAAGTAAAATAAAAATATAGAATTACAAATCCTCATCTGCACTGCAAAGAATTGAATAGCTATAGAGCTCCTTTCAAGCTCTCCTATGTTGGGGTTCTCTCATTTTGCCCTCAAGGCTTTGCAGCTTCCTTTTAAATGAAACATTTCGAGGACTGGCATTTAGTTAAAAGCATAACATGGTAAGCAAAAGAAAAAGGGAGAAAACCATTCAGATCAATGCCGGCCATTTAAAAGATACAAGAAGCAAAACAGATCAAAACATTAGATAGGAAAGCAAAGGAAATCGCTTGTGCAAACATTCCTCATTTGATCAGGTAGCAGAAACTGCTGGATGACTTTATCTGGGCATCCTGGCTAAGCAAGGCAAACCTGGTTAGTTTTTGGATGGGCTCTAAATCTTCCCGTCCTATAGGCTAGACTAGGAGGTCAAGAGAATTTAGCCACCTGGAAGCAAACTAGCAACCAATGCATCTCGTGGAGCAGTGGTGGTCCCGGGGACCATTCTGGGGGCCCTCAAAACTACCCATGCTGCTGCACTCTGCACCAGCTGTAGCTTCCAATGCTCTTCAAGGGTAGTGCCATGTAGAGCGCATTACAGTAAGTCCAGCCATGGGGACCGAACGCAGGGAAGCTCTGGCATTTCTTGGTAAAACAGGAGTGGAGAAGGAGTTTTCAGTCCCACACAGTATGAAACAAGATGCCTTTCCATTGTCCCTAAAGTGACTCTCCAGTACCAGCACCTTCTGGCATCACTACTGGCCAATACGAGGGTCCTCTTGCTTTAGCTGGGTAGCTGGCGTGAACTTAAGTGTCTTGGGTGACCCTGCTGGAGAGTCCAATATGCAGCCTCCTGGCATCCTTGGCCCATTCCTCCCAGGAACATCCCAGCAACAATGTTTATTTTGAGGGGTCCATGCTGCTCTCTGAGCTTGGTTGTTTTCTAGGACAGGGGTCTCCAACCATGGCCACTTGAAGCCTGGAGGACTTCAACTCCCAGAATTCCCCAGCCAGCTTTGCTGGCTGGGGAATTCTGGGAGTTGAAGTCCTCCAAGCTTCAAGTGGCCAAGGTTGGAGACCCCTGTTCTAGGAGACATTTCATTAGCAAACTAGGTAACATCATTCATGCTGCAATGATAGCACTAACGAGGTTACTGGTTGGGGTTAACAATCCACTTAACAATCCTAAAGGTGCTTTTTCAAGAGGCAACTGGACTAACCAGAAAGTCCAGTTACCTCTTGAAAAAGCTCCTTTGGGACAACCAATGACCTGGATCAGGGATCTCCAACCTTGGCAACTTTTAAGACCTGTGGACTTCAACTCCCAGTTGAAGACAGTTCTGGGAATTGAAGTCCACAATCTCCATGGACATTTGCTTCACAACTGTGGCAAGCAAGACTGTAAAATGGGGCAGAACTCACTTAACAATGGTCTCGCTTAGCAATAGAAATTGTGGGTTCAATTGTGGTCTTAAGTCGAGGACTATCTGTATTTCCACAGACCGGGCCAAGACATTCAAGACCAAGATGGAAGCTAATGCATCTGAGCTAAGCTTGAATTTGCTGGTTGCCGTTACTTCATTCTCGCTGCTGAGGGTACGGCTGGATTCTAATGTGTTTCTTTCCAGCAATTCCCTTCTATCTTTCTACTTTGTGCTTTTTCAGCAGCCTTCCTGCATCCTCAGGGGACAGGAAGACATTGGATGAATGATTAAAGACAGAAGAGACCTGCTGTAATTTGGGATTCCTCTTCCTGTGCCAGAACAAAAATTAAATTTTCTGCCAAGGCAAAAAGACATATGGAACGGTTAAGGTTGCTTTCCCCAGTCATTAAAATTCTGCTGGCACGAGTGAATGGCCTGCCATCTTCTCCAACCGTAACTCCATGGTAAACCCTAGGCAGAGGGTCCAATCTCTGCCAAAGGTTCAGATATTATTGGCTATAATTTTTTGATGGACCACGTGACACACACACACACCCAAAAAAATTCTTGTGTGTTATTTAGCCTGGATGTTGATGATCAGGGATGTCCAACCTTGGCAACTTTAAGACTTGTGGACTTCCATTCCCAGAATTCCGCAGCCAGCCATGTTTGGAGACCCCTGACTTAGCAGGTGGAAAGTTGACAACTTTGTGGACTTCAACTCCCATGCTGGCTTTGGAATTCTGAAAGTTAACAGAATAACAGATTTTGGAAGGTACCTAGAAGGTCTTCTAGTCCAACTCCCTGCTCAGACAAATGGCTGTCCCTTCTTAAAAGCCTTCAGTGATGGAGCCCTCAGAACCTCTGAAGGCAAATGGTTCCACTGGTTGATTGTTCTCACTGTCAGAAAATGTCTCCTTAGTTCAAGGTTGCTTCTCTCCTTCATTGGTTTCCATCCGTTGCTTCTTGTGATGCCTTCTGGTGCTTTGAAGAATGGTTTGACCTCCTCTTCAGCAGTCTCTCAAATATCAGACCTCTGCTATCATATCACCTCTAGTCCTTCTTTACCCATCACCCAATTCCAGCATATGTTGTAGCCTCCAGTCCCCTAATCCTCTTGGTTGATCTTCTCTGCACTCTTTCTGGAGTCTCAACATCTTTTTTTTATATCATGGTGACCAAAACTGGATGCAGTACTCTAGGTATAGTCTCACTACTAAGGCCTTATTAAGCAATACTAATACTTCACAGGATCTTGATTCTATCCCTCTGTTAATGCAACCTAGGACTGCAGGTCTTAAGTCCACAGCCCTTAAAGTTGCAGAGGTTGGACACCCCTGATTTGGAAGATTAGTTGAAAAAGCAAAAAGAAGACGTCCTTCCCAGAAGGGCCCCTGCCTGGAGAGACCAAGGATGGTTCAGTGGTAGCTATAACGGCTTTGAAAAGCTGCCTGTTCCAAATGGCTCTGCAATGCTCACATTGCTGTTTTGTTTCTATTTCGTTGCTGCAACTTTGCAGACAATTTATACTTGTAATGTGGTTGGCATCTTTTGGAGTCTGATTGCCTGTGCTTGTCATGTCACTGATTTGTTTTGCTTTGTTTGGATTCAATCAGAAGGCAAGTTAGAAGCCTTTAATGCAAACAAGCAAATAAATCAAAGAAGCAGATCAGGTTGGAGAAAACTTTACATTCCGTACCCACAGATGCCAATGTTTTGGAAAAGAGATGCCCACAATATTCTAGTACTGAAATATTTTTTTTTGTATCTCATATTTCATTTCCCTCAGATTAAGAAATATATTAAGTATTTCAACTACTGAAACATTTTTTTCTAAAGGGAACTACTTTCCATTTAGAAAGATCCAGCAAGCTACTTAGAGAACATCTGGGTTTAAGGATAGCAAAACAAAATATCAAGAGGAGGAGGAGGTGTCTCACATGGAGAGAATGCTTCTAGTCAATATCCTGCAACTCAAAAGAAAGTAGATGACAGATTCAAGGACCTATTTCACAAGCCTACAAGACAAACAAGTCAAAAGGTTTCTTTGAGTTTATTATGGTTCACAGTCTGGAGGTTTTAGATTGCTGAACATTTAGAGAAGAAAACAAGCATGTTGCAGAATTAAGAAAAAGATGGAAAAAGATGCCAACTGTCTGGAGAAGAAAGATGATGCTCCCCCTGAATCTTCTCCCTTTCTGGCTGAAAGCTTTGCCTTGAGGTCTCTCCTGCTCCTGGAACCAGGATGCCCTCTTCTCTCCTAGCAGGTGCTCTACATGCTGCAGCCTCCACCCAGAGACAAAGCTGCAACCCATGAGAGGAGTTATTCTCTGTGCTCAGAAAAATCCAAGGGCTGCCCTTCCCTGCAAATATTGATTGTCCCACTGCAGTAATCAAGAGGGGAATAGTATCAATTCATTCATTCATTCATTCATTCATTCATTCATTCCATTTATATAGCTGCCCATCTTTCAACCAATTCTGGATGGTTAACAATCAAAGACCAAAAGACAGGTAACATCACATTAAAACTATAAGATTAGATGAACAGAGTTGGAAGAGACCTTGTAGGTCATCTAGTCCTAGTCCAACCCCTCCACACAAGCAGTGCTCTTAAGGTAAAGGTAAAGGTTCCCCTCGCACATAAGAGAGGTTCACTGAATGAGGTGATCAAGGTTGATAGACCCGGCATCCTTTTTTCTCTACAAAATCAACACCAGGCAAACAGAAGACCGGATCAACAGCTCAAAGGCTGCGAGGTGGAGAAGACGGGGCGGGATTTATCGGGACTCACGAATCACACTAAACTGCATTTGCTGTAATGGTGCCTTGAAGGAATCGCAGTTTATATATAGTATTAAGCCAAAGCACAGCATCTACATATGACACTGGCTGGATGTTAAGCATGCTAAGTTTAAAAAGCATATGAAATCACATAAATCCTATCATGGCATGCTTAAATCAAATGCAGGCATGAAGTAGCATTTAAACCAGTACTCTGAAGCAGGGGTCGCCAAAGATTTTTTTTTTATCATGCTTGTCTTCTCCTAGTAGGGATTTCCGAAGCAGCTGCCACCCTTATTGTGTGTGTGTGGGGGGGCACAGAGACACAATCGAGAGAATGAATAACCAGGAAAACGATGCAAGCAGAACTTTTAACGGGAAACACAAATGCAAAAGGGCCATCTATTTAAAGATGCATCCTCGCCCATGACAAATAGACTTCTGAGGTATTGCTTGAAAGCGACACAGGAAGCCAAATGATTTTTCAATAGGAGAAAATCAAGTCAGGGCACCACCTTTGGAAAATCCCTGCATCTAATGTCAATCTAATTGTCAGCAATTGACAAACCAAATAAAATAAATAAATCTGCTTCATTCCTAATGCTGATGGAAGCTGATTGATGGTCTGTGCAGAGGGCTGGGGAGAGGTTGTTGTTTCACTCCCTGAACACAATCTTCCCTAAAAGATTAATAGAGTAACAGGGTTGGAAGGGACCTTGGAGGTCTTCTAGTCCAACCCCAGGAGACGCTACCATTCTGGACAAATGGCTAGCTAATGTCTTCTTAACAGCCACCAGGATTGGATTCCGTAGACCGATTAATTGCTCTATCAGGAAAGTTCTCCTTAGTTCTAGGTTGGATCTCCTGATTAGTTTCCATCTGTTGCATCTTGTTCTGCCTTGATAATGTTCATGCAACTTGATGCTTATTTATCTTCTTTCTTATGGAGTTTTAGCCCAATGTAACTGTACTGCATCAGTTGGACTAAGGCAGTGTTTAAGACCTATGGACTTCAACTCCCAGAATTCAGCTGATTGGGGAATTCTGGGAGTTGAAGTCCACAGGTCTTAAAGTCACCGAGATTGAGAAATCCTGGACTAAGGCATACTCTTTCCCTGAACTCAGAACTCTGGTAGCGCTTTTTTACAACTAAACCTCTTCAAATCTGTTAAAAAGCAGAAGCTTTCAAGAGCTGCATCCGATGAGGCGAGTTGTAGTTCCCAAAAGCTTTTCTTAGCCCCAAAAGGTTCTTCCAGAGTCCACTTGATTCTTGGGCTATTCTAGAGTTACACAGCAATACTTCTACAATTTTTTCCTGAACTAAAACCCTTCCCTGTTTTCCAAGTTAAAGGCAAGAAGAGTTACTTTCAAGCACAGAGAGGATCTAGAAAATAGATTCTATCTAGAAAATAGATCAGAGGTCCCCAAACTTGGCAACTTTAAGACTTGTGGACTTCAACTCCCAGAATTCTCCATCCAGCAAAGCTTGGGGGAGCAAAGCTGGCTGGAGAATTCTGGGAATTGAAGTCCACAAGTCTTAAAGTTGCCAAGTTTGGAGACCCTTGAAATAGATAAATTCAGTAACCGAGTTAAATCTACAGGTAGTCCTCGCCTTACAACAATTCATTTAGTGAGCGTTCGAAGTTACGAGAGCACTGAAAAAAGGGACTTATGACCGTTTTTCAGTTAGGAAATCCCACCCCTGGTTGTGGCCTATGGGTCATGGGCTGGTCCCCATGCCTTAGAACAGGGATGGCAACTTTACGACTTCAAATTTTATGACTTATGGACTTCAACTCCCAGAATTCCTGAGCCACTCATACTGGGTCAGGAATTCTGGCAGTCATAACATTGCAATAGTTGCCTAGCTGTTCCTTAGAAGAAGCTGCCTGTCACACTGATGGCCAAACTGTTAATCCAGAAAACAGTGGTATCTTTCATAAGATTTATTTCAGCAGAAATTAGCAACAGCCATCTGTCGAAGTCAGATTTTGAACAGGAGGCTAGATAAAGGTCATGCCAATCCCAGATTCGGTATTTCTAGCAGAATTACAAGCTTGCTGACAAGAGCTTGGTCTTCTTGTTCTCCTGCCCACTGTGTTGCTCCCCTTCACACTTCTGCAAATCTATTCTCAGCTGTTTCACTCTCTTGACTGAGAGGGCAAACCTCTAGCATATAAACCTCACACTCAGTAACACTGATGATGTTATCTAGTTGGGTAATGAAATGTCTACAAGAACACAGCCAAGCTTAGAGAACACCAAGGACCTCAATACTGTTGTGTTTCGGCTTTTGTCCAACTGAGCAGTGGGTGAAATTTCTGCAGTAGGGTTCCTAAAGTCTGAGAGGTCTCCTCAATCACCTTAATGTGGTTTTCCAAAGGATAAGGGACCTCAGAAAATCAGCGGCCTACTCTGGGTCCATAAAGGGCTAGTGACAGCCTTGGCTTCACCATCATCTTACTAAACATGTACTCTATTTACATGGCGTTTGTTCTGTAAGCATGGTTAAGTGAGTTTTGCCCCGTTTTCCAACCTTTCTTTCTAGAGTTATTAAGTGGATCGCTGTATAGTTAAGTTAGTAACATGGTTGTTAAGTGAATCTGGCTTCCCCATTGACTTTACCTGTCAGAAGTACTTCCGTGGTCACGTGGCCGACATGACTACAAGCCGATGTGCATGGGAATGCTGTTCCCTTCCCACCAAAGTGGTACCTATTTATCTACTCGCATTCGCAAGGAAGGAAGGAAGGAAGGAAGGAAGGAAGGAAGGAAGGAAGGAAGGAAGGAAGGAAGGAAGGAAGGAGTATCTTTGAAATAAAGGCTTAGAGCAAGGGTCTCAACCTTGGCAACTTTAAGCCTGGTAGACTTCAACTCCCAGAATTCCCAGGAATTTTGGGAGTTGAAGTCCACCAAGGCTTAAAGTTGCCATGGTTGGAGATCCCACTCTAGGAGGCTGCGGACCTTGTGCAATTCCAACACCAGGGGAGTGGGGCAGCTCCTTAAGGATGAGCACACAGCTCTTTCTCACAACCCAGGCTCCCAGGACATCAAAGGGTGACTATCTCAACGGGGTCTATTGGGGCACACATGTGCTCCATTGCAGCTGATGGAGAATGACCCACTGACCGGATGACCTGTTTACAGGAAAAAGATAAGATTGGAAGATTGAAATGTGTTCAGGACAAATGCCTAGATCAAGAGTATCCATTTAGTTATGTGGGAGCAGAGCCAATGATCTGCGGTCAGAGCACAGTTTGTCTCCTTTCACACTTCAGTTGCCCTCTTCAGCATAATAATAATTGCCTTTCCACGCCAAGCTAATAAAGGCTATTGGAGATTGATAAGTAAAGAAGAATTAGCCCGGATGAAATCTATAGCCACAGTATCTACAGTAGCCAGTCAGATCTCTGGAATACTCTACCTGACTCTGTGGTTTCTTCCCCAAACCCCAAAAACTTTAACCTTAGACTGTCTACTATTGACCTCACCCCTTTCCTAAGAGGTCTGTAGGGGGGCATGCATAAGCACACCAATCATGCCTACCGTCCCTGTCCTATTGTTTCTTTTTTTCTTATTTGTATCCATTTCATGTATTCATAACCATGTTTATACTTATACCTGTTATCTAATAATCGCTTGACAAAATAAACAAATAAAAAATAAATAAAATAAAATCTCTTGGAGGAACCAAGAAGGAAGACAGAGCAACAGTGCTCCCCTCATAATTTCACAAAAACTTAAGAGTAAGACTTTAATTTAACAGATGTCCATTAAATCAGAGTGTCCATTAAATCCAAATGGGATTTTACATAGGCATAATTACATGAGGCTGTTTTGGACTTTATGCATGTGTAAAATGTGAATGAGACTTTATGTATATGTGTGATTTGTGCATTTTACACATTTGTAAATAAATAGATGAGATTTTATACACGGAGAAACCAATTATAATTCAATCAGTCCTGCAACTCAACCGGTCACAAGACCAACTGACCACCCAGGACCAATATAAATGTACAAGACACTTCACCCAAAAACCACCCCAGCTGAAGTGGTTAACTAGTCTGGTAAAGAAACATTCAGGAGCCAAGCAAATCTCTGCCTAAATCTACAACCCAAGCTATGAATATTCTCTACAACTTCTAACACAGAGAAGTGCAGTATACAGAGCGTTTAGTTGCATCCGCACATCACTTCCGCTGACATCCAGCGTTTATACTGTCTTCAGAGGAATTAATGACTTTGATTAGAACCAGGCATGAAGAGCTTCACAAAATTCTCCATCCAATTTCTGGGCCGAGAATTTATCGGAATGTTTCTGCGAACAAGAGGAACAAAAAGGGGGCAATTTGATTCATTGGCATGATTGCCAATGTCCCCTGGGAAGTGAGGGAAGGTGGAGAACTTAGGTGTGTGTGAAGACACTGCCTCTAGCTCTGAGTTAGCAGGCTTCATTTATTTTATTTATTTATTTGTCAATAGCTTACAGGATAATAAACGTAAGTATAAATACAGGAAACGGGTACGAATAATTGGGGACAATAGGACAGGGACGGGAGGCACGATGGTGCACTTATGCATGCCTCTTAGGAATGGAGTAAGGTCAATAGTAGATACCGTAGTTTGAGGGAAAAGGAATGTGGGTTTGGAGTCAGGAAGTGCATTCCAGGCATTGATTGACCACTCTGTTGCTGAAGTCGTACTTTCTGCAATTGAGTTTGGAGCGGTTTACATTGGGTTTGTATCTGTTGTGTGCTCTTTTATTGTTGTAGTTGAATGTGAAAAAGTCATCGATTGGTAGTACATTAAAGCAGATTATTTTATAAACAATGCTTAAGTCAAACTGTAGGCAGTGTAGTTCTAGGTTGTCCAAATTCAAAATATCAAGCCTGGTGGTGTAGGGTATTTGGTTGTGAACAGAGGAGTGCATGCAACAGTATGTTGGTTCGTAAAGTAACTTCAAGATCAGGGGTCTCCAACCTTGGCAACTTTAAGGCTTGTGGACCTCAACTCCCAGAGTTGGAGACCCCTGTCCTAGATTACAGACCCAAGCCTGCACAGTCTAGCAAAACCATCTTTTGCCCTTATTTATTTCCAAATGCACAAGGCTCCTCAGCTTCAGGAAATAACTCTCAGAAGCTAATAAAACTGAGGCGTAAAATAACAGAACATAAAAGCCATAAGGCAATAACTAATTAAAATGGCCGAGTCTCCTCACGAAACTGTCTTGCAGCACAAAACAAGCACGTCATGCTCCATTAATGTCCTGGCCCTGCACTATGGGGTGAAGCTCAACTCCAGATGCCTTTGTGGCATCTGGCCCAAACATGTCCTGACTGGCCACATCATATCATCAGAAAGAAATATTGCATTTGCCCTGAATATTGTAAGGCTAATAATCTAGTTTCTCTCTTGCTAAAATAAAACAACCAAAAAAACACCCTTTCTTTGAAAGTTTCAAATGACCAAAGTCATGGTGGACGATAAAAGTCAATGTACCAATAAAAGAGAATATTTATAATATTGTGGAATATTATAATGTGGAAAGATAGAAATAGACAAGTAACAAAGGCATTTGGCATCACAACCTTTTGAAAATGTATTCTTGGATTTAGCATTTCATTGTTTTTAAAACATTGTTACTATGAAAAAGGAAACAACTTCTGCATTATAGACATTGGTGCATTTTGTATATTCCATATGCTGTATTGAATTTATGAAAGGACATGTCTCTTCAACAACATGATGTGTTATCTATGCTTGCAGTTTTATATGTGTGTTCAGTAACAGCGTTCTTCATTTATATATGTACAGAGGAAAATCACATTGAGAGTCAAAATTTGTAATTGTGTGAAATACACTTTCTTTAAAGCAGGGGTCTCCAACCTTGGCCACTTTAAGACTTGTGGACTTCAACTCCCAGAATTCCTCAGCCAGCTTTGCTGGCTGAGGAATTCTGGGAGTTGAAGTCCACAAGTCTTAAAGTTGCCACAGTTGGAGACCCCTGCTTTAAATAGTTATCTCCATGTAATCACCAAAAGAATAATAATCTGATTCTACGTTTCAAAAAAGAGAGAGAGAATGTTTGTGCTCAGGATTGAATGTGGGATACTTGATGCTCTCTAAGCTTGGCGGTTTTCTTGCAGGTGTTTCATTACCCAGTTAGGTAACAACACCAGTACTAGGCTACAGTCTATGTCTATTTTTAATAAAATTAAAATGTCTTATTTTTAGATATCAACAATGCCTATGTCTCCTGCACTGCTCCTCCTGAAAAGAGAGAAGGGTGATGGACGCATGAGAAGCCAGGGGGGCTCCAGGCCACTGCAGAGTAGGTGGTGTAACCTTCACACGAAAACCCACCCACTTACCCCAGTTGGCCACCATATCACCAAGCAAGAGCACAAATAACCTTTTTCCACCCAGGAGAACGCACTCCAGCTCTTTTCTCCTTGGAGAGAATTTCTAAAGCCAATTCTGTTTCCTCCAATGGAAGGAAAACTGGGAGGAGGATTTCTCCAGCCAGCCATATTTCTGATCCCAGAGGAAACCAAGATGACTAATATTTAGCCGTGCTTCTGCTATTCTTTAAAATACCCGCAGGATTTGGGGGAAGGAGAGGAGTAGCAATAACTCTGATCAAAGGGACCCTTAATCCCATAGCCCCGTTGCTCTAACTATTTTTTTAAAAATCACACTGATAAAGGTCATTCTTACGTTCAGATCAAACATCTACGGGATTTCCAACAGCAGAAAAGTGATAGAAGCATTTATTCTAATCATATTAACTTGGGGTAGGGATTCGATTGCATAAATGTCATGGGGAAAGTGATATGCACTAGATAAGCAGGTGTGCAAAGACATGGACAAGCAACACATGATTAAAAGCAAGAGTCGCCAGGAAATCAGGGGACTGGAGGCTAAAACGTATGAAGAACGGAACTGCAGGAACTGGCTATGCCTAGGTTAATGAAAAGAAGGACTAGGGGGTAACATGATAGCAGTGTTCCAATATTTCAGGGGCTGCCACAAAGAAGAGGAAGGTCTACCTATTTTCCAAAGCCCCTGAAGGCAGGACAAGAAGCAACAGATGCAAACTAATAAAGGAGAGCAGCAGCTTAGAACCAATGAGAAATTTCCTGACAGAATAATTAATCAGTGGAATAGGTTGCCTTCAGAATTTGTGGATGCTTCAACACAAGTTTTTAAGAGGTTGGACAACCATTTGTTTGAAATGGTATAGGGTTTCCTGTCTAAGCAGAGGATTGGATTAGAAGACCTCCAAGGTCCATTCCAACTCTGTCATTCTATTCTATTCTATTCTATTCTATTCTATTCTATTCTATTCTATTCTATTCTATTCTATTCTTCTATTCTATTCTATTCTATTATTCTATTCTATTCTATTCTATTCTATTCTATTCTATTCTATTCTATTCTATTCTATTCTATTCTATTCTACTCCATTCCATTCCATTCCATTCCATTCTATTCCTATTCTTTTCTGCTTTGTTCCGTTCCATTCCATTCCATTCTATTCTATTACTTATTCTATTCTATTACTTATTCTATTCCATTCCATTCCATTCTATTCTATTCCTATATTCCATCCCATCCCATCCCATCCCATTCCATTCCATTCCTTCCTTATTCTATTCTATTCCATTCCATTCTATTCCTATTCTTTTCTGTTTTGTTCGTTCCGTTCCGTTCCATTCCATTCCACGTTCTTTCTTAAAAGCATGAAATAAATCCATTTTCTGAATTAGGAGGGTGTGCAATCCCTTCCCTTGCATAAGGAAATGGCAGCCTGTTCCTCAGGAAAGTCCTCCGTAGCTGAAGCTCACAGCTGTTACTTCACAAAATTAAGAGATGTTCTTTCTGCTCTGCTGCAAAGGACTGGAAATTCAGGAAAATTGAGATTTGGAGGGTGGAAATGCATTTGAAGGAGAGCCAAATTAAATTCTCCAGATGGGGAGGGGGGAGAGAAATGAGCTCAAGATGGTTCTACCACCACACACATACCACCAACATTGGTGTGAAGATGTGGGCGTTTAGGCACAGGCAGCACTGGAGAAGGAAACCGCCTCTGAAACCGAGACCCAAAGAGGAATCCCTGTAGTTGTGGCGGGAAGCAGAACAGGGGTCTCCAACCTTGGCCACGGTAAGCCTGGAGGACTTCAACTCCCAGAATTCCCCAGCTAGCCATCGTTTTTTTTTGCTTACAACCCTGCTGGCTGGGGAATTCTGGGAGTTGAAGTCCACACCTCTTCAACTTGCCATGGTTGAGAAGTACTGATCCAAAGCATCCTTTGGGGGGGGGGGAGAAGGGAGATCCTCCAAGACACGTTGGGAATCCCAGGGGGAGGGACGGTGCCACATCTGGAAGAGGCCAGGCACACCTGGGGAAGGGAGGTCAAAAAGGACCCAGTGGGATGCAGGCAAACCCCATCCCTTGATCGGGCGGCGCAGATTGACTCCCACCTTCTCTTGTTCTCAGCTCCCCCCCCCCTCCGCCTTAGGATCCCAGCGGCTGAAGCTCTGGATGCTGCGCCCAGGCGGTGGATGTTGCATGGCTTGGCTCTGCTGCGACCTCTGGCGCTCCCGTCTCCTCCCCGCCCCCAAACGGCAGAGCGAGCGAGGGCGATCCAACCGACGGCCGCGGGAGCCGAGGCGCGATCCCTGCGCCTTCCCCAACCCGCCTCAGGATCGCGGCTGCCTTGCGCTTCGCCCACCATCCCCCGACCCGGCCCCGCGCGCTCCCTCGCCCGAGCGGTAGAGCCGGGCCCTCTGCACATGCTCCGCGGCGCCCCCCCATCCTCCCCTAAGGCCCGGGGAGGGGTGGACACACCTGGGGCCGGGGAGGCAAGGAAGCCAAAGGGCGTGGAGCGATCCTAAAGATGCCCTTGCGCGTCTCTTCCGGGCGCCCTCCTTCGCTGACCCCCCGCAGAACGAGGCGCAGCTCCTTGCCAGGCGCAGCAGCCGCCCCCGCCCGCCGTTCCCAGCCGCCAGCCAGCGCCCCGTCCTTCCCTCCGGGGAGCTGCCCGCTTGGGGCTCCGGGGATGCCGGGCGCCCCTCCGCGGGCGAGCTCCGCCGTCGCAGCGCCAAAGCCGCAGGCGGGCCGCCCAACCAGCACGCCCGCCCGCCCGCCCGCCCGGGGCTGCCCTCCCTGCCCTGGGGGCGCGCGGATCACCTGCCTGCTGGCTCTGCGGGGGCGGCGGCGGCGGCGGCGGCGGCGTTGGGCTCAGCCGCGGCTGCCGGAGCGAGGAGGAGAAGAGCCGCCGCTCCCGCCGCCGCCGCCGCTACCCGGCCGCACGGTTGTCATGCTCCCGCCCGCGGCTGCCGGCTCCAGGATGCAGCAGCACCAGCAGCTCCGCTCCCGCCCGCCGCTCTCGCAGATGCTCCGGCCGCCTCCGCCTCCTCTTCGGCCGCGCGCGGATCTGCGCGGGCACGCGCCTGGGCTCCCGCGGGAAGAGTGGGGCGGGGGGTTTGGCGTGCAGGCGCGCTCCCAGCCCGGCGGCTTCGGCGAGCCCTGCAATGCAGCCAGGGCGCATGCGCCTCCCTCTTCGCAGCCGCCCCCTCCCCACCTGCTGCTTCTCACGCCGAGGGAAAGTGGGGGAGGGGAGGGCAGCGGAGTTGGGGTCCCTCGCGGCGCCTCGGCAAAGGCCAACCCGTTCAGCGGCGCCCCCCCCACCCTGTTTTCGGCTTCTGGGCAGATGCAAGTCCTTCCCCCCAGGGCCGTCTTACCCGTATTAGGGGCCCCAGGCAAAGGAGTGTCCTGGGGCCCCTACGGCAACTCCTCACAGGAATAAAAATGTCAGTGGTCGATAAGATCAGACATATATTTATTTTATTGTCACTTCCAACAAATAAATATGTAATAAATGACCTAAGTGCTAGAGCCCAATGTAACTACATAGCAAAAACGCCATTAAGAGTTGTTAATCTAATCCTGTGTAGTTTCTCTGGGAATATCACGCTACTAACTAGAGCGTACAAAACATTTGCGAGACCAATACTCGAATACAGCTCATCAGTCTGGAACCCACATTACATATCTGATATTAACACAGTTGGGAAAGTCCAGAAATATTTCACAAGAAGAGTTCTCCACTCCTCTACTCACTGCAGAATACCTTATGCCACCAGACTTGAAATTCTAGACCTAGAAAACCTTGAATTATGCCGTCTTTGGTCTGATCTAAGTATGGTATATAAAATCATACACTGCAATGACTTACCTGTCAATGAATACTTCAGCTTCAACCATAACAACACAAGAGCAAACAATAGATACAAACTCAAGGTTAATCGCGCCAAACTTGATTGCAGGAAATACGACTTCAGCAACAGAGTGGTCAATGTCTGGAATACTCTACCTGACTCTGTGGTTTCTTCCCCAAACCCCAAAAACTTTAACCTTAGACTGTCTACTATTGACCTCACCCCTTTCCTAAGAGGTCTGTAGGGAGCGTGCATAAGCCCACCAACGTGTCTACCATCCCTGTCCTATTGTTTCTTTTATTTTTCTTATATGTATCCATGTATTCATATGTTTATATTTATACCTGTTATCTTGTAAGCGATTGACAAATCAAATAAATAAATAAAATAAATAAATGATGAGGAAGACGAACAGCTGACAGGGAGTGGGAGTGTGGCTCTGTTGGCTGTGGAGGAAATTGGGGAAGGGCAAAGTCCAGCAGAGGAGGGGAGAGGTAGAACAAGAGACCTCTTCACACACCTGTTGCAGCATCGGGTCACATTGGTCAAAATTCAGACACTGGGATTTGTGACCTTCGGACAAACGAAGTCCATGGGGAGGTCACTTCCACTTAACAAAACGGTGTTCTAACTTGACAACTGTAGTGATTCATTTAGCAAATGTGGCAAGGTGGGGTCGTAAAGTGGGGCAAAGCTGAGTCATGCTTAGGAACAGAAATTTGGAGCTCAACTGTGGTCGTAAGTTGAGGTCCACCTTTATTAAATCCGAGAGGACTTTGCTGACACCGCAACGGATCTTCCCTCCCATGAACCTTTGCCCTTTTCCTATCCCCATCGTTCTCCTGGCCCTTTTTTCAGGTAACTCTTGAACCTGGGAGAAAGTTCACATTTAGCCCCCAGCCTCATTTCCACCTAGGGAGACTGAAGTAGCCAAGAGAGCACAGTACAGCTAGTCCTTGACTTACGACCACAACTGAGCCCAACATTTCTGCTGTTAAGCGAGACTTTTAAGTGAGTTTTGCTTCATTCTACCACCTCTCTTGCCACAGTTGTTCAGCGAATCACTGCCGTTGTTAAGTGAGCAACATGGTTATTAAATGAATCTGGCTCCCCCGTTGACTTCGCTTGTCCGAAGGTCGCAGAAGGGGATCATGTGACCCTGGGACACAGTAACTGTCATAAATGTGAATCAGTAGCCAAGTGTCTGAATTTTGATCATGGAACCTTGGAGATGCTGCAATGGTCATAAGTGTGAAAAACGGTCATAAGTCCATTTTTTGGAGCGCCATTGTAACCAAACAGTCGTTACCAGAGTCATGGTGGTGCAGTGGTTGGTATGCAGTATTGCAAGTCAATCCTGCCGACAGCCAGCAGTTCAATTCTCACCGGCTCCAGGTTGACTCAGCCTCCCATCCTTCCACGGTCGGTAAAATGAGGACCCAGATTGTTGGGGGTGACTCTATAAACCGCTTAGAGAGGTTCACAGGGAAGCACTATGAAGCGATATATAAGTCTAAGTGCTAGTGCTATTAAATGAAATGTTGTAAGTCGAGAACTACCTGCACTTTCCCTTCTCACACTCCAGAAACTTGACTTTCAGTTACTTGCTTTTTATGCTGCAGTGTTCCTTCTTTGAGGCCTGGGGAGTGGTCTCCAGATGTGTTGGCTTTCAGCTGTTACAATCCTCTGTCTCTGTGGTGAACAATTCTGGCAGAAGCATGGGAACTGGAAGCATCTGGAGAGCATCTGGATGAATAGTTCAAGCTTCTGGGCGACTCACCTTTTCACACCCTGGGGCTTCCCTAAAGACTGGAAAGGAGAAGATAGAAATAGAGCTGGCTGCAAAGGACCTTTTGAAATTCTTCACCTCTATGTTTGTGAGCAATTAGGAGATGGGTTTCTCCCGGGGGAAGGAGATATTTCTAAGGAGAAGAACTTCTCTTTAATGATAGTCGGGCCCCACAATCAAAAGTAAAGGAGGAGGATCCCTAAGTTTATTGTTTTGGGATTTAATGGTATGTGGGAAACCCAAGACTTCTGCAAAGTTATGGCGAGAAGGGACCCTAATAAAAGAGGAACATCACAGAACATAGAGTTGGAAGAGGTCGTAGTCCAAACCACAAACAGGAGATGCCATTCCGGAGAAATGGCTGTCCAACCTCTTCTTCAAAATCTCCAGTGATGGAGCAGCCACCACTTCTGGAGGGAAGCTGTTCCACTTGCTAATTGTCCTGATTGTCAGGAAATTTCTCCTGAGTTCCAGGTTGTGGCAGCTAAAAAGACCAAAGGAGTATGGCCGCTCCCAATAAATCAATTGACTTTTCTCTGAGATGTGGCCAGAGACATTTGATTTGAATGAGGGTGGATTTGTTGGAGCCCTGACAGCTTGCTTCTCCTTAATTAGTTTCCATCCTTTGCTTCTTGTCCTGCCTTCGTCTGCTTTGGAGAATAGCTTGACTCCCTCTTCTTTGGGGCAGCCCCTGAGATATTGGAAGATATTGGAAGATATTGGAAGATATTGGAAGACTGCTATCATGTCACCCCTAGTCCTTCTTTTCATTAGACTAGACCAGGGGTGTCCAACCTTGGCAACTTTAAGCCTGGAGGACTTCAACTCCCAGAATTCCCCAGCCAGCAAAGCTGGCTGGGGAATTCTGGGAGTTGAAGTCCTCCAGGCTTAAAGTTGCCAAGGTTGGACACCCCTGGACTAGACAAACCCAATTCCTGCTACTGTTCTTTATATGTTTCAGCCTTTAGTCCCCTAATCATCCTTGTTGCTCAAAGTGCATGGTTTGTAAACTGTCAATAAAGCTTCCTTTGAAGCAAGTTCCAACACATAAAGGTGTCCATTTAATTGTCTTGGCAAAATATTTTTGACTTCTCCATTTAGGTTTTTCCACTTCATCTCCCATCCAAGGACCAACTAAATCAGAGGTCTCCAAACTTGGCAACTTTACGACTTGTGGACTTCAACTCCCAGAATTCCTCAGTCAGCATAGCATCTGCTGGGAGTTCTGGGAGTTGAAGTCAATAAGTCGTAAAATTGCCAAGTTTGGAGACCTCTGATTTATGGAGCAGGAGGGTTCTTTCTCTGTCTAAACCTACATAAAATGCTAGAAACACGTAGAATGTAGATGAAAGAAAAGGACTAATGATATAAAGGAGGTTTGTTAAAATGGACAAGTAACTATTCTTATTGTTATTATTATAGAACTAAAACCAATGTAATGAATATTGTTGTAAACGTTTTGATTATTATTTCCTAAAAATATTTGTACCCAGAAAACACAGTTTAACTAAAAATGGAATTTTTATATGTTATAAAATAAAATAAAAATTTATTAACAAATAAAATAAAATGCTGTCACATAATTATACAGATGATGTATAATTATAAGTATAAAAGGGACATTTTAAAGCACTGGTTGTTGCTCAACCTCAGCAAGCTTAAGATGGGTGGACTGTGCTGGGGAATTCTGGGAGTTGAAGTCCACCCATCTTAAAGTTGCTGACATTGGGAAACACTGTGCAGCCATTCCATTAATTCTTCATATACATTTCAGCCTCCCTCAACACGAGGCCTCTACAGGTAGTCTTCAACTTATGACAATTTATGTTGCTAAGTGGGAAAGTTGTTGAATTTGCTGCATTTTGCGTCTTTTCCTGCCACATTTGTTAAGTGAATCACTTCAGTTGTTAAATTAGTAACCTGGTTATGAATTTTCCAGAAAGTGAATCTACGCAGGGGTTGTGTAGTGTCCCGTCAAGACAGTAGCTGTTTTTTTTTTTTTTTTTTTTGAGGAAATGCTTGGTGCAGCCTCCATCCTGGTGGAAAATGTTGGAAAATGTTTTGTTTCAGAGACAGAAGACGGAATTTATTTATTTATTTATTTATTTGATTTGATTTGCCAATTGTTTACAAGATAATAAGTATAAGTGTATACATAGTTGTGAATACATGAAATGGGTACATATAAGAAAAATAAAAGAAGAATAAGAGAAACAATAGGACAGGGATGGTAGGCACGTTGGTGCGCTTATGCACGCCCCCTACAGACCTCTTAGGAAAGGGGTGAGGTCAATAGTAGACAGTCTAAGGTTAAAGTTTTTGGGGTTTGGGGAAGAAACTACAGATTCCAGCTCTTCCTTCCAGCTCTTCCAATTCCAGCTCTTCCTATGCACCAAGCTGATCTGGCCCTTCAAAGGTTGGTGGTCCTGCAATGTTTGGAGAGTAACTTCAAGGAGTGTATTTTAGGCAATGTTAGGAATCCTTTCCTGGTAAGTTTAGATCCAGTAAACTTCTACCAGAATGGCATGAGTGGAATGTCTCAGCCTGTCGTTGGGCCCTTCTCCAGACTGGAATGTTTTGCAAGACAAATTTTTCCCACAATACTTAATTTTCCCAAATGGCTTCTAAATTTGTTCTCCTTCCCTCCCTTCCTCCTCCTCCTCCTCCTCCTCTCTTCTCTTCAAGCACTTACGGCTTCTCCATACCATAAGAGACTTTAAAGCTGCAACATCATCGATTTCATTTCTGATTTCATTTCTGTCTTATGCTACGAAAAGGGGGAGACTTATTTGGGAAAAATCAAAGGCTTGTGGACATGAAGGAAAGCCAGTGAGTGAAACCTATGTGCATGCAAAGAAAGCCAGTTCAGCAAAACAACAACAACAACAACAACAACAACAAACAAATCAATGGAATAGAGATAGAAATAGAAAAAGAATAGGAATAGGAATAGAAGGAGAGGAGAAGAGAATAGGAAGAGAACAGAACAGAACAGAATTCTATATTGGCCAGGTGTGATTAGGCACATAAGGAATTAGTCGCTGGTGCATAAGCTCTCAATATACACACATACATCAAAGTGATAGGTCATAGAATCATAGTTACAATCCTTAATCATAAGATACAAGAAGTGATAAATAAGTAAATAAATAAAGAAGTGATCAAGAAGTGATAAGATACAAGAAGTGATAAAACAAGAAGTGATAAACATGGGAGAAGGTAGTAGAGAAGATGAGAAGGATAATAGTAATACAGCCTTACTACTTGGATGAATCTCTTTAGGCCTATGACAGTGCTGTGGGAGTTAGGTGTTCAGCAGAGTGATGCCCGGGGGGAAAAAACTATCTTTGTATCCAATTGTTTTGGCATTGCAATGCCCTATAGCAGTATCCAGAGGGGAGAGGTTGAAACATTTTATGTCTAGGATGTGAGGGTCTATATATGTCTAGGATGTGAGGGCAACAGAAAGAGACCCATTTCTTCTCCTTCGGCCTCCTGCAAACTCGCCCTTGTGCTAAACATTGACCCTTGGCAGTTGTGGGTCTCTTTTGTTTGTCCTAAGCAGGTATCGCACTTTGCAAAAAGCTCGCCCCGCAGCCTCGTGCACAGAGCAGGGCTATGATTTCCTCTAGCGAGACGAGGGCTAAATAAATCTGCTGGAAGGGAAAGAGGCTTAGCGATGTGTCTCATTAGCAGAAGGTTTGGGCGCTCTTGGCTGGCCGAAGTCGTACTGTGCCATGTCCACTGAAAGAGGCCCTGGATGACAAGGCTGCGTATTGGGAAGGGAGGAGGGTGGAGAATGAAAGGAGCCTCTGTTCTCAGTGGATGACAGTCAACCCAGGAAGTTGGATGGGCTTGTTTATCGCTTCCCAGCAGAATGCCAGCTTTGTGACGGGGAGGCTGGCTGGGGTGAGTGAGGAGCATTGAGCCACAAGACATTTTGCACCCAAAGATGCTTGACGGTCATCATCGCAGAGGTTTCCAGATGACCAGATCACACTGCATCCCAAGGGTGGACAATTTTAATGTTGATCGATCAGAATAGAGTTGAAAGGGACCTTGGAGGTCTTCTAGTCCAACCCCCCTTCAGGCAGGAGACCCCATACCGTTCCCAACAAATGGTTATTCAGTCCCTTCTTAAAACTCTCCAGCGATAGAGCACCACAACTTCTGGAGGCAAGCTGTTCCACTGATTAATTGTTCTGGCTGTCAGGAAATATCTCCTTCGTTCTACGTTGCTTCTCTCCTTGATTAGAATTCCATCCGTTGTTCCTTGTCTTGCCCTCCGGTGCGTTGGAGACTGCACTGCGTCCCAAGGGTGGACAATGCACTGGCCTTTCCTTGTTGCCATCTCCTAGACTCCTAGAAGGAAAGAGATTGGCAGTCCGTGGGGGGTGTTGGTTCCCCCGCTTGCCCAGGAACAAACTGGAATTCAGAATTGGTTTTTTGCGTGTTTTATTTTTTTCAGCTGTTCAGGGTAGCTAGCAACATTGAAAACTCGTGCTAATTAAAAGTTGGAAAATCCCCTTCCAAAAAAAAAAAGGCTTGTTTAATAAAAACAAGCCGAGTTGCACGGGGGAATTCTGTCAGAAACGGAACCCCTTTGCGAAATGAGTTACGTCTCTTTTGAGTTGAGTTCAAGCCTTGGTCACTTCATGGGCACAAAACTGTGGTTTCCTTGGCAGCAATATATTGTGTTCTTTCAGGATGTTTTTCCGTCCGGCTGACTGCGCTGGGGTTTACTGGGAATCTCCCCTCCCCCACTCAAATAATTACCAAGCCTCTCTTGCTTGGGCCAAGTTCACTATAGGCCTGGCCTTCTGCTGAAGGATTTACACCCATGTCAATAACCTCAAATCCAGAACAGAAATGGCAAAGTGTCCTTGGTTGCAACAGTTAGGACACAGGGAAGGGCCTTCCCATCAAAACTTTTCAAAGCGTGTGAATCCAGCCTGTTTGGTGTTGCTAGTAATAGAAAGCCTTTACCCAGAGACACCTGGATCCAGCTGGTTACCTTTTAACAGAATAACAGAATTGGAAGGGACCTTGGAGGTCTTCTAGTCCAACCCCCGGCCTATGCCATTCTGGACAAATGGTTTCCCAGTCTCTTCTTAAAAACCTCCGATGTTGGGGCTCCCACAACTCCTGGAGATGAAACGTTCCACTGATTAATTGTTCTCACTGTCAGAAAATTTCTCCTTCTTGGTTTTATTTCCGTATCCCTTTTAAAATGCAAAAGGAGCTCCTCCCTCCTTTCCCTTCAGGGATGCTGCTTGTGGTTAAAAGGGGAAAAAAAGAAGAAGCAAGTTGTCATATAAGGTATTCAATAAAATATCATGTATGCAGAACCATTCCAATAAAAAAAAAAGTTAACGTTCTCAATTGGGGAAGAACCATGTTATCGAGCACACCCAGTATTCTGTGTCCTTTAGTTCATGGTTACGTTATGAATGCAGAAATTTCCTAGCAGCGACTTTGCATAAGAAGAAGCCAGACAAAAATGTTCTTCCGGCAAATAATTCCCTTTCTGAAAAATGCTTCTGTTGCCAGAATAAAAAATAGATGATTTGGTTTTTCTTCTCAGCCACAAAAATCACACTGGCAAAGTAGCAATAGATACGGGGAGCTGCTGGTTTGGCGCCTTTCTGTCTCTGCCTGTCAGGAAGTTGGGAAACTGAAGTGGGACTGACTACAGGTAGTGCAACAGTTCATTTACTGACCATTCAAAGTTACATCATTGAAAAAAGCGGCTTATAACTTATGACCTTGGTAGCATCCCCATAGCCATGTGATCAACATTCAGACGCTTGGTGATTGACTCACATTTATGATGGATGCCGTGTCCCACTTTTGCGACCTTCTGACAAACAAAGTCAGATAACAGATAACAGATGTACAGAGTTGGAAGGGACCTTGGAGGTCATCTAGTCCAACCCCCAAGCAGGAGACCCTACACCATTTCTGACAGTTGGCAGTCCAGTCTCTTCTTTAAAGCCTTCAGGGATGAAACTCCCACAACTTCTGAAAGCAACTTCTGTTCCACTGGCTGATTGTTCTCACTGTCAGAAAATTTCTCCTTATTTCCAGGTTGAATCTCTCCTTCTTCAGTTTCCACCCATTATTCCTTGTCTGCCCTTCAGGGCTTTGGAAAATAGCTTGACTCCCTTCCTCCTCTCTGTGGCAGTCCCTCAAGTATTGGACGACTGCTCTCCTGCCTCTCCTGGTCCTTCTCTTCCCTAGACTAGCCAGTTCCTGCAACCGTTCTTCATATGTTTTAGCCTCCAGTCCCCTCATCATCCTGGTTGCTCTTCTCTGCACTCTTTCCAGAGTCTCAACATCTTTTTTATAGGTTGGTGACCAAAACTGGATGCGGTACTCTAGTTGTGGTCTTACTAAGGCTTTACAGAGTTGTATTAGTACCTCACTTGGGGAATCCAGATTCAATTAACAACCATGTTACTAATTTAACAACTGCAGTGATTTTCTTAACAATGGTGGCAAAAAAGTTCGTAAAAATGGGGCAAAACTCACTTAAGAAATGACTCACTTAGCAACACATTTTTGAGCTCAATTGAGGTCGTAAGTCGAGGAATACAGAGCGAGGCTCTCCCAGACATTTCTCCCCAGAACAACTCCTGTTTCCCTGGTCACAATGCCTAGAGGGGCCCAGAGCCTACAGAATATTATTATTTGAAGACGTTTTGGAGGTTCCCAAATCTACTGTTAGATTTGATGGAGAATTGAAAAATATTAAGCAAGAAACCTGCAAGAAACTTAAAACAAAGTAGTAGATATTGTGTTTCAATAAATGAGTGTGCTAAAGTTTTAAATAAAAAAAAAATCAATTCACTATATCCTATGGTCTTAAGATACAATGAATCGTTTTTTCCCATTTATTGGATACTGAAGAATGCAAAGCATGGGTTGGGTGCTATCTTATATACACTGGAAATGTAACAGAGGGGAATAAACATTGTCATCATTTTGAACTTGTTCTGTAGATCTTCCCTAGCCTTTTGGGCACCAGGGACCGGTTTCGTGGAAAACAATTTTTCCATGGACTGGGGGGAAGGCGTTGTTTTGTGCATAGATCCCATGCATCCTCAGTTGATGCTTGTGTGGCCCAGTTCCTAGTAGACTGCAAACTGGTACCAGTCTGTGGCCCAGGGTTTGGGGAACTCTGCTGTAGATGCCGTCTTTTAGAGTGGCTTGCTTGAGTTGGGCTGTTGTAGAAATGGAATAAACAAGCACATTTTGTAAGATTTTTCAGAATGGAACTGGGATGAGAATAATTTTAGAGAAAAGAAATTAGCTGTTGTTATATACCCAACATTTTGAATGTATTAAAGTATGAAGAACATTGGATTTTTCATATGTGATCTGTAGCTGAATGGATTTTAGACATTACAGTACTACTTTGATATGATTTTTTTTAGAAAAAAGACATAAATCCACTTTCAAGAGAGGAATCAATAAATATATAAAAGAGAGAGAGATGAGGAGGAGGAGAGAGAAAAGAAGAAGAGGAAGAAGAAGAAATAACCATTAGCTCTTGCAGCTCATAGCAGTGCAGAGTTCATATACTATAACAAAATGTTTATGGATGCAGAATTGTCTGGGAAAAGTCCAAATCCCTGGGAATTTAGAGAGGAGATGGGAGATCAACTGCAAATGATCTGTCAAAATGGTAGGTAAACAAAACCTGGGCTGCATTTCTATCGCACCTGCCTCACAAGAGGTCCATCATCTGGCAAAGGAACTTTTCTGGACTTCTTTCCAACCTTGTCCTAGGGAGAGCATTAAAGCAGACCAGGGACAATAAACCTCTTCTGAATTTCTTGGCCTTTGGGGCATGATTAAACCTTTTGTCTGTGGTTATCAATTTCGGAAGTGAGATTTTATTGTTAATTGTGGGAAGTCAGGTCAATATATGGTCAAGCTTTAAATTGCACTTTAGGAATGGAGCATTGGGTTTCATTATACATCGATTCCATTTTTTCTTCTCTTTTCCATTTTTTCCTGTTCATTTTGTTTGCTAACATCCTATATTACAGATAGATAGATGATAGATAGAAAGATGATAGATAGATGATAGATAGATAGATAGATAGATAGATAGATAGATAGATAGATAGATAGATAGAGAGAGAGATAGAGATAGATAGATAGATAGATAGATGATAGATAGATAGATAGATAGATAGATAGATAGATAGATAGATAGATAGATAGATAGATGATAGATAGATAGATAGATGATAGATAGAATAGAATAGAATAGAATAGAATAGAATAGAATAGAATAGAATAGAATAGAATAGAATAGAATAGAATTCTTTATTGGCCAAGTGTGATTGGACACACAAAGAATTTGCCTTTGATGCATATGCTATCAGTTTACATAAAGAAAAAATAAAATACATTCATCAAGAATCATAAGATACAACACTTAGTGATAGTCATAGATAGATAGATAGATAGATAGATAGATAGATAGATAGATAATGATGATGATGATGGATGGATGGATGGATGGATGGATAGACAAACAGACAAACTAGTCAGATGATAGATAGATAGATAGATAGATAGATAGATAGATAGATAGATAGATAGATAGATGATAGATAGATAGATAGATAGATAGACAAATGAATGGAGATAGAGAGAGATACAGAGAGATAGATAGTATAGATATATTGAAACTAATAGGAAAAAATGATATATTTCAACATCCTTGGAATAAACTGTGATGCTGCCAGACATCCTGTTTTCCCCCCACCCGTTTTCCTTCTCCCCAACTTTCTCCCTTTATCTCAGGATTCCTCCCAATTCTTCTCACTCTCCAACTTCCTTCTCCCTTCCTATATAGAAATGTAGTGTATGGTATGTCATTCTGCCCTTTTTGCTTCCTCGTTCTTAAAGGGGCAGTTTCCCCTTTCCTCTCCCCTTTCCTTCCTGTTTCTGGGGGGTCTCCAAAAGAATGGACAAGACAGGGGTTCTGGGGATCAAAAAAATGTTCCTGGCAGTAAATTTGGAGCAAATGCCAGTCCCTTCTCTCTCATCCTGAACTGTGAGCTGCTGGACACAAGCAGCGTTGTTGACTGCAAAAAGCGTTGCCCATCTTCTCTAGTTCTGCATTTCCACTACAATTAAAATGTCAAATATGCAAGGAATTGAGTTCACCCACCCAAGGAAAAAAACATGCTGGATGTAGCTGAGACGAGAGAAATGTGCTGTGCTGGAGAATTGCACTGTAAGGCATGTGTGTGCTGTGTGCCTGTGTGTGTGTGTGTGTGTGTGTACATGCAAGCTGGCTCATTTAGCTCTGCAAATTCAAGGAATCACACACTTGTCAACCCACAGCCCACATGTATATTTTCGCTACGTGTTAAAAATAGCGACGTGGGGACCGGCTATTCCTGCTAAGAAGAAAACACACACTTCTCTGTTCCTAAAGACCGAGTTGAGCAGCTCCCCTGCCTGATGGGACAGCCCTCCCCCCGCCACCCAGGCCTTACACTGTCCTTCCCCTTCTGATTCTGAGACCAGTTCCCCAAAGTGCAAGGATGATGAGAGCCAGCAGCAAGTGTAATGCAGCCTCCCTTCCTCCCCCACATGTCACGTTGGCTGAGAAAAGGAGTTGGACGCAAATATCTCTCAAGAGCAACAGGCGGGACATACCTTGCATCCATGCTCCTCGATGGCACGACAGTCACGTGGAGGGAAGAATGAAGGTCCGGCCCAGTGCTCTTCAACATCTTCATAAATGATCTGGAAAGGGAACACGTGATATTTGCAGACAAAATCCAATTGGGGAGAATTGCTAACATATTGAGGGATGGAATCAAGATTCAGAAGGATCTTGATAGACTTGAATACCGGGCCCTATCCAATAACCTTTATCCAACCTGATTACAGATTAACAGAGTTGGAAGGGACCTTGTAGGTCATCTAGTCCAACCCCCCCACCCAAGCAGGAGACCCTACACCATTTCTGACAGGTGGCAGTCCAGTCTCTTCTTGAAAGTTTCCAGTGACCTCTCCAGGGGTAAGCGGTTATCCCAGAGTTGGCCAGACAATTCCAACCAGCTCCAATGCTACACTTGCATCAGCTCTTAGTTAGCCCACTTATTCACTCCCAGAACCTCCGAGAACTCTAAGCACCTCCAACACTGTCAATCTCTTGTATCTTGCCTCAGTAGCCGTCTTCCCTGATGCTGCTTGGAGAAGACGAGGAGGAGGAGGAAGAGGAGGAGGGGTGGAGGGAGAAGGAGATAGAGAGGGAGAAGGAGGAGGAAGGGGGAAAAGGAGAGGGAGACAGTGAGGAAGGAAGAGGAGGAGAGGGAGAGGGAAAGAAAGAAGTAGAGGAAGAAGAGAGAGGGGGGGAGAAGGAGAAGACAAAGGAGAAGAAGAAGGAGAAGGAGAAGGAGAAGGAAAGAAGAGGGAGAGAGAGAGGGAGAGGGAGAGGGAGGAGAAGGAAAAGGAGAAATACTCCATATCTCTGCAGGAAACAACTTTGTTACCCATTGGGAAATATAACAATTGGCCGGCAATATTTCATCAGGTACACAAGCTGCCAGTTCCAACCGTTGCCTAAGGTGCCCATTGGGGCAGGTGGGGAGTGTGTGACATCAGGTGTGTCATGCTCAGTCAATCAGCTTTGGCCAATTTCACAGTAGTTTCAAAAACTGCCAAGGCTGATTTTCCCTGCCTGTATAAACAGCATCTTCTCCTTCAACATCCAGAAGTGAAATTAATACAACCACAATCCTCAACACATTGTACTCAGAAGCACACAGAAGATGCCGCAGCCCTTCCTTCCTTCCCCTGCCCTCCAAGCAAGCAATGGGGTGGGGGGATGTTTTAACAGAAAACAATATTGAGGGGACCAATTCCAGAATCTGGGCCACATTCATGGGCACAGCCATTCAGTGCCTTGGCTGGTAGAAGATCTGTGAAGAACTCAACCTCCGGTTCAATTAAGCAAAGGGATATTCATGAAACTACGGACTTGATTGTGCCATTTGAATGGACAGATATTATGGGCTACAATCTCTCATGCCCCTCACAATGTCTAAGTTTCTCTTGCATCTTGGGGGAAAAAAACACCTGGATTTCATCAGCCCCATCTGAGATGGACAACACTGACTGAACCCAATTTGCACATAGGTGCTGAGATGCCCTCTGTAACAGTGGGGCGAAACATCATCCCAGAATTCTGACTGTGGGGCTGAAAAACAAACTGTCCAACATATAATGTGATCATACCAAAATAGAGCCTACCATGGAGATTTTTAAGCATTCCCCAGCTGTGACTAATGAAGCAAAAAATGATATTTGCAATCTGGACACATGTTTATAATATTTTAGATTTTAGATTTTGCATTTTTCTTCTCTTGGTCTTTATCAAGATGTGATGAGGATGTGCCGTTCTCTAATTTAGTGGGGTGCTGAGGAAGGGGTTGCATTGGGACTAGGGAGGCCCAAATTCAGCCTCCAAGTGACATTGGCTAGTCTTTTCTGGCCCATCTGATGTCACAGGGATAAAATTAGTGTGACATTTAATGAATGTGAATGTGACATGAGAGACATTCCTGCAGGGGGCAGCACTGGCCCAACTTTGAGCTTCCAGCAGGGGTCTCCAACCTTGGCAACTTTAAGACTTGTGGACTTCAACTGCCAGAGTTCTTTGCTGGCTGAGGAACTCTGGGAGTTGAAGTCCACAAGTCTTAAAGTTGCCAAGGTTGGAGGCCCCTGTTCCAAGGTGAGCCATCTGTGGTAATCTTGCCTGGTGGAGGTCTCCACAGGGGAGAAACCCACTGAATGGGGTCAGGCTTTGATCACACAGCCACAAAAGCCATCTTGATTTTTTCCGACTCTCTCCTGTTAATTTCCACAACCCCAGAAGAGGCCGGGGCAATTTTCTTCTGCACTGGTGCTGCCTTTAGGATTTTAGCGGTGATTATGCTTTTTAAACGTTCTTTCATCTTGCCAGCCTTTGTGACTTTGTATTAACCACAAGGGCAAAACATTTTTAAATCCCACTGAAATGAAATTTTAGAAATTATTAAGGGCTGCCCGGCAATCTCATTGGAACAGTGATTCAAGTTTATTTTTACTTAAGAAGCTCCTGGATGCTGAAATATGCTTCACTGGCTTTGCTTCCCCTCCTAAAGATCAGCAAAGGTTGTCTTGGGATGGTGGGAAAAGCCATATTCCACCCCTGGAATACTGCATCTCGTTTTGGTCACCACATTACAAAAAAGATGTTGAAAATGTGGGAAAAGTGCAGGAAAGAGCAACTAGGATTAGCCTGGAGACTAAAACATACGAAGAATGGTTGCAGGATTTGGGTACGGCCAGTCTAAAGAAGAGAAGGACTCGGGGGAACATGATAGCAGCATTCCAGTATTGGAAGTGCTGCCACAGAGAAGAGGCGGTCAAATTATTCTCCAAAGCACCTGAAGGCAGGACAAGAAACAATGGATGGAAACTCATCAAGGAGAGAAGCAACCTGGGATTAAGGAGGAATTTCCTAACAGGGAGGACAATTAACCAGTGGAACTACTTGCCACCAGAAGTTGTGAATGCTCCATCACTGGACGTCTTTAAGTAGACACTGGACAGCCACATGTCTGAAATGGTATAGGGTCTCTTTGCTTGAGCAGGGGCTGGACTAGAAGACCTCCAAAGGTCCCTTCTAGCTCTATTTTGATTGATATTGATATAGTCGTGCTCGGCTTACAATAGAACCTGGAACAGGGGTGTCACACTCAATTTCATTGAGGTACGTATCGGGGTTGTGTTTGACCTTGGGGGGAGGCTGGAGGGGGCGTGGCCAGCTCAATGTCATTCATATCAGGGGCGCTTGTGGTGGCCCGAGCACTCTGTCAATGGAAACAGGCTCCTGAGCTCCGTTTCCGGCTGTGACGGCCTCCTGCAACCCTCAGCCAGTGAAAACGGAGCTTGGGAGGGCCCTCCTGAGCTCTGTTTTCACTGGCAGAGGGTTGCAGGAGGCCTCAGCAGCTGGAAACGGAGCTCGGGAGCCCGTTTTTGCTGGCAGAGGCACCACGGGCTGGTCCTTCACTGTTTCCAGGGTGGCTCTGTGGGCCAGATCTAACCACCCTGCAGTCCGGATCTGGTCCCTGGGCCTTGAGTTTGACACCCCTAGCCTAGCATTACAGTTTTAAATCATGCCAATTGTTAAGCAAGCCATAGGTGACTGGACTCAATTTTACAATCTTTTTTGCAGAGGTTGTTAGAGTCATTAAATAAACCCATTGTCTGCAATGGGTGCTTTTTGCTCGAAACTGGAACTAAATAGCGGTTTCTGGCAAAAAAAAATACCCGTTGTGAATCATAATAACATGATTGCAGGAGGCTGCAAATGGCCATAAATACGGGCTGGTTGCAGAGCACTCAAAATGTGATCACATGGCCATGTGGGGTGGGGGGGGCAGCTACTGAATCCACATCATAAATAGCCCTGAGGAGACCTGCCGTTTCTTCAAATGCTCACTAAGCAACCAGTTATAAGTCAAGGACCTCGTGTATACTCAGGACATGTTGTCTAAATAGGCCAGAGCCATAAAAAGCCGTATAAACACTTCTTCTGCTACCAGCCAGCTGCTGTTCCCAGGTGATTATTTTTACATCTTAAAACAGTAAAATAAAATAATAATCTGCTATATTTCAGAGCAAGATTTCTGATTGATCTGATTGATTAGTCTCTTCATAGGGGTTTTAAAATCAGAAGAGAAAAAATTGGCCAACATATTTCAAATTGGGTAGGAAAAGAAACGTATTAAAAAGCATTCAGAAACTAAGCAATTCTGCACATTGTAGGAAAGCTGTGTTAGTCTATGACAGCCAAAAATCAGGGGGAACTTGGCATCACCTTTTATTTTTAGATTTTAGAATTAGTTTATAGGAAAGCTCCAGATTTCAAGGACATTGTGCTAAGCCAAAAGATTTTGAGTTTGCTTTGGCCTTACTTTATTATGCAGGATGCCATGGTTGTTAAAGCATAATGTGCAACTCCACCGTGGTGGATCATCTTATCCAGAAAACCATGTTAAAACGAATTGTGGCTTATGCAATGTATGAATCAGAGCATGTTGTCTGAAAATGGGCAAGGTAATCCTTCTTTGGACCACGAGATGGTAGGGTTGAGATGCAAATCTGAAAACAAAACCTGGAAATATCCACCTTCCTGCTCAGAACAATGGCTGGCTTTGATGCTAAAAAGCTCTTTCAAAGAAGCCTCCAACCTTGGCCACTTTAAGACTTGTGGACTTCAACTCCCAGCGAATTAAAGTCTACAAGTCTTAAAGTGGCCAAGGTTGGAGATCCTGCTCTACACCATTAAGAGGTGGTCAGATGAAAAAAAAAATAGCATTAAAGTTGCCCTACTGGCTGCAGAAGGAGAAATGTCTTACAACACAAACTCCCAAATCCTTGAGGTAGCACCTGAAATACGGATTATCCTCTACGGCCATGATGGCAAATTTATGACAGCGAAGCTGGCTGGGGAATTCTGGGAGTTGAAGTCCGCCAGGCTTAAAGTGGCCAAGGTTGGAGACTCCTGCGCAGCACTGGAAGATCTGAAGGACAGATCATCACGGAGACATTCGTTCCATGCGGCCGCTAAGAGTTGACACTGACTTGATGGCAAGTAATCATCATTAATCAGCCCAAATCACCGGAAGGAATCAAGGCACAGATTGGAACCTTAGCTGAAATGGGATTAGGATCCAGGCCAGCTGTAAGAGCTGTCTGGCTAATTAACCTGCTTAGTGGAAGCATGGCTGGTAACTTTGTGACTTTCGCATAATAATATGCAACCTGAGCTCCTGGGAGTGCGAACATCTCTGAACCTTGAAAAATACTGTTAATGCCACATCGCGATCTGAACAAAGGCCTTGTTAATAGATGGAGATTCTGCTTAAGGCAACAACCCAGGTTTATTTTTATTGTTTTTGTTGCTGTGGCTGGCTGTTTTTTCCCCCATATTCTTGTTTTTCCTCTGTGCTTTAGCACTTTCCTTAGCTTCATCTGCTTGATTATATTGCAGTTAGCTGTTGTTGTTTTTTCTGTGTTGCAAAAAATGTAAAGCAATACAAAATTGCAGGCTGACACAACTAGTCTATACACATTGCATGCATGAGCATTCCCATTGTGCTGTGCGTGGTTTGCACTAACATAATTTGTGTGTGTGTGTGGGGAAACACAATGGTCAACTCACAAGTAATAGGTGATGGGACCTCCACAATCCCCATATGATAAGGAAACAGTTATACATGGACAGAGGTCAAAAAAGTCAAAATGGTGGCTGTGATCAAAGCCGTTTTCCTTTTCTGGATGTGTTGCATGCACTACCCAGGCAAAGAAAAGGCCACCATCTTGCTGACAAATTTGGGTGTCATGGTCTTAGTGGAAAAGCAAAAAGAAAAAGGAAAAAAAGCTGACTAGGGAATTCTGGGAAGTCCACACTTCTTAAAGTTGCCATGGTTGAAAAAACACTGCTATAGTAGTTCTTACTGTTCTTACTTCACCTGTATGAGGGTAAATTCACAACACTGACCCTTGTCAATCATTTTCTGGATCCTCCTTACAGTCAACCTAAGAGCTGTGGGGGCTCAGTGGTGAGAATACAGCATTGCAGGCTAACTCTGCCAGTTATCAGCAGTTCGATCCTGACTGGCTCAAGGTTGACACCGCCTTCCATCCTTCCAAGGTTGCTAAAATGAGGACCTGGATTGTTGGGGGAGAGAGGCTGACTCGCAAACTGCTTAGAGAGGACTATGCTTAGCAAAGGACTATGAAGCAGTATATAAGTCTAAGCGCTGTTGCTGTTGCTGCTTCCTGAAGTGCAGGGCATGGTTTTGAGCAGGAATCCATGCAGGGCTAAAGTGGTTGGGAATACCAGCACAGGACAGCAAGTTATGGTCCCAAAAGGCCTCCTGCTGAGACATTAATATGGTTAAATGCTTATTTTCTTCGATGTTTGTGTCCCTGCAGTTGGTCTCAGACAGATACGCCCTCGACTTACAATAAGTTTATTTAGTGACCGTTCAAAGTTACCGCAGCACTGGAAAAAGAGACCTATAACTATTTTTCACATTTCCGACAGTTACAGCATCCCCATGGTCATGTGACCAAAATTCGAATGCTTGGAAACTGACTCATATTTATGACAGTTGCAGGTCCTGGGATCATATGATCACCTTTTGTGGGCCAAGTCAATGGGGAAGCCAGGTTCACTAACACCCATTATTAATTTAACAAGTGCCGTGATTCACTTAACAACTGAGCCCAGAAAGGTCATAAAATAGGGCAAAACTCACTTAGCAACATAAATGTTGGGCTCAATTGTGGTCGTAAATCAAGGATTAACTGTACTGCTTAATCCAGGAGCCAAACTGAATGTGCTTTATGCAAAATGCCTCTATACCTTAGCTCTAAACCTGAAAGAGCCCATTCCTTATTGGCAACTCCCAGTGACTTTGGGGAAAAAACTAAGAGACTTGAACTGGTGACCTCCAGAAAAGGTGGTCATGTTAATCAGATTTGGATGGGAGACCACCAGGAGATGCCAAAGTTTTAGCCTAGACTGGGAATTTGGAGAAAGGTAATAACCAACCACATTATATGCTGCCCCCCCCCCAAAAAAAATGCCATGGACCTATCACTTAGTTTATTAGGAATTCACTTCAGTGTGAGACTTTGCTTTGAACTGGCACAGACCTCTCATATTATCCACTCTGAACCTTACCTTGCATGAGACCTCTGGGGTGGGGGTGGGAAAACATCTACCCAAGCCAGCATTGCGCATGTGTGCACACGCATACACACACTCAGACACACCATCAGTTTTGGATAAAAGTCATCTTTGAACTAAGAGTCGACACCCACTTGGAGACATTTAATCGATCAATGCAAACAAGCTTGCCTTGATGTGCTGACCCATCAGCCTTTCTTCTGCTTGTTTACTTACTGTGTGTAAGAAGATCAGCCTTCTCAGGTGAGCTTGGGTGGGAATTCCCAGATTTCAAAGCCTATTTAGATGTACTGTGGAACTTTGGTGGATATTTGTGGTGACTTATTGTGACGTTTTGGAGTTGGAGTGGTGTCTTTCTTCCAATGGTGACCAGCATTTGTTCTGGCTGCTGTGAGCCTGTATTCATTAAATTATGATTTGTTATTAATCATCATCCTCTTCTAATGACCCCATAATCCCCTGTGGGGTGGAGTCTGGGCAACTGAATAGAGCTGAGTTTTTACTGGCCGGATGCCCTTCCTGTCACCAATGCAGAGTTTTGTTCAGCAGATATATACTCATTGAGCCCAGAGAGAAATATCTGCCTCCACCCAGGATTGAACTCACAGCCTCTTGATTGTGAGGCAAGAGCTCTACCTTTGGGCCACTGTACCACTCATGTTTGTTATTAATGCTTTATGAAAATACTAGCTCGTGCTTCGCTACGAAACAATGTGGTCGGGCTTAGTTTTTGGGAAGGAAAATAAGGGGAAAAAATTCTGCCTCTGCCTACCAGCATCCATTGGTATTCATCTGGCTAGCATCCTGTCAGTGTGTGAGATAGTTGAGGGCTATTTGGAAACTGAAACAGTATTTTCTGTGTGAGCAAGGAGACAGCAAGGAGCCTGGGCGCGGCTTAGCTCAACTGTTCTGTTCTAAAGCTGCTTGGTGCTCTGAAACCGGCACTGAAATGGAAACTCCTCTGCTTGTGTTTTGCATTTGGAAGAGATTTCTTTTCAGGTGGGGAGGGGGAGTAGAAATCCTTAGCATCAGAGTGTAATAATATTAATAATAATAATAATAATAATATTAATAATAATATTAATAATAATATTAATAATAATATTAATAATAATAATAATAATAATAATAATAATAATAATAATAATAATAATAATAATAATAATAATAATATAGGAAATACTCTAAATGCTCCGATGGTCATTTTGAAAAATCCTTTCCTAGTTAGCCCCTAGAAGGCAAGAGGAACATATGTGCCAAATTTTAAGTTTGTAGGCTTTACGGTTCTGGAGATTTTATGATGATACCTAGTAATTGTGGCTGCATTTCGTATTTAAATTGCAAATTTTTCTGCCCTGTCCTTTGTCCGTTTTCAGGTTTTTTTTTAATATTCCCACCACATGCGATAAAACATTCCTTCTTTTTCATGACATTTCAGGCATTGTGCGACTGCAGGGTTTGTGTCTCTTTTGATACTACTGATGGGGTTGTGCAACATCCATGAAACACTTTGTAACCGGTTTCCTTTGTGATACAGTAGCCCTCCACTTCCAACCATTTGGATTTAGGACCTTGCCGAAAAAGGGGACTGATGGTTCTGATGGTTGGTGGCCCCCGTTATGATCATGTGGCTGCACTTCGGGTGCTCAGCAACAGGACATCACACGGCTGCGTTTTACGATGGTTTTGCCAAAAACCGGTTCTTCTGTGTACAGCAAAACCACACCACAGCAAACAACGGGTTTGTTTAACCATAAACCTTTGCTTAACAGCTGGAGCGTTTCCACTTACGACACGGACACATTCGCTGAAAAAAAACACACAGTAAAATCGGTCTTGCAAACGTTATACAGTGAGTCCTCAACTTACAACTGTTCATTTAGTGACCATTCAAAGTTACAATGATTTAACAGGAGATGGCAAACATACTGCATGAAGAAAGATTATTGAAGCTTATAAGTACGATGTGCAGGTTAAGGTCAGAAGTTGGAAGGCTAGGATTAGGTATACCTAATTGTGTTATTATTGCTAGCATTTGTGTAAAAAAAAAAAATTGAACCAGTCAATACACTGTCTCCAAAATATATATGGACCAGAGGTGGGTATTCAGCCAGTTCTGTCTGGTTCTGCAGAACCGGTAGCGGAAATTTTGAGTAATTCAGAGAACTGGCAAATGGCACCTCTGACTGGCCCCACCAACCCCCATCTCTTCTCTGCCTCCCATCGAGTCCCAGCTGATGGGCTGGGTCTTCTTTGGTTGCCCTGCCCAGGAGAACAGAGCTGGAAAGCAGGTTAGTGGGGTGGGGAGGGAAGGGAAGGGGGATTTTGCAGTATCCTTCCCCTGCCACACTCACCAAGCCACACCCACAGAACCGGTAGTAAAAAAATTTGAATCCCACCACTGGTATGGATGTTAAAGGAAAATTACAAATAAAACATATATTTTTTTAAAAAAGTTACAATGGCACTGAAAAAAGGGACTTAGGACTGTTTTTCACAGTCACGACCTCTGCAGCATCTCCATGATCCTGTGATCAGAATCCAGATGCTTGGCAACTGATTCATACTTATGACCGTTCCTGTTTCCCAAGATCACATGATCCCCTTTTGCGACCTTCTGACAAGAAAAATCATCGGGGAAGCCAGATTCACTTAACACCTAAGTTACTAACTTAACAGCAGTGATTCACTGAGCAAATGTAGCGAGAAAAGTCATAAAATGGGACAACACTCACTTAACAAAGGTTCCACTGAGCAACATCAATTCTGGGCTCAATTGTGGTTGTAAGTTTATTTATTTATTCATTTATTTATTTGATTTGTCAATTGCTTACAAGATAATACCGTGTTTCTCATATAATAAGGCTGGGTCTTTTTTTTTTTTTTTGAGCCCTGAAAAAATGGCTAGGCCGTCTTTTCAGGGGTGACTTAATTCCCCCCCCCTTGCATCTTCGGGCGGGCGGTGACAGCTTGGATGTTGACCTCGGCGTTGGTGGGGCACTTCGTATCGGGGTCAACGCAGGCAGCACCATATCCGGGTGTGCAACAAAAGTACTTCCTAACGGCAAGCCCCCCCACCATTCCCCCCATTTTGCATGTTTTAATATAGGCCTTAATTTGGGGGGAGGGACTTAATTTCATTTCATGCCTATAAAACATGCTGGGACTTCCTATTGGGGGAGGCCATATTGTTGGAGAAACAGGGTAGGTATAAGTATAAAGATGGTTATATGAATATATATATGAATACATGAAATGGATATGAATAAGAAAAAAAGAAACAATTGGACAGGGACGGTAGGCACGTTGGTGCACTTATGCACGCCCCCTACAGACACCTCTTAGGAAAGGGGTGAGGTCAACAGTAGACAGTCTGAGGTTAAAGTTTTTGGGGTTTGGGGAAGAAACCACAGAGTCAAGTAGAGTATTCCAGACATTGACCACTCTGTTGCTAAAGTCGTATTTCCTGCAATCAAGTTTGGTGTGGTTTACCTTGAGTTTGTATCTATTCTGTGCTCTTGTGTTGTTATGGTTGAAGCTGAAGTATTCACTGACAGGTAGGACATTGCAATGTATGATTGAGGACTACCTGTAACTTATGACCATAATGGGCAGGCTCCATTACAGCCGTAACTGGAAGACTACCTGTAACCGGCTATAATTTTGGTAGATTTAATCCATCGTTCTTCCCACTGTATAGTTAATTCTTTCTTTGAAATTTTGCATCCATTGGTCTGGATGACACCGTTGGGATGTTTTTGACTCACCTGATGCGGGAACAATGAGGTCGTGGTCCTCAGAGTCCAAACACCCCCCCAAAGTTTGCAAAGGCTAAATCCGGGCTCTGGGAGATGCCTCGTAGTACGGTGGTGCGGCCTCATAGTACGGCCTTGTAGTACGGCGGTTCTTCCGTCAGAATCATCTTGGCCTCCACCCAACCAAATCCTTCCCCTGCAAACATCTCCTCAGCCCGGACGTCCAGCTGTCCTCTTGGGAACTTCCATGCTGTGCTCTTGGCTGAAGCACAAAACCCCTTTTTCCTGGATGAAACCGCTCCTTTCGATACCCAGTTTAGCCCATTGTCATCACACTTCCTGCTAGACTCCTCTCTGAGGACTAACCAGGACTTGGCCTTGTTTAGTTCTGAGCGGGAGCGACAAAAAAAAAAAAGCGGATTTGGGTGTGTTGTCCCTTGCGTGCTTTCTCGCTTGGGAATGTTTGTGTTGGTTTAAGTCACAGAGAAACCATTTCAAAGACTTCGAGGCCTGTGGACTTCAACTCCCAGAATTCCCCAGCCAGCCACAAATCTGAGATTTGAGAAACACCAGTTTAAGTTCGAACCATGCCAAGGAAGAGTGTGGGAATTGGGCTTCAAACACCAAAGGACCATCTGGAGAAGGAGCCACAGAACCAGATGATTAAATGATCCATGTGAAAAAAAATCTTCTTTGCCTTCTTTGATAAAAATGAGGAAACCTGGGAGTGGAAAAAGGCCTTATCTTACAACTTCAATTGAGACCGGAACTCCCGTTACTAAACAATGCAGTAATTAAGCAACTCATGCTCTGTTTTACAACATTTGGTCACGCCTCTTTAAACAAATCCAGCTTTCTCCATTGACCCAAAGGTGACAATTGGCAACTGGACATTCTTGGTTTTTTTTTTTCTTTGAAGACATTTCACTTTTCATCCAAGAAGCTTCTTTCAGCTCTGACTGCATGGTGGGAAATGGAAGGATTGATATTCCTTGCAGATAGCTGGTCATTTGCATCCTTTTTAAAGAGTCGTTGAGGCCACTTGGAGGTTCATCTGTGTTTTAATCATGTGACCAGGGGATGCTGCAGTGGTCATAAGTGTGAAAAACGGTCATAAGTCACTTTTTCAATGCCGTTGTAACCTTGAATGGTTACTCGATGAATGGCTGTAAGTTGAGGATTACCTGCATTCAACAACGGCTGAAATCAAGTGTGAACGAATACCACCTGGTTTTCTTACGTCCCAAAGATAGATTTTGACAGGCAGTTTGATCTCTGCTTGCCTTCCATTGAGCCCGGAGTTCCCCAGCTCCTGTCAACTTATCTGAGCATGCTCCAACCACAGCAGGTATTGTTAGGCTCCGCCCTTACCCTAAAGGCTCCACCCCTGTTATGACAGTCCCTGCTGTTTGCACCTCTTCAAACCTGTGTGGTAAAAGAAAATTGACATTTGATCATTCCAGCTCTTCCCAACCCCACATATTTAGATTCCAATCAAATTTCCAGCCATGGCTGAAATGCTGGCTGGAGACGCTTATTTTTCCTTGCTCAAAAATGTAGGTAGGTAGGTAGGAAGGAAGGAAGGAAGGAAGGAAGGAAGGAAAGAAGGAAGGAAGGAAGGAAGATCTTTGAAATAAAGGATTAGAGCAGGGGTCTCCAACCTTGGCCACTTTAAGCCTGGCAGACTTCAACTCCCAGAATCCCCCAGCCAGCTTGGGAGTTGAAGTCCGCCAGGCTTAAAGCGGCCAAAGTTGGAGAGCCCTGACTTAGACAGCCATGTTTTCCCAGATCCTGATGAACTGCAACTCCCAGCATTCCCACTCTTCTACAATGCTTTTTGGGGCTGCTGGGGATGGTAGTCCAATAAGCTCTAGAGCCACAAAAATTGCCCAGCTGGGAAAATGGCCCAGGTATATGCTTTGGCGTGGCTTTATACTTGGGTACCTCCTAAACATCCCTTTTAAAAACGCTTCCCTTGTTCGGGCAAGAGCAACAGGCCATAAAACAAGCGCAATTGTCATTATTTCCAGGATAGGAGAAAGGAAAGCAGGAAGCAACGGGGAGCGAAGCGGGAGGAAGGAAGGTTTCCCGCGGCTTGGGCCCAAGCGGCTCGGCGCAATTCCCCGCGGGAAAGAGAACCCGAGCCGCGCCTCGCCGGTCCGAGGTCTGGCGGAGAGCCAAGCGACGGCGCCCGCGGCGGCCTCGGAAGCTGCGCGGAGCAGACGCGCCGCTTGGGAGCCGGGCTGTCGCTGCGTCCGGGCGGAGCCGCCAGCCGCCCTCTGGCGTGGCCCGCGCCCCTGCCCCGCCGGCCACGAGGAGCCCCTCATCCCCGGCTTGGCAACCAAAAGAGCCTCGGCTTCGCGCACCGGCCTCTCTGTCTCTCCCTCAGCCGCGGCTCCCCTCGTCTCCTCAGGCGCCATGAGGGGGCTAACCTTGACTGAAGAGCCCCCAGAATGAGGGGCCTCGGGGGGGCTCCCCTGGCGTGGCGCAACTCGAAAGGCGACAAGCGGGAGGGGCAGAGAAAGGGGGCCTGCTTCTGCCAGCCCCTCACTCCCCGGGCGCGCGTGCGAGATCCCTTCCCGCTCACTCCCCGCCTGTGGAGGATCCCGCTCCCAGCGAGGCTCCCTCAAAATGAGCGGGAGACTCCGCCTCAGCCGGGCGACTGAGGGTTTTTTTCCCCCTTCTCGCCCCCTTCAGCAGCCACTTGTCGCGGCGGCGGTGGTCACGGGACTCCGTTCCCGGATCGCGCAGCCGTTCCCGCCGGCGACCCTCCCCGCCCCTTCCCCGCATCGCCGAGCGCGACAGGGCGGCAGCCGGAGCCCCGCCAGCCGAGGTGTCGCCGCGGAAGGCGCCGCTTCTCGGCGGACACGTGCGGCCATCGCCGCTGCCTCACCGTTTCCGAAGCCGTGAGCCCGGCGCGCCGGGAGGGAGCCGCTCTTGCCCGCCAGCTCCAGGCCCGCGCCGGGCGCCAGAGGGCCGAGGCGGCCTCCGGCGGCGAGGCCGGACTCGGGAGGCGGGCCGGGTGGCGCGGGGAGGCTCCGGCGCGGCGCGGAGGGCGGCCGGGGGCGGAGCGCAGCCGGGCAGCCAGGAGGCGTGGGGACCGGCTCGGCCGCCGCAGCTCAGCTCAGCCAGTAGCGGCGGAGCAGCCCAGCGGCAGCCCCAGCAGCGGCCCAGACCCGGCTCGGCTCGGCTCGGCCCGCCCGCGCAGCTAAGCCGGCCCGGGACGATGGCGTTCCGGCGGCAGGAGCAGGCGCTGTCAGAGGAGCAGGGCGCCCTGGAGGCGGAGGAGCCGGCCGAGGAGGAGGAGGAGGAGGAGGGCGGCGGCGGCGGCGGCGGCGGCCGGGCAGCGTCGGGGGCCCGCGAGAGGCGGCCGGGGCCGGCGGCGGTGTCCGACTTCACGCCCCCGACGGCGGCTTCGGCTGGGTGGTGGTGCTGGCGGCCACCTGGTGCCACGGCTCCATCTTCGGCATCCACAACAACTTCGGGATTCTCTACGTCCTGCTGCTGCGTGAGGTCGGCGACGCCGAGCAGGACCAAACGCTGGAGTTCCGCACAGGTGAGGCGCTTTCCGCCGCCCCGTCGGGCTGGGACCCTCCGGCCTCTCCTTGCCCGCCCGGCCGGGCATCCCCTCTCTCCTTGGAAACCCCCGGACACCGCAGCCCGGGGGAGCCTGCTGCCTCGAAGCCGCGCTTCGCCCGTCCCTTCGCGGCCCCGGGACAGCAAGCGCCCCGCGAGGAGGAGGCCCGGGGCGGCTCTGCCGGCCGTGCGCCCCCTCGGGCCGAGCAGCCCCTTCCCGGCGCCTTCAGACGGGCAGCGCCGAGGCGCGGCGTGGCTGGTTTCCTGCCCGGTTGGCGCCTCGCGGATCGCGCTCCATCCCGGCCGGGTGGAAAGGCGGCCCCGCCGGACTTCAACGCGAGCAGCGTCTCCTGGTCCTGAAAGGACTTCGCGTCTCTCTCCCGGGCCAGGCGAGACAAGGCGACGGTGGGGCGAATTCTGCAAGGCGGCCTCCAGGAAAAGCCGCCTTGCTCCGTCCCAACTGCGCCGGTGCCCAACCCGACCCAACGCGGTTGCTTTGAGCCTGCCGAGGTTCATCCTTTCTTTCCACACATTGCGTGGGCTACAGCCTCAGTCCAGAGGGTGGGGGAGATCCCGTGGGATTGACCAGGAGGGACTGTCAAGAAACAATAATCCCCCCCCACAACGAGTCTCCGTCTCCAATCTGGTCCCTGCTAAATTCCTTCCACCGCAACCCCCATCATCCTGTGAGCTGGTCTTGACTTGGTGCCGGTAGGTGGTCCTGGCTGCCTCCAAATTCCCTCTTGGCTTCCCACAGTGCCCCAAACTATGCTGAATAGTTTTGGTCAAGCATTTTGAAACAGACTGGTCGGGGATATATATATATATATCCGGCTTGTTGGCTGAAGCCCACTGTAGTGTGGATGGAGAACCTGTCTTAAAAAATAGGTAACATTAAAAAAAAAAACCCCAACAACTCCTTTAATTGTTCTCTAGATTGTAGAAAATGGTCCACTGGAAACCAGCTTCTAATCCAAGCAGTGAATTATGAGAAGTCCTTGGTGCTCTCAAGCTTGGTTGTTTTCTTGCAAATGTTTCATTACCCAAACTAGATAACATCGGTGCTAGTTGACTAACACTGATGCTGTTACTTAGTTTGAGTAATCTGGGAAAAAACAATCAAGTTTAGAGAGCACCAAGGACTCCTCATTTCAAACGTGAGCTATAAATATTATCCTTTATTGGTGAATTATGAATTAGAAGCCAACCATGTTGGGCCTTGAGATTTAAATTTATTTATTTATTTATTTATTTATTTATTTGATTTATTTGATTTATTTTGCCACCTATTCGCCCATGGCGACTCAAATTGCTCTGGTTTCTTGTGATTTTAGTCCATGGACCAAATCGGGAATCTGTTGGTTAGCTGATATGTCAGAAATAGCATCAGCAACAGAGTATTTGCCTTTGTGACACAACTTCTTGTGAAAACATCAAAATAATTTGCTTGTTTGAGCAAAGCCAGTTCAGACTAACAGGTGAAAGCAAATTCTGCATCTGGGCCTTGATATTGTCTTAAAATGCCTCTAAAAATAGGCATTCTGCATTCCTGGTATGCAACAACAATGAAATCATATGCAACCTTGATTTGAAAGAAAATGCTATTGAGAGACATGCCATACGTACGTTGTTATAGAATGGCCGGAATCAGCGTACAATTTGAGCTACGGGGGCAGGGAGGGGGATAAGGCTTGTAGCTACTATTGTTATACTAAACCCATCCACCCAAAAGCATAGCATTGATACAACATTTCTAGTAAATATAACAAAACTACAACAAGTGTGGCGGTTCCAAGATATATATATTTTTAATTGAGTTCTGAGGATACTGCAGTAAATAGTTGTGTTTTACCTTCAAGGTTGCATCCTGGTATGTTTTGCCTTGTAGTGCGGTGGAACAGATTGTCTGAAACTTCGAGTTTTTGAGCCATTTGGAGCTAATGGGAATTGTAGTCTAGCTGTGTGGAGTCAAAGCTGGGAGCTGGAGAAGCCAAAGTATTTTAGTTTCTGCTCCTCTTTTAAAGGGAAGTTACACGCATGCAAGTAAAGACTTTGGACGGCACCACTATTTTGAAAGCTATCCAAATAGGACCGGCGGAGATAGATTTGGAGTGACTTGCTGTTGGATCTCTTCCTATAAAATCGCTGGAAGACAATTTCATTGTCTTGTTGTAGGACCACCAGACACTTCTTGCTTAGGCCATAAATTAGGCAGGCAGCTTTATTGTTTATATGAAAGACGTTTCATTTCACGGTATTTTCTTCCCCGAACAGGGGAATGCCTCCTGCACATATTGATTGAGTGTCCTATAAACATTTGAAGTCAAGGGAATTCCCTCTGCCAGACTTTAAATTTTCAAGTAAAACCCCTAAATATTTTCTTCTGCTTGGAAGCTATTTCTTCCTTTCCAATAGACACACCTGTGATTTAATACAGGTCATCTTTGACTTACAGCTGTTCATTTAGTGACCATTCAAAGTTACAACATTGCGATCTTTCTTGCCGCAATTGTCAAGTGAATCACAGCAACTGTTAGTAACAAGGAGGTTGAGTGAACCTGGCTTCCCCTTTAACTTTGCTTGTCAGAAAGTTACAAAAGTTGATCCCATGAGCCCCCCAGGAGACTGCAACCATCATAAATATGAGTCAGTTGCCAAGGGTCTGGATTTTAATCATGTGACCAAGGGATGCTGCAACCTTCGTAGCTCTGAAAGACGATCATAGGTCACTTTTTTTGGAGCCATTGTAACTTTGAAAGGTCACTAAACCAACTGTTGTAAGTCAAGGATTACCTGTACTGATGTTTCTAGTATTGTGGGAGCCAGTGACTGACCGCTTGTGGTTGGTTGCAGATTGCCCCGTTCCTACGTCTGGTGGGGTCTCTGTTCTTTCCTGGACAAAATTGCCCTAAATCCTGCAGACTGAGAGCAGGACAATTACAGCAATAGGATTTGGTTCTTCCCCGTCTTCTTCCCTCCACCTTGTCTCTATAATGGGCGATGGGAGACTTTGGGGGTCAAGTACAAGGCAAGAGATGACCTTCTTGGGTGTTGAAGCCCTTTCACGCATTCCTTGGTGCCCTTCCTTTGTCTCCAGTGGGCCCCTTAGTCCAATCAAAACCCAGGTTCTGTTTCCAGGCTGCCTTATTCTTGTTTCCCCAACAATAAATGCGTTGCATTTGTTTGCCACCTTGGGGGCCGGCTGGAGGAGGAGGAGGCTGCCTGCGAAGGAAGCAGTGGAAACCCTTGCGCTCATATTGACAGGTTTCTTCTCCCTTTGGCTTTAGAGGTAGGGCTGGAAGCTAAAACATACGAAGAACAGTTGCAGGAACTGGGCATGTCTAGTCTTGTAGAAAGAAGGAATAGGGGTGACATGATAGCAGTCTTGCAATATCTCAGGGACTCTTCCACAAAGAAGAGGGAATCAAGCTGTTCTTCAAAGCACCTGAAGGCAAGGCAAGAAGCATCAGATGGAAAGGAGAGAAGCAACCTAGAACTAAGGAGAAATTTCCTGTCAGTCAGGACAATTAACAAGTGGAACAGCTTCCCTCCGGAAGTCGTGGGTGCTCCATCCCTGGAGGCTTTAAAGAAGAGATTGGACAACCATTTGTCTGGAATGGTGTAAGGTCTCCTGCATGAGCAGTGGGTTGGACTAGAAGACCTCTGAGGTCCCTTCCAATTCTATTATTCTGTTACAATTGGGACTGGAATTTCCCCTGCTAAGCAGTACATTTATTAAATGACTTGTGCCCAATTTTATGCCCCTTTTTGTTGCAGTTCTTAAGCCGGTTGTTTAGTGAATCTGGCTTTCTCCATTGACTTTGCTTGTTGGAAGCTGACTGGGAAAGGCTGCAGGTGGCTGTGACCCTGGGATGATGCAGCCATCATGCTGGTAGCCGAGTGCCCAAAATTGATCACATGACTGTGAGACCCTGTGATGGTCTTAAGTGGAAGGGCCAGTCCTAAATCACCTTTTTTCAGGGCTTTCATAATTTTGGATGGTTCTTAAAGTGAAGGGATGTAAATTGAGCTCTGTCTGAATACGCTTGAAAATGCTTTTCTTTTTTTTTTTCATTTGCCGCAAGAATGGTACTTCTGTTACCTGGTCAATAATGCAACCCACCAGAGCTGTGGTGGCACATTGGTTAAAATACAGTATTGAAGACTAACTCTGCCCACTGCCAGGAGTTTGATCCTGAGTGGATCAAGGTTGACTCAATCTTCAGTCCTTCCGAGGTCAGTAAAATGAGGACCTGGATTGTTGGGAGCGATAGGCTGACTCTGTAAACTGCTTGTAGAAGGGTGTAAAGCACTGTGAAGCGCTATATAAGTCTAAGTGCTATTCCCCCTTCCTTCCTTCCTTCCTTCCTTCCTTCCTTCCTTCCTTCCTTCCTTCCTTCCTTCCTTCCTTCCTTCCTTCCTCCCTCCCTCCCTCCCTCCCTCCCTCCCTCCCTCCCTTCCCCCACTGCCAGCAGTTCAATCCTGACTGGCTGAAGGTGGACTCAGCCTTTCATCCTTCCAAGGTCGATAAAATGAGGACCCAGATTGTTGGGGGCAAAAGGCTGAAAAGTGTAAACTGCTTAGAGAGGGGCTGTGAAGCACTGTGAAGCGCTATATAAGTCTAAGGGCTTTTGCTCCTGCTATTACGTTTGGGCCCCCAAACCCCTCTCCTCTACACCACGTGGTTTGGATCAAAAATATAGACTCTATTTTATATTGGGGGTGTTATAGAGCAAAATAGGTAGCATAAATCTTCCAGATATTTAAAACATGTAATTTTATCATTTTTAATGACCGGTTCAGTGAACCAGCAAATCCCATCCCTGGATGGCCCCGCTCTGCCCTTCCCAGGAGTCTCCATCTGGCCCGTTTTGGATGCCAGGTAAGTGCAGGGCCCCCACGGAGGTTCGGGGAGGCCATTTTCGCCCTCCTGGAGCCTGGAGGAAAGCTTCCGGAGCACGGGGAGTGCCAAAAACAGGCTTCCTGGAAGTTTGGGAAGAGCAGCCACGGTGCAGGAGGTCAACTAGGCCACGCCCACCATGGCCACGCCCACCGAGCAACCAGGCAGAGAACCAGTTGGTAAAATTTTTGAAGCCGAATCCTGGTTGCCTCCAAATACTATTTGTCAATCACGGACTTTTCACCCCTGTTGTTCTAGTGGTAAAGCTTGCATTTCTCCAATAAGTTCCATCTTTGCTTACTCTCTCTTATTTTTCCTAAAAAAACTAAAATATTTCCAAATATCAGCCCTTCAGGGAAGACAGGTAAGAAACAGATGAGATCCCAGTAAAGCTGTGTATTGTTGTGGAGTAACGCCTTTTAAATTTCTCTCTGCCTCATCTTATGCCAATGAAATCAAAGATCCTTGTTTTGAGTTTCTTTTTCATATTTCCTTCAGTCTGTGACTGCATAAAACCTTCTCCTATTTTTTCTTTCTCCAAGCTCAGCCCTAATTTCCTTTACAATACATTACCGCATCTTTGGTCATTTCCATAGGTGAGATTATGTTTAAGAGGCCATGATTTCTGTTAAATCCCATTTAAACTGACCTGCTAAATCACATTTTCAATTAAAAAATAATCACCAACCACCAGAATATTATTTTTTAGAATTTCTTTTTTTGGATTGAAGGGGAAATACGTAGATTTTGATAGGAGTTCTTCTCACAATGGATTCTTTGCAAAGATTTTTCGGGATACCAGTTTGTACACACAGCTAGGAGAGCCATTGTTGACTTTAGATATGTTGAGGGCAGAATTGTCAGCTGCCTGAGTGTATTGTGATGTTGTTTGTTTGTTTTAACCCTTTAGTCAATGTCTGATTCTTGGTGCATTTATTAGCCAAGTGCTTGTCCAGACTACCCTGTCAAGCACAGCTCCTTTGTTGGTTGTTCATCTTTGCATCAGCTTTGATGGTATGAAGCCAGTGAGTTCTTCGCTTGCTCTTTCTCCTTGTTCCAGTAACCATTCTAGTGTCATTGACTTCTCCAAGAAATTTGCACGCATGACATGGGCAAAGTACAATCAGAAGTAGTCTTGTGATTTTGGCTTCTAGTGATGTATCTGGTTTTATTGTGATGTATAGTTGCAGAATAATGTAGCACCAGTAAACTCTGGCTATTGATTGAAGCCATCAATGAATTGAATAACAGAAGGACCTTGGAGGTCTTCTAGTCCAACCCCACTGGTCTGGCAGGAGACCTTATACCATTTGAGACAAAAGATTGTCCAATCTCTCCTTGAAAACTTCCAGGGGTGGAGAATCCACAACTTCTGGAGGTCGTTGTGGGAGCAGAATTGAGGATGCAAACTCATTCAGGCAATTCACTCTGAAAAACTGCCTGCTCTAAAACAGCCCAAAGAGACCCTACAGTTTAAATTATGCCAAACCTCCACGACACAAGGAAATGGACAGAGCAGCTGGAATGAAGAGACAGATGTTTGTTATCAAGTGAAGGTCATAAGTGATGCCTTTCAGGGCTAGATTGTAATCCATTACGGAACAAAGTATGTGGTTAGAACCCTTCTATTGAGAATGTCCTTCGATTACATCCAAGTGCATCCTTGGTAAATGAAGATCTGTGGGATCCTTGGGGCTCGCTGAGCTTGATTGTTTGCTTTCAGACATTTCATTGCCCAGCTAGGTAACCTCATCAGTGCCAATGGGTGTGAGGTTTGCTCTCTATTTATGTACAGTAACTTGTCTTGTCCGTGTTGGTGGGATGCGGTTTTTCTCCTCAGCGGTTCCATACTGTTTTCTGCTTGATTGTTTGTGGGAATTGATAGTCCCTTGATTGGGATGTTGACCTCTTCAAATGGCATTTGCCAATGAAAAAGAAATGCTGAAGCACATGCAGTTGCTTGTTGTTGGTTATATTTTATTAGGAATATAAGCAAACCATGAATACATTGCAATGTAGTGAAGTGTGCTTGTGCACATGTCTAAATCAGAAATAAATTGATAGATAAGAAAAAAAACAAAAATTGGGCTGTACTTCAGTTGAACTATGGCAGGCGCCATCTTGACTTTTTTGACCATGCTCTGCAGTCCCACCCCACCACCCCCAGTGTCTTCACTTGAGATGAATTAGGATGAGGAGTTGGAATTGACCCTGGAGTTCAGAAGTGGGTTGCAGAGATTTTACTCCATGAGTTGGGGATGCTCCATCACTAGAAGGTTTCATAAATAGACTGGTCATCCGATTGTCAGGGATAGTGTAAGGTCTCCTGCTTGAGCGGGGGGTGGGGGGGTGGACTGGAGGACTTCTGAGATCCCTTCCAACTGTGTTATTTTCTTCTATTCAGTTTAGCTTGAATGCCCATTGCAGGGAAGTGGACAGGCGGAAAGGGCGATGGGTCTGTCTCCTGCTTCTGCTTCCAGGTGTGCCTCTTGTCTCTCAGCCTCCCCCCCCCCCCCCTGGGAACAAAATGCTGGACAAGCATTTGTGATGTTCTTATGTGCACGGCACACTTCTTCCTAAAGTGCTCTGTCCAAAGCAACAGCCGCTCAAAGCCAACAAAGCAGAAACAGCAAAAGGGCCAGAAGAGCTTTTGCTAACACTTCAGGTCCTCTGTGGTTCTCTGTGTAATTTTTTTTTGTTTTTTTTTTGCTTTTAATGAATATTTTAGCTCGTTCAAAGAAGATTAAAATACAAACCATCAAAGAATGGTGAACAGTAATAAGAGAAAGACAGGACTGAAATTTCACAAGCCTTATAGAAAATTTACTGATCCCCAATCCATCCCCAGTCATCCCAAATATTGCCCCTAATAATTGGTCCCAGTCAGTGGTGGGATTCAATATTTTTTTACTACCGCTTCTGTGGGCATGGCTTGGTGGGCGTGGCAGGGGAAGGAGACTGTAAAATCTCCAGCCAGAGGTGGTATTTGCCGGTTCTCTGAACTATTCAAAATTTCTGCTACCGGTTCTCCAGAACTGGTCAGAACCTGCTGAATGCCACCACTGGTCCCAGAGATCAAATATCTAGGTTTGTTTCTTTATCGTAGCATCTCTTATCAATTACTGATTGATTACGTATGGTAAAAGTCCAGTCTCCAAAGCCAAAAAACAAAAACAAAAAAGCCAGATAAAATCATTTCTCAATTAGTTGTTCACAATCTCCATCGAAACCCTCCAGAAAAACATTTGACACTTGTCCACCCAGAAAGTCCTCTGCTATTGCATCGGTGCCTGATTCTGAAAGTGGAAAGAGATTGCCTGAGATTTTGTGCTGTTTGCTTGGCTCTTGATTGACACACAGAGACACAGGCATATGCTTACGCGTGCACATGCGCACGCACACACACGCACACACACACACACACACTGACTCACATTGCTCTGGGTGTGTTTTTAAAGAGCAGAGAGCCCGTCTCCAGGAAAAGCTGGGTATTTGGAGAAAGGGTGTCAAACACATGCAGAGCTCCATTTGTTTTCTCTAGATTTTCTCCTGGTTGGGGGTGCAGAAAAGCTCGCTCCCCAAGAGTTGGTGGTAGAAGGACCAGGGCAGCGGGAGGGGGCTGAGGCAAATCAATTCATGTGTGTGTGTGTGTGTGTGAGAGAGAGAGAGAGAGAGAGAGAGAGTTAGTACAGTTGGAACATGGTCGAATGAGGAATGCCTGTGGAGGTGGGACGATTAGGAGACTGGACTTTTTCCAAAATGACCTCAGCTTTTTTGCACTTGCTTTGCTGAATGAAAATGTCCTTTTAATTGGGTTTGTTTATGTATGTGCATCGATTTATTCTAGCTCTCACGTATTTTTAATGGGCATCTTTTCAGCTAGCCGGAGGTTTGACACCTTGTAAGAAGAGGCAGGGGGAAAAAAAAGAGTTTTTTGGCTCTCAGCTTGGGTGAGAATTGCTAAGCCAATCTGGACTGCTAAGGCTCCGTGCGCAGCCCCTCGTGACTCACAAATACACACAGATGCACACACACACACACAAATGTAAGCACGGTGCATCCGTGCTGAATAAATTACAATGGGCTGCGTTCACACAAACCTACTAAGCCATTGCCCAGGGCTTTAATGCCACAATAATATGCACGTGGTTGCTTTTTTCCCCCAGTTGACATTGGGGAACATGTGGTGGATGCCGTCACAAAATGGCTGCCATAATTTACTTACAAAACCCATTTATCCAAAGGTGAACTAGATGGGCCACCTATAGTGGGGTTTGGGGGGAAATTAAAAACTGCTACAAATAAATATTGGTTCATAGCAAGTCAGTTTCCCATTTATGTCTTTAATGAAAATAATTCTTAAAGAAAGGTCAGGGGTGCAAGATGGAATCTGGTGGGCACCGGAGGCAAACTGACATGCACGGGCATCACTTTGCTCTGAGATTAACACAGTTTTGTAACAGGGTTTAAGCAAGTCTACTATATGTCTACTATTGACCTTCTTATATGTACCCATTTCATGTATTCACAACTATGTATACATTTATACTTATTATCTTGTAAACAATTGGCAAATCAAATAAATAAATAAAATAAATAAGTCACCACCGATTGCCACTAGGAGCAAATGACCTATTGTTTGGAATTGCAGATCATCTCATGTGATGCTGGCAAGGTTTCTGTTTGCTTGCAGCAGGACAGACAAGATTTCAGAGAAGAAGGCACAAGATGGCTGCCGTCCCAGTCCTTTCTAAATCTTTACTTTGGCATCACACCATCACAGAAAGGTGATGCATTGGCATTTAGAAAGGCTGCTGACCTGTGGATTGAAAGGTGTGAGAACAAAGACTAGATAAGCCTAGAAAACAAACTTAGTCACTTCGCTGTGAAGGTCATTAGATAGTCTATTTCGTGAGGCCGAGGATCAAAAAATGGTGACTCAGAAAGTCATCTGGGCTGCCCTGAGAGGAAAATTCAGATTAAAATGTCAGAAATTTACATTCATGATGTCGGAAGTGGATATTTTAGTACTCTTGTTCGTTTGAAACCAATTGGTGTGTAGGTTTTAGTTTGTTCAGTTAGTCCTCGACTTACGACCACAATTGAGCACACTGTTATTAAGTGAGACAGTTGTTAAATGAATTTTGACCCATTTTACAACCTTTCTTGTGACAGTTGTTACGTGAATCACTGCAGTTCAATTAGCAGCAGAGTTGTTAAGTGAATCTGGTTTCCCCATTGACTCAGCTTGTCTGATGGTCACTAAAGGAGATCACGTGACCTTGGGATATTGCAATGGTCGTAAATATGAGTCAGTTATCAGGCATCCAAATTTTGATCATGTGACCATGGGAATGCCGCAACGGTCGTAAGTGTGAAAAATGGTCATGTCACTTTTTTCAGTGCCGTTGTATCTTCCGAATGGTCACTAAATGAACTGTTGTAAGCCGAGGACTACCTGTAATGCCTCCCTTCTTGGATAACCCTAAAGGGGAGGTGGGCTGAAGGCTGCAGGCTGAAGGTGGGTTGGTTGGCCACCATCAATGAGGTGTGTTGAGTCAATGGGTGGGAACATCCTTGGGTAGCAGGAGCTGGGCAGGAAGAGGGAGGAGGGTTGGCATCCCCTCCCTCCATCACAGGTTCTTATTGGGCTCCAAAATCCCACAAAGTCAACACAACCCCACCTGGTCTCTAGGCAATGCACCCACAAGTACTCAAAGGTTGGGACTCACTGTTTACTGTATCGCAGGCATAGGTTTCTCTGACCAGTGGTGTCCAACTCGAGGGAGTGGTGCTCATCTCCATTTCTTGGCCAAGGGAGACAGAGTTGTCTGAAGATATGTCTCTGGTCGTGTAGCCAACATGGCTATATGCCAAAGACCTCCCAACCAAAGTGGTACCTGTTTATCTACTTGCATGTACATGCTTTTGAACTACTAGGAGCTGGAACAAGGTACAGGAAGTCACCCTGTTGCATAGTCCTTGGGTCTTGAACCTTTTTAGCTGACAAGCTCAGCATCTTTAACCATGGAGCAATCATGCCGCTTAGAGTTTACTACTTGCTCGATATCTGTGCTTCGCTACGAAACTATGTAGTCGGGCTTAGTTTTGGGGGAGGAAAATAAGGGGAAAAATCTGCCTCTGCCTACCAGCATCCATCGGTCTTCATCTGGCTAGCATTCTGTCAGTGTGTAAAAACAGTTGAGGGCTGTTTGGAAAGTGAAGCAGTATTTGTTGTGTGAGCAAAAAGGAGGCAGCAAGGAGCCTGGGCGTGGCTTAGCTCAACTGTTCTGTAGTAAAGCTGCTTGGTGCTGTGAAACTAAAAGTGAAACTGAAACTCCTCTCCTCTGCTTGTGTTTTGCATTTGGAAGAGATTTCTTTTCAGGTGGGGAGGTGGAGTAGAACTCCTTAGCATCAGAGCGTGTTAATAATAATTAATAATAATACAAGAAATACTGTAAATGCTCTGATGGTCATTTCGAAAAATCCTTTCTTAGCGAGCCCCTAGAAGCCAAGAGGAACATATGTGCCAAATTTCAAGTTTGTAGGCTTTACAGTTCTGGAGATTTTGTGATGATGTGTGACGGGTATATATATATATATATATAAAATATTATAATATAATAATATAATTAATAATATAATAATATAATATAATATAATATAATATAATATAATATAATATAATATAATAATATAATATAATATAATATAATATAATATAATATAATATAATATAATATAATATAATATAATAATATAATTAATATAATATAATATAATATAATATAATATAATATAATATATTAATATAATATAATATAATATAATATAATTATAATTAATATAATATAATATAATATAATAAATATAATATAATTAATATAATAATATTATATATATATATATATATATATATATGTTTTCTGAGGTTCTCGGGTATTTGTATGTGGATCTTTGGTTATTCGGGTTTTCTCCGCGTAAGATTCAAAGTATCTAGGCAACGTTTCGGCGAGGTCCCACTCGCCATCTTCAGGCTGGTGCTTTCGGCTTAGTGCCAGTGCAAGCAGTGTGTGACCGGGCTGCCATCTCTCTATATATACAAGTGGTGGGGGATGGTGTGCTGGGCTGGTTGGCTGTGCTGCAGCCTCTTGATTGGTTGATGGAGTTGATGTTGGTATAATGGGCTGTGTAATGGCCTTTTGTTGTAGAGATATCCTGGATGGAAAAGAGATCAAATGGAAAAGAGATCAAAACACAAACGACCCAGGAAATTACAACGCAAGACCCAGGATACCACAACAAAAGAACTCACAAGCCCATCACACAACCCATTACCCAAGCCGTTAAAACACAAGAGGCTAACGACCCAGGAGATGACAGCACAAGATCCAGGATATCTCTACAACAAAGGCCATTACACAGCCCATTATACCAACATCAACTCCATCAACCAATCAAGAGGCTGCAGCACAGCCAACCAGCCCAGCACACCATCCCCCACCACTTGTATATATAGAGATGGCAGCTCCGGTCACACACTGCTTGCACTGGCACTAAGCGAAGCACCAGCCTGAAGATGGCGAGTGGGACCTCGCCGATTGCCAGATACTTTGATTTACGCGGAGAAAACCAATAACCAAAGATCCATATATATATATATATATATATATATATATATATATATATATATATATATATATATATATATATATATATATATATATATATATATATATATATATATATATATTCTGAGGTTCTCATGGGTATTTGTATGTGGATCTTTGGTTATTCGGGTTTTCTCCCGCGTAAGATTGGAAGTATCTAGGCAACGTTTCGATGAAGTCTCATTCATCATCTTCAGGCTTGTGTCTTCAGCTCTGTGCTTCTCAGAGTGATGTGAGCTTGCAGCTGCTTCTTCCTTTTAACTGCTAGTGGGGGTGTGACTTGATTGGGTGGGGGCTTGGTTGTGTTCTGATTGGGTGGGGGGGTGTTCTCATTGGTAGGGGGTTTGGCTGTGTTCTGATTGGTTGGGGGGTTGGCCGTGTTCTGATTGGCTGGAGGTGTGTTCTGTTCAGGTGGGGGCTTGGTTGTGCTTGGTTGTACACACACACACACACACACACACACACACATATATATATACATACACATATATATACACATATATATACATACACACACACACACATATATATATACATACATACACACACACACATATATATACATATATATATACACACACACACATATATATACATATATACATATATACATATATATATATATATACATACATATATATATATATATATATATATATACATATCTATACATATATACATATATATATATATATATACACACATATATATACACATATATACATACATATATATACATATATATACATATATATACATATACATATACATATGTGGATCTTTGGTTATTCGGGTTTTCTCCCGCGTAAGATTAGAAGTATCTAGGCAACGTTTCGATGAAGTCTCATTCATCATCTTCAGGCTTGTGTCTTCGGCTCTGTGCTTATATATATATATATGGATCTTTGATTATTTGGGTTTTCTCCCACGTATAATTGGAAGTATTTTGGCGACGTTTCGACAAAATCTCATTCGTCATCTTCAGGCTTGTGTCTTCAGCTTTGTGCTTCTTGGAGTAATGTGAGCTTGCAGCTGCTTCTTCCTTTTAACTGCCAGTGGGAGTGCGACTTGACTGGGTGGGGGCTTGGCTGTGTTCTGATTGGTTGCGGGGGGTGTTCTCATTGGTTGGGGGCCTGGCTGTGATCTGATTGGTTGGGGGGTTGGCTGTGTTCTGATTGGCTGGGGGTGTGTTCTGTTCAGGTGGGGGCTTGGCTGTGTTCAGGTTAGTCTTAGTTGTGGGGGGATTTGAGCTGGTGAGCTGTGATCCTGCTGTTTGGCTTCGCATTCGTGGCCATGCCGTATCTTCATGGTGGGCGTCAGTTCGCTTCATGTATGGGTCGGAGGGGTTTGAAGCGGGTAGTGATGCAGCTGCGGTACGGCTTCTGGTCCATGGTCGTGTCTCATCATCTGTGTGGGTGTGAATCTGCTTTCTACGTGGAAGTGTGGTGGTAGCATCTTGTGTGGCCTTCGTGGGTGTGGGTCTGGTGTCATTCTTCATGTTAGGTACTCATTTGTTAATGAAGGCGGGTTTCCAAATGGCTGGTAGGCGGGAGGTATCATCTCGTTTATTCATGCTGTGTGGGCGTTTTTCTATCTCTATGGCTTCTCTGATTATTCTGTTGTTGAAGTGTTCAGTTTTGGCGATAGTTCTGGTATTTTTAAAGTCAATCTCATGTCCTGTGGCTTTGAGGTGCTGGACCAGGGAAGAGGTCGGTTCTTCTTTTTTGATTGAGTTCTTGTGTTCTTCAATGCGTGCACTAATTCTTCTGTTGGTTTGTCCGATGTATGTGTTGGGGCAGGCGGTGCATGGGATTTCGTATACTCCTTGGTTTTCTAACTCGATTCTGTCTTTAGGGTTTCTTAGGATGGTGGATATTTTTCTGTTTGTGCAGAATGCTGTGTTAATGTTGTGTTTTTGGAGGATCTTGCTGATTTTGTCTGTAGTTCCTTTTATATGGGAGGAGGGCTTTGCCATTCTCTTGTTCTCTGTCTTGGATTTTGGTTGGGGTTTGTTTTTGGATTAGGTGGGTAATCTTCTTTCTTTGGAATCCATTGGCTGTTAGTACGTTAGTGAGAGTGTGTAGTTCGGTTTTTAGGTGTTGTTCGTCAGCTAAGCATTTTGTTCTGGAGATGAGTGTCTCGGCTACGGAATTGATCTGTGTTGGGTGGTGGTGTGAGAGTGCATGTAGATAGCGGTTTGTATGTGTTTTCTTCTGGTGTGTCCTAGGGAGCCACTGGATTTTTTTGTATACTAAGACATCTAGGAAGGGAAGTTGATTGTTAGCTTCTGTTTCCATGGTGAATTGTATTTTTGGGTGTAGGTTGTTGAGGTGTGTGAGGAAGTTGTTCAGTTTTTCTTTCCCGTGTGGCCAGATTGTGAAAGTGTCATCTACGTATCTGAGCCAAAGTTTGCGTTTGTGATCATATTTTTCTACAGCTTGTGTTTCAAAGTGTTCCATGTAGAGGTTTGCAATGACAGGTGAGAGGGGTGATCCCATGGGTGCTCCTTCTATTTGTTTGTATTTTTGTCCGTTGTAGGTGAAGTATGTATTGGATAGGCAGTGTATTGGATAGTCAGATCTAGGATGTGCTTGGGGGGGGTTGTATTTGTTTTGGATGGCTGTCAAGGCTTCTTTTATAGGCACTTGGGTGAAGAGGGATATGACATCGAAGCTCACTAGTAGGTCGCTGGGCTGTAAGTTTTGTTTCTTTATGATCTCAATGAACTGGAATGAGTTTCTTATGTGTGAGTTGATGGATTCTGCATAGGGCTGTAGTTGTTTGGCGAGAAATTTGGCTAGGTTTTGTAGAGGTGAGCCTATGGAGCTGACTATTGGTCTAAGTGGGGTTCCTTCTTTGTGTATCTTAGGGAGACCATAAAGCTTAGGGCATCTGGATGATTTCTCTCTGGGTATGATTCTTTGCTGGATTTCTTCGCTGATGGGGGAGGCTTTTATTTTGGATCTGGTGGTTTTTTCTAGGTAGGTGGTGGGGTCTGTGTTTAGGGGTTTGTATGTGGGGTCTTGGAGTAGGTTGATTAACTTGGTTTGGTAGTCAGATGAGTTCATAACCACTGTCGCGTTGCCCTTGTCTGCTGGTAGGATTATTATGCTGGTGTCTTCTTTCAGGTTAAGTAGTGCAGTTTGTTCTTCTTTGGATAAGTTGCTTTTGGGTGGTTTGCTGGTGCAGAGGATGTTGGTGATTTCGAGTCTGATTCTGTTAGCATCATCAGGGTTGGTTTTGGTCAGGCTGCTTTCAACTCCACATATAATGGTTTCTGTGGGGATGTGTTTGGGAGCAACAGCAAAGTTGAATCCTTTCGAAAGGACATTGGTTTCAGCTTCAGTGAGGATCTTGTTTGAGATGTTGTGCACTGTTTGTTTCATGTGTGGATGTGAGGGGGGAGGAGTTTGTTTCTGGCGTTGTTGTAGTTTTCTGAGTTTGTTGGTGTGTGTGTTTAAATCAAAAAAGAAGAACCGACCTCTTCCCTGGTCCAGCACCTCAAAGCCACAGGACATGAGATTGACTTTAAAAATACCAGAACTATCGCCAAAACTGAACACTTCAACAACAGAATAATCAGAGAAGCCATAGAGATCAGATCACAGCCAGGCTTCCAACCAATGAGAACACACCCCCACCCAATCAGAACACAGCCAAGCCCCCACCCAGTCAAGTCGCACTGCCACTGGCAGTTAAAAAAAAAAACAGCTGCAAGCTCACATTACTCCGAGAAACACAAAGCCGAAGACACAAGCCTGAAGATGATGAATGAGATTTTGTCGAAACGTCACCAAAATACTTCCAATTTTACGTGGGAGAAAACCTGAATAACCAAAGATCCACATACAAATACCCGCGAAAACCTCAGAAAACATATATATGTATGTATGTATGTATGTATGTATGTATGTATGTGTGTATATATATGTGTGTGTGTGTGTGTGTGTGTGTGTGTGTGTGTGTGTGTATGTATATAGGTCTAGGTGTATTCGGGTCTTTTCCCGTGTAAGATTAAAAGTATCTTGGCGACGTTTCGGCGAGGTCCCACTCGCCATCCTCAGGCTGGTGCTTTTGGCTTCGTGCCAGTGCAAGCAGTGTGTGATCGGAGCTGCCGTCTCTCTATAAATACTGGTGGTGGGGGCTGGTGTGCTGGGCTGGTTGGCTGCGCTGCTGCCTCTTGATTGGTTGATGGAGTTGATGTTGGTATAATGGGCTGTGTGATGTGTATATATACCACCAGTATATATAGAGAGACGGCAGCTCCGATCACACACTGCTTGCACTGGCATGAAGCCGAAATGAACCAGCCTGAGGATGGCGAGTGGGACCTTGCCAAAACGTCACCAAGATACTCTTAATCTTACACGGGAAAAGACTCGAACACACCTAGACCTACATACCTGTAGCCGTGAAAATCTACGAAAACAAATATATATATGAAAACACACACACACACACACACACACACATATATATATGATAAGATATCACTCTTCCCAATTCTAGTGCAACCCATGTTCTTCCACTACTTCTCTTTGTGGCAATTCCACCATTGCCATCCCCACAGTTGCCTCTCTGCCCAGCTTTTATAGCCACACGTTGCTGGGATGACTTGGATGAGGACACCAGCAGCCCAGATGCTGGCCATTTTGCAGGCAGCCTATCCAGAGGTGGGATTCAAAATTTTTAACAACCGGTTCTGTGGGCGTGGCTTAGGCGGTGGGCGTGGCTTGGTGGTCATGTCATTGGCTGGGCATGGCCAACTCAACATCACTCACATCGAGGCACGCATCTCCTCGCCTGGCCTCTCATGACTGTGAGGATGCTGCAACAGTCGTAAGTGTGAAAAATGGTCATAAGTCACTTTTTTCAGTGCCATTGTAACTTTGAATGGTCACTCCACACAAGCAAAGTACCAGCAAAGAAGGGGAAAAAAACTCCAGAGATGTTCCTGAGACAGGAAGTCTAGTCCTGCCAAGAATGTAATAAGGGTTAACGGAGAGGCAGTTTTCTGTAAGCAACACCAGAATGTTTCCTTCCTGCCTTCCTTACAGGATTAGGCCAGTAATTTCTTCTAACAACCAGTTCTCCGAACTGCTTAGAATGTTAACAGCCGGTTCTAGCGAATAGGTGCGAACCTGTAGAATCCCACCCCTGAGCCTATCTCCTCACAACCCCACATCATGGAATCCCTCCCCCAAAACCATTTGATCACTGCTTCAGAAAGCAAGAAGTTGGATTGGGCGTCTACTTTATGACTTCACGAGAGTTCAGCTTGTTACACCCGGTGCCCCTCTTTCTGGTTGGGTCTTGCACTACCTGAAGGACAACAGATTTCCAGAGACTGGCACATCCTCTGAGCAGGTAAGCCCAGGATCTCTGGAAATGAGCCTCCATGCCCAAGGCTCAAGTCCTTCCAGGTTTGCTACTAAGCGGTCTTTGCATGAGGACTTTTCATACCTGTGGATTGATGCTTATTCCTTGGAGGTCAAGAATAGGTGCACCACATTTTGGGGAAGGTAGGATAGATATCTCAGAGCATGAATTCAGAGCCTTACAAATTCTATCTTGGTTTCTGATGCCTCTTGGACGTACGACCAACATCTAAGTATAGTATATAAAATCATACATTGCAATGTCCTCCCTGTCAATGAATACTTCAGCTTCAACCATAACAACACAAGAGCACACAATAGATACAAACTCAAGGTTAATCGCACCAAACTTGATTGCAGGAAATACGACTTCAGCAATAGAGTGGTCAATGTCTGGAATACTCTACCTGACTCTGTGGTTTCTTCCCCAAACTCCAAAAACTTTAACCTTAGACTGTCTACTATTGACTGTCTACTTTCCTAAAAGGTCTGTAGGGGGCGTGCATAAGCGTACAAATGTGCCTAGCATCCCTGTCCTATTGTTTCTTTTATTTTTCTGATATGTATCCATGTATTCATAACTATGTTTTTACTTATACCTATTACCTTGTAAGCAATTGACAAACCAAATAAATAAATAAAAATAAACAGGCTGGGCAAGTAGGATTTTCCCCTCTGAGGCCATCAGATGGCACCAGAAAGCTTCCACCATGAGATATTATGGGCCCAGATCCTATACCTTTTTACCCCTTCTGATTGGGCAGATCATCTCAGAGGTCTTTGGCCTGCTCATTCTGTTGTCCAGCTTCTCCATCCTTCCAAGGTTTCCAAGTGTCCTAAAATTACAGGTAGTTTGCAACTTACAACAGTTAATTTAATGACCGTTCGAAGGTAGAATGGCACTGAAAAAAAACACGACTTGTGCCCCATTTTTCACACTTACGACCATTGCTGCATCCCTGTGGTCTCCCCGTGATCAAAATTCAGCTGCCTGGCAATTGGCCTGTATTTATGACGGCCGCAAGTTCCCAGAGTCACGTGATCCCATTTTGCGACCTTCTGACAAGGAACATTAATGGGGAAACCAAACTCGCTTAACAACGGTGTTACTGACTTAACAATGATTCACTTAACAACTTTGACAAGAGAGCTAATGAAATAGGGCAAAAGTCACTTAGCAGCCGTCTCACTTAGCAATAGAAATTTTGGGCTCAATTGCAGTCGTAAGTCGAGGACTAGCCATCATAGCAACGAAACGACTACACTTCACCCTGATCCCTTCCATAGATTCCCAGTCTCGATAGTCTTCCTTCACTCTCTTAGCAACAGAAATCTGGAGCTCCGTTGTGGTCGGAAGTCGAGGCGTGCCTGCCGTACAGGAGTAAAGCAGGGCCACTTGAGGCTGCCGTAGAAAGGCCTGGAGGCTTGGGTGATTTCGACATTAGGTTGAAATCTAGCTTAGGTGGCTCCTGCCGTAAGAATCCAGAGAATCCTGTCCTCTCTGGGCCTCTCCAGTTCAGCCAGTTTCCACCCCCAACTCCTTATCGTCCTAGGAACACCTCCCTTCCTTGCTGCTACAGATAGAAGCACCAAGGTTTAGTTTCGACTTCGCTTAGGCTGGCTTTCTCACACCGGATATCCTTCAAGGATGGGAGTTGTAGTCCAGCCCCTCCCGGAAGGCAAAGCCTGAGAAAAGCAGGTTTAGGCGTTGTTTCTGAAAGCCTCTGGAGCAGGGGTCTCCAACTTTGGTAACTTCAACTCCCAGAATCCCCCAGCCAGCAAAGCCGGTTGAAGTCCTCCAGGCTTAAAGTTACCAAGGTTGGAGACCCCTGCTCTAGACCAAGGGTCTTCAAACTTGGCAAGTTTAAGACTTTTGGACTTCAACTCCCAGAATTCCTGGGCTAACCTGACTGGAGGAAGAATTCTGGGAGTTGAAGTCCATAAGTCTTAAAGCAGCCAAGTTTGAAGACCCTTGGTCTAGAGCAGGGGTGGGCAGCTGTGGCTTCCTTACGCCCTGTGGACTTCCAACTCCAGAATTTCTGAGCCAGTCATGATCCAAGATGCTCATTTCAACCTGATATACAGGTAATCCTCAATTTGCGACCGATCAAAGTTACAATGGACGGACGGACACACACACACACACACACATGCAAAGCTGAATACAACCCTTGCAGTCATGTCCATGTTCATGTTTACTTGCAGTTTCTGGGGGGGTGAAATGTCCAATAGCAAACAATGGAACGACCATGGTCTTCATTTAACTACCGCCACAATAAAAGACACAAAATCAGGTTTAGTCACATAATGACTGGCTACATGAACTTGCAAGCATAATTAGCAGAGTCAATTATAAGTTGAGGCGTCCCTGATATTTATCTACGCCTGCACGGAAAGCAGCTCTAAACTTCTGGAGAAAGCAAAAGACTCAGAGGAGGGATGGCAGGATAGAAGCCCAGATGTTCTGCATGCCAGGAAACCTGACTTGGCTGTCACACAGGTGTTGCGATTACGTCAGAGGCCTTTGCTGGCCGGGCAGCTGTGCTATGCAGCTTCTCTGCTGAACCCATACAGGTAGTCCTTGCCTTACAACGGTTCATTAGTGACCGTTCAATGTTATTTCAGCATGGAAAAAAGTGATTTATGAGCATTTTTCACACTTACAACCTTGGTAGCATCCCCAGGACCATGTGACCAAAATTCAGATGCTTAGCAGCTGGTTCATACTTATGACCGTTGCTGTGCCCTATGTGATCACATTTTGCAACCTTTACAGAAGCAAAATCAATGGGGAAGCCAGATTCACTTAACAACCATGTTATTAACTTAATAACTGCAGTGATTCACTTAACAACTGTGGCCAGAAAGGTAATAAAAACGGGGCAAAACTCACTTAAACGTTTCACTTAACAACAGAAATGTTGGGCTCAATTGTGGCCGTAAGTTAATTGTAAATATCTGTATTTGTAGGCACCTGCTTCCTGCTTCCATTCTCAGTTTAGGTCCCTTTGCTTTCAAAAACCGCCCTAATAAAGGAAGCTTTTAGAGCAAAAGAAAGAGCAGAAACCATTTAAATTGCTGTTACAGGTGTTTACAGAATACAGAATAACAGAGTTGGGAGGGATCTTCGCGGTCTTTTAGTCCAAGGGACCCCGTACAATTCCAGACAAGTGGCTGTCCAGTCTCTTCTTTAAAAGCTCCAGCAATGAGGCATCCACAACTTCTAGAGACGAGCTGCACCATTGACTAATTATTCTGACTTGTCAGGAAATTTCTCCTTAGTTCCAGGTCGATACGTTTCCATCTTTTACTTCTTCACCTGCCTTCAGGTGCTTTGGGGAATAAGTTGTCTTTCTCTTTGTGACAGGCTCTCAAATATTGGAAGACTGCTATCGTGTCATCCCTAGTCCTTCTTTTCATTAGACTAGTCCCTGCAACTCTTCTTCATATGATTCCATCCTAGTTGTTTTTCTCTGTACTCTTTTTAAGAGTTTCAACATCTTTTTTATATTGGGGTGACCAAAATGGGAGGTGTTCCTCTTCTTTGGGCCAAAGGGTTACAAACTTTATTGTCTTTCCATCTGGGAATTCTGGGAGTTTGAAGTCCACCCATCTTAAAGTTGCCAAGGATAAAAAAAAAATACTTTTCCAGGTTGATGCACAATAATATTCTAGCCTCCCTTTAATTCAAAATAAAAAACAAAAGTTTGAATGAAATTAACAGAATCAAGTGGGACAGAGATGTGTCACTAAGCTAGTAGGACACTGTAGTACTGTAAGCAGAATTCTGAGCAGTGCATTTTTTTCAGGATCAAAAAGAGCTGATATCTAATATTATTTTAGGTGTCTCAAAAACCAGTTTGTGCTTCCCAAACCTGGCTACATCACCCCAAATTGGGTAAAAGTGTTCGTTTGTTTTTAAGTTTCTGTTATGACACACCAGTTCATTACTCAGTCAGAATAGGGACCTTTAAAGAAGGACTTTCTAATTAGCAGTTTGGGGTAAAGAAGGAAAAAGGTTCGGAAGCCCTGAATTGAATGAAGTATCTTTAGAGCAGAGGTCTCCAAACTTGGCAACTTTAAGGCTTGTGGACTTCAACTCCCAGAATTCTCCAACCAGCATAGCTGATAGAGTATATGATCCATGGGTTGGAAGGGACCTTGGAGGTCCTCTAGTCCAACCCCTGTTCAAGCCAGAGACCCTATACCAGGGGTCCCCAAACTTGACAACTTTAAGACTTGAGGACTTCAACTCCCAGAATTCTCCAGCCGGCATAGTTGGTTGGAGAATTCTGGGAGTTGAAGTCCACAAGTCTTAAAGTTGCCAAGTTTGGGGACCTCTGCTTTACAGATTTGGCATTTGACAGCTTGGGACTTTGGCTGGGCATATGGGAAAAGTTGCCCAAATGAGGCAATTTAGTCTTTGAATGCAGCTCATAGAGTATATGCTGGCTTTCCAGAGGTCAACCAAAATGCAGCCTTGGGATGTTTCTGTGTGAGATCCGTTGGCTCTGTGGCCCATATGGAGAAAACCCTAATGACACAGTGGGGAGGGAAGGCGGCCATTTTAAAAGCCCATGGATCTCTCTCTCCCACACACACCCAGATCGACCAGAGTTCCTCTGAGAAACAAACATTCTTGCAGAGATCTGAAGAAGTTCTTTGTCATTTTTCCAAGGTAAAATGCCCACAATTGGTTTAATTCCAGCAATATCTTTAATCAGGATCATTAATCTCCTGAAAAGCATATTTGTTAGTTTTATTCCGTCAAGATTACAGGTAATCCTCATGACTACAATTGAGCCCCACATTTCTGTTGCTAGGTAAGATAGTTGTTAAATGAGGTTTCCCCATTTTGCAACCTTTCTGGTCACAGTTCTTAAATGAATCATTGTGGTTGCTAAGTGAGTAACACGGTTGTTAAGTGAATCTGGATTCCCCGTTGACTTTGTCAGAAAGTCGCAAAAGGGGATCACGTGACCCCAGGGACACTGCAACTGTCATAAGTGTGAGTCAGTTGCCAAGCATCTGAATGTTGATCGCATAGCATGGCTCAGTGGTTAGAGTGCAGTACTGCAGGCTATTTCTGCTGCCTGCCAGCTGCCTGCAATTTGGCAGTTCGAATCCCACCAGGCTCAAGGTTGACTCAGCCTTCCATCTGTTCTGACCCAGGCTTCATCCAACGTAATTAATCACAAACTTGTTTTAAAAGCAAAACCTATTTTATTGCAACGCTGGGAATTGTTTTCATTCCCAGCCAGAACTAATCTTAAACAGTCCCCCAAGATAAGCACCCACTTCTCAGTTCTGTGGAATGCTGCCAAAAACAGAAGTATCCAATTAACTATAAAAGAAACTAACCGAAGTACCAGAAAAAAACCAACCAAAATGCACAGAGCTTCAAGGAGGACTCGGAACCAATCAAACTACTTTGCTTCCTGCAAAGGTTTCATCACCTTTGCCTGACTTTTATACCTTAGGGGAGGGGCAATCACCTCCCAGCCTTACTCCCAAGTCGCCCCTTCTGCTTCAGCTGCTCTTGCCTTCTGGCAGCTCTGCGCACATGCGCACTGGGAACAGGCTCCCCTGGGTCCTCTGCCTCGCTGCTGCCAGGCTCCGGAGGCAGCACCCCACTCCCAGATGGTCCTGGCCCCATCTCTGCATCAGGCACAGGACCCTCGTCCAAGTCCTCTCCAGACTCCTGGACTGGCCCCCTTTCTTCCCCACTGTCCGATTCTACTGCCGTCTGCACAGGCTGCCGGCGAAGCACAACACCGTCCTTCCGAGGTCAGTAAAATGAAGACCCAGATGGTTGGGGGCAAGAGGCTGACTCTGTAAACGGCTTAGAGGGGGCTGGAAAGCCATGTGAAATGGTAGGTCAGTCTAAGTGCTATTGCTATAATCATGGGGATGCTGGAATAGTTGTGTGAAAAATGCTCATACATCACTTTTTTCAGTGCTGTTGTAACTTTGAACGGTCACTAAATGTTGTAAGCTGAGGACTACCTGTGCCTATGGAGCAAGAGAGGGAAAAACATTCTGTGCCCATGAAGGTTCACAGGGAGTTGGAGGGATGAGCAAGGGTCAATTCATCTGCAACAAAAATATTTATCATCTTATTTTCTTCAGCTTCGAAAAACAGGCTTTGCTAGTGCATCCACAAAACCTTTGGGCTGGTCAGGCACTAGGTGCTGTCCAGATATTTTGGCCTTCAAGTCCTATCAATCCCAGGTTCAGGGAATTACGGGCATTGCGGTGCCAGTTGCTAGGAGCTCCTTTCTCGTGTGTTTCCTGAAGGTAACACGGTAGTTATAGCAATGAACCAAATAAAACTGCAGGCCACTTGACTACACAAATCCATGTGGAGCTAACTTTGACCTCCAGCAAAATTATTGGAGAATCGTGATTTGCCCAGAACTGAGCCTCAGTCTTTTTGGTCCAAAGTCTGAGACAACATGCCAAATTATGAGATGGAGGTAGCCTAGTTGTTTAATCCCTAGGTCATGCCTGACTCTTCGTGACCCCATGGACCACAGCACATCAGGCCCCCCCGATCTCCACTGTCTCCCAGAGTTTGCCCATATTCATGTTCATTGCATCAATGATACTACCTAACCATCTCACCTTCTGCCGTTCCCTTCTCCTTTTGCCTTCAATCTTTCCCAACATCAGGGTCTCTTCTTAGATGGCCAAAGTATCTGAGCTTCAGTTTCAGTACCTTGAGTTCATTTAGGAGAAGGTAGCATAGACAGAATACCGAATCTTTCACTCTCCAGCAATCTTAAGCAGTGTCTGCCTGTCTGGATTGGACATCCAGTCCAGCAGTCAGTTCTCCAAGTGGTCAACCAAGGAAACCCACTCATGTCCAAGCAGGTGGCTTCCCAGAGCAGTCCTGCTGCCATCAAAGCCAAGTCCTCTTGATCCAACAATTAACATAAATGGTCCAAGCCAGCCAAACCAGAAGCCAGCCGGCCCCACATCTGGTGGTAATCTTTGACGAGTTGAGATTGTTTTGGGAGAGACGTTCAACCTCAGATCAGTTGAGGTATACAAGTACTCCTCGACTTTACAGCCATTTGTACAACAGGTTGAAGATCATTAAGGAGAGATCCAACCTAGAAGTAAGGGGAAATTTCCCAACAGTGAGAACAATTGATCAGTGGAATAGTTTGCCTCCTGGAATTGGAGGCTTTCAAGAAGAAACTGGACATCCATTCGCCAAAGATGATATAAGGCAGGGGTGTCCAACCTTGGCAACTTTAAGACTTGTGGACTTCAACTCCCAGAATTCCTCAGCCAGCAAAGCTGGAGTTGAAGTCCACAAGTCTTAAAGTTGCCAAGGTTGGACACCCCTGATATAAGGTCTCCTGTCTTGAATCAAGAGTTGGGCTAGAAGAGCTACAAGGTTCCTTTCAATTCTGTTTTTATTCTGTTATTCCTGTAAGTGTCTTCACTTTGTGTGTGGTGTGTGTGTGTGTGTGTTTTAAATCATCCCATTAAATCTTTTGCTTAAGACAAGCCTTCCAACCACATACTCCACTTGAAATACCAAAGGGTGTTCTGATTCTTCAAATGCCAACAGCTGCCAGAAGTTGTCCATCTTCTTTCTTTCCAAGCCCACCCAGAGTTGCCTTCCCATGAAATTACAGCTAAAGAATGAAAAAAATGCCGCTGGAGTTTGGACGGGAAGAAAGAGAAGTAAGTGGGGGGAGGACTGAGATAAGCCCTTTAAGGTCAGGGTGAGCAATTGGCTTTTCCAGATGGGGGCATATCCAAGAACAATATTAGTCTGTTTTGGAGAATTGGGATCGTAAAGCTGGCTCCCAACCTTTTTGAATTAATGTTGTATTCATTTATTCACTGTATTCATATAGCTGGCCATTTCATTTTAATATATTTATGTGCTTTTTCACCCAGGGCAGCTAATCAAAATGAAATGCAGAATAATTGAAGGATCAAAACATCCATTCAAAATGCAGGCATTTTAAATAAAGCTCAAATCAACAAATGGTTTAGAAGCCCTAACCTATTGGCATCAACATATTTTTGATTACAATGGAAAGGGAAACAGCTGGATTACCAGAGGTTGGGAGAAAATAGAAGGCCCTCTACATTACCTTCACCAAACATATCTCTCTCTCTGTCTCTCTCTGTCTCTCTGTCTCTCTGCTCTTTTTCTCCATCTCTCTCTCCCCCCTCCCCTCTCTCTTTCCCTCCTCCCTTTCTCTCTCCCTTTCTCTCTCTCTCTCAAGGAAAATCTCTTCCAGGATGTTAAAAACCTGGTCACATAGGGAAGATTGATGCTATTTTACTTTTTCTAGGGCCAAATTGTGTAGAGTGTTAGATACCTTCTTGGAGTTTCCCAGAAGCAGAACAATAACCAGTAAAATGTGTAATGTGCATTCTCGTAATGGTATGTGAAACCGACCTTGGGAGACAAGGCGAAGAGGCACTGTCAAGGCCCTGGTCAGATAAGAGACACCTCAGCCTGCAGCTGGAGAGTGAAGAGAATAGGGTCCTTGCAGTCACAACGTGAACAAAATTTGGGCAGATTTGCCCTTATGGCCAATGACAGGGAGGCTATAGAACCCCCGACACCTCTCTCCCCCCACCCTGCCCTGCTGGGTCCTCGAAGGCATAGGGGAAGCCTTGGGAGGCTGGGGGAGATGGGCTTAAGCCCGTGCCAGCCTCTTAGGACCACCCCACCCTGATGTCCCCTGTACTCTCCTTAATGATGCTTAACAACCTCATTGGGGAGAGCAGGGGTGGGAGTTATTAACTAAGGCAGGCTTCATTATAGTCATAAATTGAGGACCAGGTGGCACAGTGGTTTGAGTGCAGTACTGCAAGCTACTTCTGCTGACTGCTGATTGCCTGCAATTTGGCAGTTCAAATCCCACCAGACTCAAGGTTGACTCAGCCTTCCGTCCTTCCGAGGTCAGTAAAATGAGGACCCAGATGGTTGGGGGCAAGAGGCTGACTCTGTAAACCGCTTAGAGAGGGGGTGTAAAGCATTTTGAAGTGGTATATAAGTCTAAGGACCATTGCTATTCTATAGGAGAAGCCCCTGGTTGCATTTTGGAAAGAGAGTCAAGATGGTTGCTGCAGTCGTGGGATTAAAACATGCTCTCTCTTTACATGTGTGTTGTGTGTGTACGTGAAAAGGAGTTGCGGTTTCAGCCTTGATTTTTTTCTGAAGCTCCCCCTTCACTCCCCTGTGTTTAAACATATTAACTACAAGAGCAAATTAATTGTTGCTCATTTTGAACAACTTATAACTCATGAACATTATATATTGACAGGTCCAAGATTTGCTGGATTACTGCTATCTCTTACAATTCTGACTGGCACTAACATATAGTCCCCCTGTGATAGAGGGAGGAAAGAAAGAAAGAAAGAAAGAAAGAAAGAAAGAAAGAAAGAAAGAAAGAAAGAAAGAAAGAAGGGGAAGGAAGGAAAAGAGAAAGAGAGGTGGGGGAAAGAGAGAAGGAAAGAAAGAGAAAACGAGAAAAAAAGAGAGGGGGCGGAATTAGACTGGACCCATTAGTTCATGCTATGTTTTTACAAGCCAGGGCAGCCTGGTTCACAGGCAACAGAATGCCAAAACCTATGGCTTACAAAACAGAACAGCTGGTTGTTGTTTTTTTTAAATCTTGTGCTGAGCCAAAAAGAAATTGCACTTTTACTTAAAGGCGAAGCGTGAACAAGCTGTTATATAAGCTAATGAAATATTGCTAGGAAGAAGGTAGCAGAGCCTCTAGTTCAGCAGCAGCTAATTAATGCTGAATACCACCACAGTGACATGATGTTAGGACAAACCTTTCATTAAAGGCCCTATAGAAATTTATGCTCTAGCTCAGCTGTTTCCTGGCAACCGATAGAAACTGAGTTAAATCTTTCTTGCCTCTTGGATGTGCTGGCGTGCTGGCAAAAAAGCCAGGAATTGATATATATACTACGTAGATAGGTAGCCCTCGACTTGCAACAGTTCACTTAATGACCATTCAAAGTTACAACAGGAGTGAAAAAAAGCGATGTATGACCAATCTTCACAGTTATGTCGACCTTTGCCACCTGCATCCCTATGGTTATGTGACAAAAATCCAGATGTCTGACAACTGGTTCACATTGATGACTTTTGCTATGTCCCAGGATCGTGGGGTCAGCTTTTGTGATCCTCGGACATCTTAAGTCTTACAGTTGCCAAGTGTGGGGACCCTTGCAGTAGACCAGGCTGGCTGTTTGAAAATGTTGCCAAGAAAACTCCAGCTATCCTCTTTGGCAGCCCCCCACCCCACCCCCAGCCAGCCAGTGGCCAGAGCACTGGAATCAACACTGGCTCAACACACACACACACACAAAGAACACATCATTGTCCCATTTTAGACCTTGGAAGGCACAAAGAAATGGTGAATTGATCAGTAGATCCAGCGTTTAAGTTTGCCTTCACTTTGACCAACCTTGGCCTTCACCTCCCCCTGGGAGGCACCTGTGGTTTCTTGCCTTGGGCAAAAGGTGGCACACTTTTTGTTGTTCTCTCTGGCATTTGTATTCTAGCTTTTTATTTAACAAACTGGAGCTTTGTCGCCATGCTGTGAAGGAGCTAATTCCCAACAGGAAATACGTGTTGCTTGTCTGAATGTTGTGTGGATAAACAGAATAACAGAAAAACATAGGTGGAAGGGACCTTGGAGGTCTTCTAGTCCAACCCACTGCTCAGGTAGGAGAGCCTATATGATTTCAGATAAGTGCCTGTCCAGTCTCTTCTTTGTTGTTATTAGTTGCAAAGTCATGTCTGACCCATCATGACCCCATGGACAACATTCCTCCAGGCCTTCCTGTTCTCTGCCATCCCTGGAGTTCATTTAAGCTCACACTGACTGCTTCAGGGACTCCATCCAGCCCCCTCCTTCTCTCCCGTCTCCTTCCTTCTCATGAGGAGGCCAAAGTCTTTTGAGTTTCCTCTTCAGGATCTGGCCTTCTAAAGAGCAGCCAGGGTCGATCTCCTCTAGGACTGACCGGTTGGATGGTCTTGCAGTCCAAGGGACTCGCAGGAGTCTCCTCCAGCCCCAGAGTTCAAAGGCCTCCATTCTTTGGCGCTCAGCCTTCCTTATGGTCCAACTTTCACAACCATATGTTGCAACTGGGAGACTCTTCTTAAAAGCCCACAACATCTGAAGGCAATTGGTTCTTCACTGGTTAATTGTTCTCACTGTCAAGAAATTTATCCTTCGTTCCAGGTTGCTTCTCTCCTTGATTAGTTTCCATCCCTCGCTTCTTGTCTTGGCCTCCGGTGCTTTGGAAAGTAGGTTCACTCCCCTCTTCTTTGTGGGAGCCCCTCAAATATTGGGAGATTGGTATTGTATCACCCCTAGTCCATCTTTTCTTTTCTTTTTAAATTTTTTCAAATTTTTTATTTATTTTCAAAATACATATAAAATTTACATTTTAACGGTTCTGTGTCAAGCGTTACTTATATACTTAAGTACAATATTTACAATTCTTCTCCATATCAAACCTTATTTCTCTTTATCTAACCATATATATATAAAACATTTCCCAAACCTCATAAAACTCAGACTCCTGGTTACTTTTAAGTTTTCTCATGAAGTCTGTCCATCTCAGCAGAATCAAGTATTTTATTTATTACCATGTTTTCTCAAGGTACATCATCTATTTTCCAACTTTGGGCATAAGCAATTCTTGCCGCTGTTAATACCTGGTCCTTCTTTTCATTAAACTAGACATACCCAGTTCATGAAACTATTCTTCACATTGGCTGACCCTGCTTTTCTTGGTCCTCTTCCGGGGCATCTAAAATTAGGGGCCTTAAAGATACCCTTCCTTGGCAGCACCCCCCCCTCTAAACCAGCCAGTGGCCAAAGCTCTGGAATGGGATAATTCTCTGCCTGAAGTCTTTGTGACACCCTCCCTAAATCTAGATGGCTGTGCTGTCAATCCTCTTAAAGCTACCTAGTGAATTCTTTTTGCTTTTTGTTACAGTATTATACATCTCAATACATTGCATTATTTCAGTAGAATGATGCGTATGTAATACGATTAAAGAATATTAACTTTCTATTATTTAGATAGCTTAGATTACTGAGCAGAGAGAAGAGGGAAAAAATTCTATCGGCATTAATTATAATTTAGGATGTCAATATTACAAGCGTAAAGTTGTTTGGCTTTTTTATTGGGGAAGAAAAAAAAAAGAACCACTACGATTCACATTTGGTTGTATATAATAAAGGTTTTGCTCTTTAAATGAACTGCTTAATATTCAAATATCTATTCTCTTTTGCTTTCTCTATCTATATTCTTGTCTTTTATTGGCATCTTGCCCTCAGTTCCTTGAGGTGAGAAGAAGCTGGTGGGGCTGTTTCTTTTTTGGGGGGGACTGGCAAGACCCCCCTGCTTCAAATGTCCCCTTTCCCAGCCTTGTCGTTTCTCTCCAGCCATGGAACAACCAACCAACATCTGGTCACAAGCCGTGACAAAAGAGAACCAGCCTATCAGATCCTGGAATGCTATCGTCTTCCTCCTAGCCCTGCTTTTCTCTAGACTAGCCAACCTAAATCCTGCAATTGTTCTTCATATGTTTTAATCTCCAGGCCTTTTAGTCATCTTAGTGGCTCTTCTCTGCACTTTTCCCCAAACTCTCAACAACCCTTTTTTGTAGTGTGGTGACCAAAACTGGATGGAGTATTCCAGGTGGGGCCTTACCAAACAGTTTTATAAAGCGGGTACTAAAACTCCGTGTGATTTTGATTCTGCACCTCTGTTTATTCAACCAAGGATTGCATGAGCCTTTTTTGGCTGGAAGGTAGAAGGCGGCTTGTAGCCCAGGGTTTTGTTGGCCAACGGCAGGGAGGGAGGACTGTCTGAGCAAATAAGAGCTGGCTATTCTCAGTGGAGCGTTTTGAAAGTGGGTCCAGAAAGTCTGAGCTCCCTGCCTGCCTTGGCTTTAGGAAAACAACATCTGCAACAACATCTGACCTTCAGCTGCCGCAGAGAAAGAGATGAACCTCAGCCGGGGGTCAGGAAGATTGGCTTTCTTTTCAAGGATGAAGGCAAGGCCAACACAGAGAGCTGGCTACAGGCAGACCTCGACTTACGACTACAATTGAGCCCAACGTTTCTGCAAGACAGTTGTAAAGTGAGTTTGGGGCCATTTTACGACCTTTCTCGCCACAGTTGTTAAATGAATCTGGCTTCTCCATTGACTTTGCTTATCGGGTGGTCACAAAAGGGGATCATCTGACCCCAGGATACGGCGACAGTCATAAATATGAATCAAAATAGAAGAGAATAGAACAGAGTAGAGTAGAGCTGGAAGGGACCTTAAGGTCTTCTAGTCCAGCCCCCTGCTCAATCTGCAAGTGTCTGAATTTTGATCATGGGACCACGGGGACTCTGCCTGTCATTATGTCGCAAAAGGGGATCATGTGACCCTGGGAACTGCAACCGTCATAAATATGAGTAAATTGCAAAGCGTCTGAATTTCGATCATGTGACGGGGATGCTGCAATGGTCATAAGTGTGAAAAATGGTCATAAATTCCTTTTTTTCAATGCCCTGGTAACATCAAACGGTCACTAAACAAGCTGTTGTAAGTTGGGACTCCCTGTGTTAGGGAGAAGCCCACTTGCTTCAAAAACAGGGCTCAGCCCCACTGAGGCCGCCTTCCCTCCCTTGTGACTGTCTCATCCCGTTAAGTCCTTAGCCATCCCGAAAGGAACGACATGTCTACCTCTTGATCTGGTAACGCCCCACAGCAGCTGCAGGCTGGGCAGAGGTTCCTCTGCTTTGCCACCGGTTGCATCTGAGGCAGGAGCCGTGACCAGCGGCCAGGCTGATGCTGGTCATCTTTCCTTCTGGCTGCTGGTCAGCTTCATCTGCTGTGGTCTCCCCAAAGAACTGGACGTGCCAGGACCATAGTTGGCCCTATCAGATTTGCTGTGAGTTTTAGCCCAGGGCTCCCCTCGGCATTCCCTTGCCAGGTCTGCGATAGTTCAGACCAAACACACCCAGAGTAACAGTGTTGGAAGGGGCCCTTGGAGGTCATCTAATCCAACCACCTGCTCAAGCTTGAGAATCTATAGCTTTTCAGACAATTAGGCGTTCCAGCAGAGGTGGTTATTCAGCAGGTTCTGACCGGTTCTGGAGAACCGATAGCAGAAATTTTGAGCAGTTGGAAGAACTGCCAAATCCCACCTCTGACTGGCCCCGCCCCCATCTCTTCTCCGCCTCCCATGGAGTCCCAGCTGATTGGCTGGCTCTTCTGTGGTTGCCCTGCACAGGAGAAGGGAGCTGGAAAGCAGGTTAGTGAGGTGGGGAGGGAATGGAGATTTTGCAGTTAACCTTCCCCTGCCATGCCCACCAAGCCACGCCCACGGAACCAGTATAAATTTTTTGAACCTCATCACTGTTTTCCAGTCTCTTCTTGAAAGCCTCCAGTGATGAAGCACCCACAACCTCTATTTTAGAGAGCCGGTTTGCTGTAGTGATTAATGCCAGAAGCTGGAAGCCCTGGGTTCTAGTCCTGCATTTTGCATGGAGCCAGCTGGGTGGCCTTGGGCCAGTCACTTTCTGTCAGCCCTAGGAAGGAGGCAAGGACAAACCACTTCTGAAAGCTTGCCAAGAAAACTGCAGGCAGTTGCAGGAGTCAACATTGACTCACAGATGCTCCCCTCGCCTGCAAAGGACGCACCAGGGTCGCATTTTCGACCTTCCACAGAATGTGGCTGGTACATTTCAATTCTGTGGCCTGTCAGAACTGTGGAATACTCAGCCAGTAGTGTATCTATCACCTCTTACTGGTGTAACATTCAGATGTCTGGACTTCAACTCCCAGGATGCTTAAGCCTCCCAGCTGGGGCGGTAAAGGTGGTAACGTTGAGAAATTGGTCCTGCGTAAAGCTAAATTGGTGGGATAACAGGATCGTGCATCCTTCTCACAGCCTCTTGGATAGAACAGAGTGGAGCCTGAAGGTGAGGATGTGCTGCCTTTACAAAAGAAGAGAAAAGAAAAGAAAAGAAAAGAAAAGAAAGGAAAGAGAAATCCTAAAAGTCCTGCTTTTGAGGCTGACCTATTGTTTTATTCAGGTTTTATTCAGTTTCGTATGAAAGAGGGGGTTAGGACAGGGGTGTCAAACTCAATGCCTGTGGGGTCGGCCTGGAAATATCGAAGGACCGGTCCACGTGGCCCATTTTCGGCTGGAGAGTGCTGCAGTAGGTCATGGAGGCTGAAAACGCAGCGCAGGGGGGCAGCATGCGCCCCCAGCCCCCTCATTTTGGCTAGCAAAGTGCTGCAGGAGGTGCCTATCCCCTGTCCCCCCCCCACAGGCCCGTGGAGGAGAACTACAGTGCTGATCCGGACCTCAAAGAAATCCAGTTGGAAACCCCTGGGTTAGGAGAAGGAGCATGAGAAGGATGCTCATGCAGATTCTCATTTGTAGGAATTTTCAGGAAAAGTGGCAGGAATTGGCTATTTTCTATTTTAATGAAAAGAAGGACCGGGGGGGACAGGATAGCAATTTCAGTATTTGAGGGGCTGCCACAAAGAAGAGGTAGGTAACTTATTTTCCAAAGCCCCTGAAGGCAAAAGCAAGGGATGGAAACTACTCAAGGACAGAAGCAACCTGGAACTAAGGAGAAACTTCCTAACAGGGAGGACAATTAACCAGTGGAACAGCTGGCCTCCAGAAGTCGTGGACGCTCCGTCACTGGAGGTTTCTAAGAGGAGACTAGACAGTCACTTGTATGGAATGGTAAAGAGCTGTGATGGCAAACCTATGGCATGCGAGCCCCAGCCAAACTTACCTGCACTGTGCATGCATGCGCTTCCCAGCTGATTTTCGGCCCGTTTGAGCCATTTTTGCCCTCCCAGAGGCTCGAGAGAAGCCTCTGCAGCCTTGGGAGGCCGAAAAACGGGCCCGTTTCGGCATTTCTGGTATTTCCAGAAGGGCCATTTTTCAGCCTCCCAAGGCTGCAGAGAATTCCTTTGAGCCTCCGGGAGGGCAAAAACGGCCTCAAAGGGCCAAAAATCAGCTGGGAGGCACATGCATGTGCAGTGCAGGTAAGGGAATAGAGGGGCATTACGCATTCATGCACAGGGGGGCATGCATTGCATTGTGGGTGCCGCCACACGCATGCACACTTTCAGCACACCACAACAAAAAGGTTCTCCCTTGCTGGTATAGAGGTTTGACTTGGAGTCCTCCAAGGCAAAACTCACTTAACAACTATCTCGCTTAGCAACAGAAATTTGGGGGTCAACTGTGGTCATAGGTCAAGGACTACCTGCATCCCAGATGCCTTCTTGTGTCTTGGATCTTTTTCCCCCCCCATCCTGGTGGTGGTGGTATTGTTGTCGTTTGGCTTCCTTCCTTCCCTCTTGGACATGAAGTCACAGTTGATGTTTTCCCCGCTTCCGTTTAACCGGCCTGTTTGGAGTGTGGAGCGAATCGCATGTCGCATGTCGGGGGAAGATCCTCCTCGTCCTGTCGGGTGACATTTGAGCTCCTGCTGTTTACTCCCACCCACCTGGGAGGTGGAAGAGGCCTCTCTACTCCTCACCTCCGTTGTTGACAAGTCAGGCCAGGTGGTGGCTTTGATGTGCCCAGGACAGGTGGCCCAGAGGGAACATTGGCCCTGACGCACCTGGACAATGGCCTGGCTGGGGAAAAATCCCTGGAAGCTGCCTAGATGTGGGACAGGCATGGACAGGAGTGGATTTCTAGACTGTAGCCCAGAATTCTGGGCAATGGCATCCCTGCTTGCTATTGTGGGAAAGAAAGCAGTGGCCGACCGTTCAACCTGGGAGCTGGATTTACACAGTACAAGTATTCTGCTGCTAAGTGAGTTTTGCCCCATTCTACGACCTTCCTCGCCACCATTGTTAAGTGAACCACCGCAGTTGTTAAGTTAGTAACACGGTGGTTAAGCAAATCCAGCTTCCCCATTGATTTGGCTTGTTAGAAGGGACCTTGGGGCACTGCAACCGTCGTAAATATGAGTCGGTTGCCAAACGCCTGGATTTTGATCACGTGACCAATGGGGATTCTGCAAAGGTCCTAACTGGAAAACGGCCATAATCCCTTTTTTCAGTGCTCTTGTAACTTTGAATGGTCACTAAAGGAATTATTGTAAGGCAAGGACTACCTGTACATTTAACTCAGTTACTGAATTTATCTATTTCAGGGGTCCCCTAACTTGGCCACTTTAAGGCTTGTGGACTTCAACTCCCAGAATCCCAAAGCTGACTGGCTGGAGACCTAGCTGGCTGGAGAATTCTGGGAGTTGAAGTCCACAAGACTTAAAGTGGCCAAGTTTGGGGACCTCTGCTCTATTTTCTAGATAAACTTTCCCTGCTTGAGAGTAAGTCTTCTTGCCCTTAACTTGAAACGGAGGGGGTTTTGTTCAAGCCCTGCTCCTCGGATACACCAAGGCCTGGACTCTCAGAATCTGGGAAGACCAGTCCTCCTGCAGGAGGTCCCCCCATGATTCTGTGAGTCCAGGTGACCCCCCCCTCCCCCCCGCCATCACCTGAACCTGGTTTCCTTTCTGGTTGAGGAGATGAGCGTTCAGGTTTGTGAGACTGGTATCGAAACCATGCAAATCTGCCTGCTTGTCAGTTCTTCGAGGAAGACCAAATTAGGAAAGCAAAGTCATGCAGGCTAATATTACTTTTATTATAAGGTTAGAAAAATGGAATCTTTGCAAGTCTGAATGAGTTTTCCCTTTGTGTTTGTGAGTATTAGGGAGGGTTTTTATTTCAGATGCTTTCTCGGATTACCATTCTGCTCCAGACTCAGATGTCTTTTATAGGATTTGGTCTTGGTCACTTCTCTTCTTCGTGGTCCTCAAGGTTATTCCTTCTGGCCATTATAGCCTCAAAGATGAAAACACCTCCTAGAGTCCCACCTGGCACAGGGCATGGATGGTACTAGGACAGCTGAACAGATCCAGACCAGAGGTGGCATTCAGTAAGTTCTGACCAGTTCTGGAGAACCGGTAGTGGAAATTTTGAGTAGTTCGGAGAACCAGCAAATCCCACCTCTGACTGGAGATTTTGCAGTATCCTTCCTCTACTAAGCCCACCAAGTCACGCCCACAGAACTGGCAGTAATTTTTTTTGAATCCCACCACTGATCCAGACCCTTCTTGGCGTGGGAAGATCCTAACATAACCCTAACTCATTCTGCTTCTTCCAGCGGGATCCCACAGTTACAAGGTTCCACATTAGAGCAGACTTGCCCCCACTAAGCAATTTTTAGTTTCCAGCATATTTTTAGAGAGAGGTGATGATGTTTGCAAATTTTAGCCTTCAAAAATAAGGAATACCGCTGAATAAATACACTTGGGGTTGCATTTGAGGGGGAAACCAGTAACATTTCATAACTTACAGGTAAAGTCAATTTATATTGGATCCTCTAATAAAAAGTTTGTGGGCTTTTCTCCAGAATTGACCCCATTTAGGAACTCAGTTTCATGCACTTTTCTAAACCTCTGTTCCTGCCTTCCTAAACTGCACCTCCTGTTTTTCCCCTCTTTTTAATCATTAGCATCCGACCTAATCAGCTTTAATGCACCAAGCAGATTAGAGGGGCCTGTTTTCCACTCCTGCCCCCAAATTTAATATATACCAGAATTCTTGCCTGCTGCTGTCGCCTAGAAGGTCCAGTTGTTGGCTTATTTTTTTAAAGGGTAGAGAACTTTCATTGAAGAGAAGTTGGCATGCAAAAGGCTGGGAGAGATTTAATTTCTTGCTGAATAATGAGGTCTAAACCTTCTTGGAGCAAATGTTCCCACCAAAGACAAAAGAGCCTGTTTTATACAAGTGGGGCATTTTGACGGGGGAGGGGGGGAGAGATTTTTTTTGGGGGGGGGGTTGCAAAAAGTCCAACTTGATTATCCCTACTGTAGTTTTTTTTTCCTTCGCATGCTTTCTCTGCCTGGTAGAATTCCTGGGCTTTGTTTCATACCTCAGAAGTTGAAAAATCTCCTTTCTGGTACCTGGAAAGTTGAAAGAAACTATGCAGCTGAGCAAAAGAAGAAAGAAAAAGAAGAAAATCCACATTTTTAAAAGCGAGGAATATTGAGGAAGAAAAATTAGCTTAGGTAGCCCTTGGATGATGGTCACAACTGAGACCAGAATTTTCATTGGTAAGCAGGGCATTCGGTAAGTGAGTCATGCTCAATTCTATCATTGTTTTTGCCACCTTTGTAAAGCAAATCACTACAGTTGTTAGTCTCATAGTCCTTAAGCAAATCTGGCTTGCCCCCCTCTTTCTTTTTACTAGAAGAAAAAAACCCTTTTTAAAAAAAACCTTAAAAGCAAAGGGTGTGTGAAAAAACCTCAAAGGTGCCGTTGGATGGCTTGGGGAATACATTCCGTCTGCTGCTCCAGTTGCCATTCAGTGGGAGCGATCTGTTTGCACATTTACTTGAAGAAGCTTCCAATGGCCTTGTTAATTCCCTGCCCACAAAGATTCAGTAGCCACCTGTTTCTAAATGACGCTAACAGAAGGGAGCCAATGCTTCCTCAGTGTTAAATTGCTTTGCAAATCTTCCGTTAACCACAGGATCACCTGGTTGTTTGCAGCCATAGACTATGCTGGATTCCTGAGAGTTGCTTTTCCCTCTCCCCAAAATGCAGGGATTGGGAAGAAACTGGGAGTTCTCGTGATTGCATTGTGGGTGTTTGGCCGGCATTTATAGCTGTTTGCAGCACCCTGTAGTCACGTGACTGAGATTCAGGAGAGTTTTGGAGAAAATCAGTGTGTACTTCTGCTTTCCATAAAAAAAAACACCCATTGTGGACAATGTGTTTACTTAATGACCATGGTAATTGGCTTTATGAAGGCCAGGAAAAAACCCACAAAATCAGGTTGGTCACGTGATAACTGACTTAACAGCCAGCACAACTTATAACCATAATTTCAGGCTCAATTATGGTCGTAAATCGAGGCCTACCTGCCCGTGGTTTGCTGTCTTCCAATCAAGGGTTTCTCCTTAGGTGCGCTAGTCAACGTTTTGAGGATAAGAATGGCTCTTTGCTAGATTTTCAGCTCTGATGACATATCTTGGCAATGAAAACTATTTTAAATGATTTAAAAGTTGCAGGTTCCCTATGTGGATTGGTGAAATAGATAGGAATGAGATTAAAATAAGTAAATAGAGTCTGAACGTGACTCTTGGTGGCTCATGGACAGAACATGCAGTGTGAAAGGGCTTTATCCCAGGGGAGTTTTATCCCAGGGTTGCTGATTGAAAAGGTTTTGCTTAAAGCCGAGTATTTTGCAACATCTAGTGATGAGCCTAAGCGTATCTATTTATACACATATTTATTTAGTGTAAGGTGTATCATACATGGACTAGTAATGTATATTAACATTTCAACTAGATTAGTAGAAGCCAATAAAGTACAGTATAAATATTAAAAAGATCTAGGTTCAAATGTCAATGTCTAGGTCATGTAACCTTTGAAGTGCCGCATCGTTTACAATAATGCATAATAATAATAATAATAATAATAATAATAATAATAATAATAATAATAATAACAATAATAATAATAAATAATAATAATAATAATAATAATAATAATAATAATAATAATAATAATAATAATAATAATAATAATAATAATTAAATAATAATAATAATAAAAACAGATCCGGGGCCCGATATATGCCCTCAGCCGGTGATCTACCATTTGAGGTGGGACCCCACAGTCACATGGACGGGAGGATGCTATGCCCCATTAACACAGAAGGTCCCAGCAGACGCCACATAATGTGTGAATCTTATTCAGCATGGTGCTGGAAGCCAGATTACTCTTTCCCAGTTTTCAAAACACATGACAACAAGAAACGAAAACACAAAACAGACCTTTTCAGGCCCGAATGAGAAGAGCGCTCTATTAGCACAAACTTTGGGTTCGATTTATCACTCTGAGGAAAACGAACTTCTTCACCCAAGAGGTGTTGAGCCTTTTCTGCTGCCTGCACCCTCAGTGACAGGATGTGGGGGACGCTGCTGTTCTCCTTTTACCCTTCAATAGTTGCTTCCAGGGTTTTTTCACATCTCAACAGCAGCTTCTCATCTGAGGCCTTTCCTTTCCTTTTCTTCCACTCTTCTCTGGAAAAATGCTCTCCTGATTCATCAGTGGCGCCTGACTCCTTGCGCCAATTCGTGGGAGACGGTGCCATAGCCGCGAACATGTTTGGCTTGGGTGTTTGCAGACTTTGTTTTACTTCATTGCAAAATACATACTTTTGGTTCTAGCCGCAGTAGGAAGTGTTCCTTTTTCTGAATTATAGAACCTGCTGAAATGCAATTTTGCAAAAGCCCGTCGTAAGGAGCCTGTGTTGAAACCTTTCCTGGAAATCTCAAAGGTGCTTTTTCAAAAAGGCAACTGGACTGTTTTTTCTTTGAGGAGGAAGAAGAAAACATTTTGCCTCTCATCCAAGAAGCTTCCTCAGTTCTAGAAGGATGGTGGGTTCCTGCCTGAACTGATGAAGCTTCTTGGATGAGAAGCAAATTGACTTCTTCCTCAAGGAAAAAACCCAATTCATTTGTCTTTGAAAAGCCTCAAGGAAAAAAACTTTCTCCACAGAAACTTTTCTGGAAATGTAATAAAACTTGACACAATCTGGTGTTCCTGTCCTTTCTACAGCCAGGCGCAGAGATAATAAAGGGGAAGATTTTATGAAAATACTATGAAATAGAAATTAAAGAGATGAAACCCAAAGGGTGCAATGGAGAGGTTATGGTCACCCTAACCGTAACTCTGCTTGTCCTCTACAAAAATGGCCCCTGGATTTGAAATGCTGGATAGCCATTTGACCAAACCTGACTTTTTTTTACCTCTCCCCAGGAGCACATGTATCGATTGTTTTAAACAGGTCTGTGCCTCCCTCTTTATGCAACTCCTGGAAGGTGATTGTTACTGTGCACAATGCAGGTGCACAACCACCTTTGGCAGAGCGGACAGCAAAGGTGACTAACAAGCTGACAGTCAGTGAAATGATTCTGTCTGCTGCTCCTTTAGGAGCCAAGTCTGGCCTTTGTTTCTCTCTCCAATAATGTCCCATCCATTTTCCTTTTCTTCTTTTTCATGTTTTTTGTCCATCCCTCCATTGCTGAGCCTCCCCAAAAAGATCCTTAACCTTCCCAGCCTTTGGATCCAGCTCCATACTTTGGGAGGCAACATGACAACAGTTGCAAGAATTAAAAAAAAAGTTGCATGTTTTTTTCTTATTTTTTTTTCTTCCTCTTTTTCTTCATTCCATTTTTCTTTCTTCTTGGTTCTTTTTTTCTTCTCCTTTCTTCTTTTTGCCAGCACATGACCTTGTTTTTCTTTAATGTTGAAATAAAGGGGAGAAAGGATAACCTCTGTAAACATGACCTGATCCAACTTTGCCCTAAGGCCATTGTTTGCTTAACCAGAATCTAACTGGTGTGATAAATATGGTTTACAAACCACAGTCAGTAAGTTCACATGCAAAAACAGGAAACATGCTCCAAGAGATGTCAATGAACATCAGATAATGAGGACAAAGAATCACATAAGTAAAGGGGAAAGGGTTCCTAATCATTGTTCAGAAATATCAAATGTTCAGCTGAAGCGTATGACAATAATAATATTAAAGAGGAAGCTATTCAAACTGATGCAATCAAGACCAGAATTGAAAAATCGTTAAAAGATATAAAGTACAGATTGTGCAAAGAAGCAGAAGAAACAGTAGTTTGTGTACTCAGCTTGTGCAACAAGATCACACAAACTGATTATAAACAATGACATGATACAGTGGCCAACACGATTCACTGGAATACTGTAAACATTATCATGTATCAATAGACTTGTTTGATGTGGTTCTGGAGGAGGCTCCTGCGGTAGCCTTGGATAGCAGAGTTGACCAACAAGCCAGTTTTGGTATGCCTAACACCAGACAGGTCACTGGAAGGAAAAAAAATCACAAAACTGCTTCTCGCTTATTTTAGCCATGTTATGCAGGGGCATTTACTGGAGAAAGCAATTGTTGGAAAGAGTTAGCAGTAAAAGAAACCAGGCCATCAAAAAACACAGTGGTTGGACACCAGGCAGGACAAGAAACCATGGATGGAAACTAATCAAGGAGAGAAGCAATCTGGAATTAAGGAGAAACTTCCTAACAGTGAGGACAGTTAACCAGTGGAACAGTTTGCCACCAGAAGTTGTAGGTGCCACCATCACTGGAGGTTTTGAAGAAGAGATTGGACAACAATTCGTCTAAAACAGTATAGGGTCTCCTGATTGAGCAGGGGGTTGGACTAGAAGACCTCCAAAGTCCCTTCCAACTCTATTCTGATTGAAAGCTGACACCAGCCAGAGCATAGAACAACTCAAAGCAGTCGTACAAGATCAGAAGACTTGGCGAGACCTGGCCCATAGACTTGCCAAGAGTCTGACACAACCTGACTGATAACATCATCTTGTATCAATAATGAAAAACGGATGGGAACATAAGAGTTGAAAAAGTAGTTAAAAATGAGCAGGTCAAATCAAATCAATCTTTATTATAAAAGACCACCGTAAGGAGAATGGGGAACAAGAAATTTAAAAACATAAAATATACCTATGCATATGCATATAGATCTCACATAAAAATCCATTGCAAACTAAATATATCTAATACAAATGATACAATAAATCTCATGCAAAATACTCTATACTAATAGTCTGGGTTAAAATACTGCCGGATTTCCAAATGCAAACAAATAAAATTTTGGCTCTCAATAGGCCAGTTCAAAAGAAGAACGTGTGGATAATTGATGTGGCAATACAGGAGACAGTAGAACAGAAGACAAAGAATTGGAGACGATCCAACCTAGAACTAAATAAAAATTTCCTGTCAGTGAGAAGAATCAATCAGTGGAATGACTAAGCCTGCAGACGTTGTGGGTGCTCTTATCCCTGGAGATTTTGAAGAAGAGACTGGACAGCCATTAGTCTGGAATGGTCTGGGGTAAAGGTGTCCAACCTTGGGAACTTTAAGTCTTGTGGACTTCAACTCCCTGAATTCCAACACAGCTGGCTGGGGAATTCTGGGAGTTGAGTTCACAATATTTGGTCTTAACTTACACCCTTGGTATAGAGTCTCCTGCTTGATCAGGGGGTTGGACTAGAAGACCTCCAAGGTCCCCTCCAACTCTATTATTCTACGTTCTAAGGCCACAAAGTACCAAGACCTAAAAACAAAAACTAAAAGATTGTGACGTCAACCAGTCGTGGTGGTCCCAGTGGTTATTGGCACCCAGAGTGTCAGACCAAAAAATCTTGCATGGCGCTTAGAAAATCTGTGCCTTGACAACATTTCCATCTTTCAATTGCAAAAGCCAGATGGCTTGGATCCACACCTATACCATGCCATTTGCAACACAGGTAAACAACTGCCAGCTGTGATTTTGCATTTACGTGTATATAATAATAAGGCAACTGGCACAATATCTGCAACGCCACGTCTAGCAGCTGCCGCCACAGTTATGTTCTTGTAAATAGCTGATTCTCATTTTATGAGCCATACTTTAAAACAGTGCTCCTCAAAGATTGTCCTGGGGACCCCTGGGCTCCCCCAAAAACCTCTTGTGAGGTCTGCAAAGCCAACTAAATAGATATTTTAACATTTCTTAGTTTTTATTTCTAACACAATAAACGTTGATAAATATTCACTGTAGTTCTGATAGATGGTGGGTGGGTGGATGATAGAGCAGCAAAAGCTCTTTGGGATTCTCAGTTATGTTTAAGAATGTAAAGGGGTCCTGAGGGCTAAACCTTTGAGAACTTTTGCTTTAAAAGCATTATCCTTTTTTTACACAAGAAAAAAATGTATCATGTTTTCTTGCAGACATGAGGCTGCTCTTATTTCAGGAAGGTTAACATGCAAAACTCTGGATGCTCTCAAGAGTACTTTCTTTGTTTTAAAACCAGATTTGACCATCATTTTTCTAAATACAAAAATGCTGTAGGGTTTTGACCTCAAATTTGGCAAACATTCACAGTCCTCCCCTCCCCATCCAGCTTAGATTTAAGTAGGTTAGAAATTGCACATGCTCAGAATACCCATCTCCTTGATGCATTTGAAATCAGTCTTGGCAAGCACTCTCCTCTCCTGGAGCCATGTGTGAGTTAAAATGCAAAACGGTGCTTACTTGGAATATCGTGTTCTTTTTTATTTGCTATTAATTTAAGTACTTTAACTTCAAGTAACTTTGAAAGGCAAAACTGTGCATGTTCGCAGTTATTAATCAGTTTTGGCGAGCAGGTCTTGCTTCAAGAAGGTGAAAAGCATTGAAAAGCCTGGAACAGATCCATCAAAGAAATGGTAATTTCTTAATGAAGTAATATGAGTTTCCAGCCATTGTTTCTTGTCTAGTTCCCGGTTTATAACATCTTACCCTCCCACATGTGCTCTTCTGCACTCACATCCTATCCACATCTCTTCCTCCGTTTTTATAGGAAATCTTTCCCCCTGGATGAAGCTCTTCTTTGGTGTCTTGCATCTTTCTTTTCTATCACAGAAGAGAGACTTCTACCAAAGAAAGAAAGAAAGAAAGAAAACTGAAATGGTTTCTGTTTTCAGAACCCCAGTTTTCAAATAGTATATTCACATCATGACATTTGTGGTGCCTGAGCTCTATCTTTTATTTTCCTTTTAAAGGTGTACATCACATTTCTATTTATATACAATCAATACTCAGAGGGCTCCACACATCTGTTTAATAAGTGAACTATGGTCCTGCAGATGTTGCTGTACTCCAGATCCCATCATGCTGCTTGAGAGACATTCAGAGATATCTGGAGGGCCACATAGCTCTTTACTCCTGAGTAAACTGCTTGCTCTTTTATTTTTCAAAGCGTAACTCCCTTCCTTTCCTTCTGAAATCTTGAGAATCCACTCTGACCGTGAGTGGTAAAAATTGACAGCACCCTTGCTTGCCCTTTGAGATGAGAAGTTAAAACAAAAAAAAAAAAAAAGCAGAGTGAGGATGACATCAACCATGCTGCTTCGGTAATGAATTAATTTTGTTTACCAGCCAGGCTTACAAATCTGATTCTGACTTTCATCCCAAGGATCAAGAACAGGTATCGTAAGCAAGCATTAGTTGCAGTTTGACAGGCAAATAGTGATTGTCCAATCATAGCAGGGGTGGGATTCTACCAGTTTGCACCTATTCGCCAGAACCGGTTGTTAACATTCTCAGCAGTTCAGAGAACCCGTTGTTAGAAGAAATTACTGGCCTACTCCTGTAAGGAAGGCAGGAAGGAAACATTCTGGTGTTACTTACAGAAACTGCCTCTCCGTTAATCCTTATTACATTCTTGGCAGGACTAGACTTCCTGTCTCAGGAACTTCTCTGGAGTTTTTTTTCCCTTGTTTGCTGATACTTTACTTGTGTAGAGTGACCACTCAAAGTTACAATGGCACTGAAAAAAGTGAGTTATGACCATTTTTCACACTTACGACTGTTGCGGCATCCCCACAGTCAGGAAAGGCCAGGCGAGGAGATGTGTGCCTCGATATGAGTGATATTGAGTTGGCCACGCCCAGCCAATAACATGACCACCAAGCCATGTCCACCCAGTCACATGACCACCAAACCACGCCCACCACCTAAGCCACGCCCACAGAACCGGTTGTTAAAAAATTTGAATCCCACCCCTGAATCATAGGAGTCGAGAGTTGTCAGTGCAACTGTTCACCCAAGGCACTCCGCATTCAGTTCAAGGCAAATACCTTACACATTTATCACTCTCTGGACCTGAGCATTTGGAGAGACTGATGATCAAGGAGAACTGAACAGACTAACAGAGTTGGAAAGTACCTTGGAGGCCTCCTACTCCTGTCTCCTGCCCAGGCAAGAAATCCTAGACGGGACTGTTTCAGACAAATGGTTGTCCAGTCTCTTTCTTAAAAACTTCCAGTGTTCGAGCATTCATAATTTCTGGAGGCAAGTCGTTCCACGGATTAATTGTTCTCACTATTAGGGAATTTCTCCTTAGTTCTAGGTTGGTTCTCTCCTTGATTAGTTTCCATCCGTTGCTTCTTGTCCTGCCTTCTTCTCTTTGGAGAATAGGTTGACTTCCTCTTCTTTGTGGAAGCCCCTTAGATATTGGAACACTGCTATCATGTCATCCCTAGTCCTTCTTTTCATTAAACTAGACATATCCAATTCCGGCAACTGTTCTTTATATGCTTTAGCCTCTAATAATCTTTGTTGCTCTTCTCTTTTCTAGAGTCTCAACACCAGCTAGCTCAATGTTTCTAAATCTCAGGGCTTTTTAAGAATTGTGAACTTCAATTCCCAGATTTCTGGGGGATGGCTGGACTGGGGAATTCTGGGAATTGAAGTCCACACATTTTAAGTTATTAAGGTTGAGCTAGATCCTTAGATCTAGAGGCAGGAGAGGGCAAGGAGGAGCTTGAAAGAAATAGGGGGTCAACCTATTTTCCAAAGCACCATTAGGCAAGACAAGAAGCAATGGATGGAAACTAACCAAGGGGGGAAATTTCCTGACAGTGAGAGCGATTATCCAGTGGGACAATCTGCCTTCCGAAGTTGTGGACGCTCCAACACCAGAGGCTTTTTAGAAGAACTGGACAGCCACTTGTCTGGAATGGCATCGAGTCTCCTGCTTGTGCAGGAGTTGGACTAGAAGATTTCCAAGGTCTCTTCCAACTCATTCTGTTAAATACACCTCTGAGTAGCAGTGGAGAAGGCAGACGCAATGCTCTCATGAAACACTGTAGCTGTTACTCCCATGGCACCAATCCTCTGCAAGGGGTGCTAAGCAACTAAGCACAGTGACCCACTTTCTTTCAGAGTTATTGCCTGGGGTTTGTCATTCTCTAGGGAGTAAAGTCATTCCTGGTGAGAAGAAAATGTGGTGTTGTGTGTATCGGCCACGTGGGAAGTATTGATGTTATTGTCTAGCTCAGGGGTGTCCAACTTGGCAACTTTAAGACTTGTGGACTTCAACTCCCAGAATTCCTCAGCCAGCTTTGCTTTGCTGGCTGAGGAATTCTGGGAGTTGAAGTCCACAAGTCTTAAAGTTGCCAAGGTTGGACACCCCTGGTCTAGCTGGTGTTGGACAGAAAGATAGGAATAGCACTTAGACTTTGCTTTAGACCCCTCTCTAAGCGGTTTACAGGGTCAGCCTCTTGCCCCCAACAATCTGGGTCCTCATTTTACCGACCTCGGAAGGATGGAAGGCTGAGTCAACCTTGAGCCAGTTAGAATCGAACTCCTGACAGTGAGCAGAGTTAGCCTGCAATGCTGTGTTCTAATTAATGCACCCTTACGGCTCTTTAACTTCCAGAGCACCATGACTTCAGAGCACCATGACTTGTATTATTCTGATATTTGTAAATATGGACACATCGCAGTTTCTGAATAACTTCATGGCTACTCTACTAAGGGCTAGTATGCTGCTTCTTTCTGACCTGTTTGATCTTTCATTGATGACGGTTGACCTAAGCTACCCACCACTTGCATATCTTCCTCATCACTTCTAGGGCTGGGGTTGTTGTACTGTTGGATTGTACCCATCATTTTATTAATCACGCTCATATTACTTCCCAGCCATGTCGTGCTTTCTGTCTTCTGTCACAGTAAAAATTCAGGGGTAAAGTTTGGAGCAGGCTCGGAGTGCAAGTTTTGGATGCTTTTCAGACATGTTATGCTTGTGATATCCAACATTCCCTGCTCGCTTGACATTATCCCACTGGGAATTGAGAGGAAGGTTTCAAACGAGTGTGTTGTGGCCTGCCAGCAGCCAGTGGAGCTGGCAGCAGATTTGGACATTAAGGGGTTTGGGAAGGAGCATGGGCCAGTCCTGGAGTCTGGGAATGGCTCTGACAAGTGCTCTGCATCAGAGGCAGAGATGGGGCCAGGGCCGTCTGACAGTTATCAGCTGCCTTCGGAGTAGGATATCAGTGAGGAAAAAGAACAGCTGGAGCCTGTTCTCAGTGTGCGCATGCACAGAGCTGCCAGGAGAAGGGAACAGCTAAGGAACAAGGGTCAACTTGAGAGTAAAGCCACAGGTGGATGGTGAATGGCCCCTCCCATAGGGAATAAAGAGGAGAAGGGTTTCCAGGAGACAATCAGTTCAATTCATTAGGGTGAAGATCTGTTCCTGACTTCTTGACAAGTATTGTCTGCTACAGAGTGGCATTTGGAAGCTATTGGCCTGGCAACTCTCCAAGCCTGATAAAAGTCTGTAGTTGTGAAATCTCTTTTTGAAGACTGTTGACCAGGACTTTGCTGGAGAGGAATTCACTGTAAACTAAATAAAAGGGGTTTTATCGGGATGAAGAATTGGCGTCATGCTTTTGGGAAGCCTAGGTCAGAACAGAGCGGAGATGCCCATCAACTGTTTAAAAATGGTGAAGTTTTTTAAATAGGTGAGTGACTTGTTTGAGCCAGGGACATGCTGGCGCAAAGCAACTCAAGACCATTTAAGCTTAAGGGAGATTTCGGGTAAGAGGAAGTGGTTCTGCTCTGAAGTGCAGCTTTGAAAACATGACAGAGCAAGCCCAGCTTGCAAGATTTGCAAAAGCTGCTCAGCAGATGCCATCGTGCAAGCCCAGCCCTTGGGCACCTTCTCTGGCCACCAGCCCAGCCCCCCAGACACGATGTTTTCGGCTGTACAACGCGGGTGATTTGGGGACAGGCATGCCACATTGCCAATGACTTCGAGTGAAGTTCACCGGCTTCCTGTAATGATGACAATGATTTAACTGCCCTGTGAAGAACACTGGAATAAAGGGCAGCTTAACTAATAATAAAGGGTCATCCTGCCCAATCCACCAAAAAAGAAAAAGAAAAAAAGAAAAGAAAATGCTGACACCTCTAAAGCTCTTAAAGCCACCCATTAACCGTTTTGGTCTTGAAAAGAGGCTTTTCTCTATGTGTTACTTTGCAGGGTCGGGAGCAATGGTGGGATTCAAATTTTTTTACGACTGGTTCTGTGGGCATGGCTTGGCTTGGTGGGCATGGCTTGGTGGGCATGGCAAGGAAAGGATATACTGCAAGATCCCCCCTTCCCTCCCCACCCCACTAACCTGCTTTCCAGCTCCGTTCTCCTGTGCAGGGCAACCAAAGGAAACCCAGCCGATCAGCTGGGACTCGATGGGAGGCAGAGAAGGGATGGGGTTGGCGGGGCCAGTCAGAGGCGGGATTGGCTGGTTCTCCCGAACTACTCAAAGTTTCCGCTACCGGTTCTCCAGAACCAGTCAGAACGTGCTGGATGCCACCTCTGGTCAGGAGGCTGGTTAATGGTGCCCACTCAAGTCATTATGATAGGTCAGGGTGTCTCGACCTTGACAAGGTTAAGAGGTGTGGACTTCAATTCTGGGAGTTGAAGTCCACACCTCTTAACCCTGCCAACGTTGAGAAATAACTCTGAGAGATAAACCATTCCTACTTTTGTCCTGGTGTTCTCAGCTCCAGCTGTCAACAGGAGTCCCTTTTCCCCACATTTGTGCGTTTGTGCCTTTATTTGCCACACCCAGAGTGATCAAAACAAAAAACCAAAATGGCAGTAACAAACAGCGTGATCGAAATCTTTCTTTACCATGCGTACCCTGAGGGACATCCATGCTAGCATCAGTGTTCCCACGATTATTTGAAGGGCGACACAAAGGGTGCTAAGCAGTCCTCTTTCCTCTCTCGAAAACCCACATTGGAAAAAGACAGGGATGCAGCACCATGGCAACCCCATCAACAGGTACAAGCAAAACTGAAAGATGAAAGGCATGACATCATAGATAAGCACTAATGAAGCATTACTTGGCTGTGGAAAAGAAGAATCTTTGGAGTGGGCTGTTGGCAACGAGAAGCCACTGCTTGCGGTGGCAGATTGAGAATTGCAACCAACAACCAGCTAAACTGTTTTCCAGAGGCTTCCTCTAAAGCGCAGAAGAATTCCCAGCTCCGTAGGATGTGGCCAGACCCCTGTATCCTGCCTCATTCATCAGCCAACCACAGAAGAGCGGGTGGGGAAGCATGGATGGGACTGCTAAATCTTGCATAGTCGTCCCAGTTGTTTTATTTTTATCTGTGGGGTCTCTGGTGCTCTCTCTAGCATTGTCAGTGCTAGAAAGGAGTGGGGTTTGCAGAGTGGAGGAGAGGAAAAACTATAAGTTCCTGGCTGCTCTCTGAACCTGGTGGTTTTCTTGTAGACGTTTCATAACCCAACTAGGTAATATCATCACTACGAGAAGAGAATGGGCTTATTAAAAATTTTTTTTTTAAAAAAACTTTATTAAAGATTAAAAAGAACACTATGTACAATACATAGAAAACAACTTTACGTTGCAGACAAAATCTATATATACAAATACATAATAGATAAACATAAAAAACATATGTTTCTAAACAACTAAGTGTGATTTTTTTATTGGTAGCCATTTTACTACTATTCATTTCCTATTTTGATAAATATTCTTAATTTAACCACTCCATTCATCAAATCCATACCTTCTAATTTCCTGGTTTTTTCTCTTTAATCCACTTATACCATTTATCCCAAGCTGTAATATATCGGGTTTATTTTTTATTTGGTTACTGTTGCCATTCACAAAATCATGTCTGGTGCCTCTACAGGCTCACCAACTATTGATCTGCAGAGTGCAGGCAAGGATACCCCCCCCCTGTCATGCCCTTGTTGGAGTCTGATTCCGAGGGGGAGGTCGAGCAACTGACAGGGAGTGGGAGTGGGGCTCCGGTGGCTGTGGAGGAAATGGGGGAAGGGCACAGTCCGGCTGGGTCTTCAGAGGAAGACCCAGACCCAACCCCTCTTCATCCTAGGGAATGCAGGGAGAAATGGAGAAGGGAGCAACATGAGTTACGTGGGTTACGGGGAAGGAAAGGGTCCGGATCCCCTTCATGGGCTGCATCTGGGAAGACTGTTTAAACGGACAAACTGTGCATGGCAAAGTTGCTGGATGCAAAGTGTGCATTATCTTTGTCAAGGCTTATCTGGGTTTTGGCGTCCTCCCAACTGT